>NC_084988.1:18971755-19296755 GCF_963691925.1 Scomber scombrus | reverse complement strand
AACCACAGTTCACATGCTCGTTGAATTTAAGGGAAATGTCACCCTGTGTAATAGTGTGGCTCACTGATGAACAAATCTATGACAGAGCAATAAGCTATATCAGACACTGGCTACACAAACAATACTTTTTAGTTCTGGTTTTGCCCATTTAATGGGATTTGTAGGAAATTTCCATTGTTCAAATTGGGTTGTTTTTCTTGTCTGACTTCTCCATCTTGAAAGTCAGTAATAAGTGACATTGCAAGCTTTTAAGGGATACGTTTGTGACGTTAAAGCAACTAAAAGGAGTTTTTAACTAGAAACCATAAAATGAAATGAAACAGTCTCAATTTAATCCTGATGCCTCTGTATGACCTACATAATAAAACGAAACCATCATTGAGAAGATTGGCCATTTCGATGTAGTTATTCTTCTAACGTTAGACTTATTGTTGGTTTCCTGACTCATTTAAAAAAGAAAGAGTGTGAGCGTGAATGTTGTTGAATCAGTTGAATCGGAAAAATAAAACGTTATTTTCCGACTGTTTCGTGATGGTTATGTTTTAAAACACGTTCACACCTCCACGCAAACCCAAGGGAAGGCGTCACATTGCAGGATTTTGTGTGAATGCAGCCTTACCTGTAACCAAAGTTTATGAATGTGACTATCACAGTCGTCATATTACAGTTATTAATCATACATAGCCACAAACATATACATTACATCATCGCTGTGCATTCTGCAAACAGCTGTGTTTAAAAAAAAAAAATCTTTCTTCCATTTGCTTCCAAAACAATTCCACATACTAGCCAGATCAAGATCTTTACAACATGAGGCGGTGGAGCTCATGGGAAATGTAATCTTCACTCTGGAAAACATTACCGCTTTTGTCCACAGGGGCCGCTAAAATCAACACGGAATGAAAATTCTTTGTCGTAACTTTAAAGGAGCAGTTAAAGGGCATTTCTTCATGTACTGTGTGGTTAAAAATCTATGGTATGTATGAG
Organism: Scomber scombrus; assembly: GCF_963691925.1. Classification (NCBI taxonomy): domain Eukaryota; kingdom Metazoa; phylum Chordata; class Actinopteri; order Scombriformes; family Scombridae; genus Scomber; species Scomber scombrus. Next base: position 19,295,768 of record NC_084988.1, on the reverse strand, counting down.
GCAAGATTATACACATTTTATAAATAACAATTTTCTTCTCTGTACGAGCAAATTTAAATTGAGAGAAATTTAGCGGTAAGTAGAAACGTGCATTTGCTCTTGTGATTGCAGCACAGTAAATGCAAATGCTTGAAGAGCTCGTTTTTTATCAAGCGTCAGTCTGAGCGGGAGTTTCATTAGAGGTGGTCTCAAGGTGCTTTTTGACACTACAGGCACTATGTATCATATAGGTCTTAGACTGGGGGAGAGGTTCACGCAGTCCACCTACTCTGCTGCTGTGCACCCTTGAGCCCCACCAGTCATCCAGCCTTCCAGCCAGTCCATGGGGCCTGGGATGCATTAGAGGCCAGGGGAGAGGCCGCCCTGAGTGGCCTTCATTAGGAGCAGCATGGCCCCCCCACCACCATACACCCACACGCACACACACACACACACACACACACACACACACACACACACACACACACACACACACACACACACACACACACACACACACACACACACACACACACACACACACTTCCCTCCCACAAAGGAAAGACTGTATGTCTTCGTCAGAATAAAAGCCAGCCCTGGATCATAGATCAGACGTGTAGGGTATGCCTTGCCTGGTTCTCGACTTGTGAGGAGGGCCTGTCGGAGCTGAAGGATTCAGCTGCATACGCACACACACATACACATACACAAAGACAGCAAAGGCATGCATGCATTGCAATGGATGACAGAGAGCAATGAGCTCTGATATTAAAGAGCACAGAGGATGAACGGGGAGGCAGAGCGAGACGGGGAGACTTTGGAGTGTGTGTTTGGGGAGTTGAGACAGTGTTAGGGGCCGTCAAGAGTGCCCTGTGTCACCATCACCTCATAAAGCATCCTAATGGACATCGCTCCTATTTGTCAAAGAGAGAGACAAATGAAAGAGAGGCAGCTCGAGGGAGGGGTGAAAGAGAAAGTGAGAATGACATTTTGGAGAAAAATGGTGTGCACTATCATGTTACTGGCTTTCAGAAGACTATAAAAGGCTTATGCACATATGCGTACATTTACAGTTACGCGGACACACACAGACACAAGTGCACACACTCACACACTCAAACACAGCCGTGGGTTTCCTGAGCCCCCTTCCCTTGTTCTAGGTCAGTAAAACCCACTGAAGTACTGATATGGCTGCCATATGAAAGCAGGTCACCGCTACACACACACACACACACACAAACACACACACACACACACACACACACACACACACACACACACACACACACACACACACACACACACACACACACACACACACACACACACACAGAAATCAGTGGAAGAGTGATGTGTGAAGGGTATGGTTTCGATGCAACCCATTACACTGAGTTTTAAAAATCCAGGTAAGAAAAAAATGTAAGAAAAACATTTTTATTTTTGATGACAATCAGTTATTTACTTCACATACTGCAACTAAAGTTTGAAGGTGAGGTGATTTTGCAGTGGCCCTTGGGGTCCATAAGTAGCAGAATTACGTGGCACTAGCGTTAAACACACAAGTAATGACGTGTTAGTTACTTGAATATAGAGAACAAAATCCCAAGTTGTTTTGATTTAATGATGTTTGAATTTGAAATATGACTTCGAACTAACCACTTTTAGGATTAAAACCCAAAAATGGTTGTAAAGAATATGCAAAAAAATAGGAAAATAATTTCAATATTAGAGATGATGATGTTTTTAGTTTCAGATGTGAGCAAATAAACTGCACAACTAATTTTGGTTAAACCAGCTGTAAGTCTCTCAGTCATGTGTTTTCTCTCACATGCTCAAGTTACTGCTTTGAGTTAATGAGACTGAAAAACAGACACTTATACACACTAGATAACAAATCTTAATGACCCTGAAATATATATTTATATATAAGTAGCTACTAGGGGTGTGACGATATTTCTCGTCGTAGTGAAAGCTGTCTTCGCAAAGCAATATTCAGCTGCAACCAGCATAAGTGGCTGATTTAGATATGGGCGATATGCGCATCATACACTGAAAAAACCCCCAAAAAACCCAACAACAACAAAATAGATGATCGGATTTCTATCCCTCATTTGCACGTCACGTCTTCTGTTTATAATGTCACCGTGTAGATCATTAACCCTGTTAGAGTGGCAGCTTCTACCTGCTGAGAAGGTCAGTCAGAAATAAGAGATAAGGAGAGGAGCAGGGGGAGGTTGACCTCAGGTCTCTACACTGAAAGCCTGAGGTAGGAGGAGCGGGGGAATCTAGTGCACCTATGGAAGCCTAATGATGCAAAAATGATATGTTGTTCTACTTGTGTTTTTGTGTGATATAGAATTTGTGCAATTTACTTTTATTTCTGTGTGGTTTTTTTTAAAATCATCAATATGTAATAATTTGTGATAATTTGATTCTTTATTTCATTTATATTTATGTACTAGAATTGTTATTTTTATCTATCTATATGGGGTGGAGGAGGGGAAACCTTTTACAGTGCTTGCATATTGCATACTGCATATTATAATTCTTACTTAGAAAGTAGAACTGAAGTATTAGTATTAGTTACATTTGAAAATGCAACTGCATGGTTTTGCATTTTATGACTTTCAGTCAAATAAAAGACAATTTTTACAGTCATATATTTTCTTAAAAATAGTGTTAAAATCTCGTCTCATCTCGCTCTCATGCACCCAACGTTGTGAATTGTCTCGTCTTGTGAGCTGTGTGTATCGTCACACCACTAGCAGCTACTGCTCTGCTTGGGTATTTCCATTGTATGCTACTTTATACATTTCAGAGGGAAATAGTAAACTTTTTGCTCCACATTTATTTAAGAGCAACAGGCATTAGTGGTTTTACAAATTAATATTTTACATACAAGATCTGATCAGTTTATAGAATCCAATACATTATTATTAATTAAATTGCCCAAAAAATATGTGAATAAGGCACATTTTGACCACATTCATATTGAACAAAAAAACATAAAAATGCAGCTTAAATGCATTTTTTCATCAGTTTTTTGTTGTTGTTGTTGTTGTTATTGCTATTTTACATTAGTAAATAAGCTGAATACTAGCCATTGCCTTTAAATCTTAAATTGCTACTTTGATTGAGCTGAATCTCAATGTGAATTTTTTCAGTGTTAATATCAGCCTTTATGCTGCATGCACACACTGGACATGTTTCCTTTGAACAGTTCTTAAACAAACTTTAATACCGAAGGGACCGTTTCACGCAGCAATGCAGCGACACATGCTCACACGCACACAGTGTCTAACTTAACCACTGTGCATCTGCTGTAGAGGAACATCCTGCCCCCCCCCCACACACACACACACACCAGCATGCTCGCAAACTCGTCTGTCACATCCAAAACCCATGTCTGAACCACAGGAAATACGTATGCGCACACATGTAGACACAAATACACAAGCACATGCGCACAGACACGCACAGGTAATAAAACATGGTGAGAGCAGCAGTCTGACATACTAACTGCAACTCTGCAAAGTGAAACACGAGACACACAGAAAAATCTGCATTTCCATATGAGTTACATTTCTGTGGTGGTAGCGACAACAATCGCATATTAAATAGAAAAAGAAAAAAGGCTGCAACATTGCACCTGTGTAAACTCAGATCCTGATGTGAGGTCATTGGGATCAGTTGGGTTTGTGGAAAGACCATGGTCTGCTCTATTCTGGTCTGGCTGGGGGACGAGCTGTGTGTGTGTGTGAGTGAGTGTATGTGTGTGTGTTGAGCGTTGGGGCATTTGGGGTAACTGAGGTCTCGGGTTTACGGGTGCTTTTATGTGAGGCTGCAGCACTTCACCCTCCAGCTGCTCCGTTGCCGTGATGTGGTGCCTCTGTGTACCTCAAAGCTGAGTGTAAATTTACCACTCTGGTGAAGACAAGTGGTTCACAAAACACACAAGCACAATGCGATAAGCATTGTGAAACAAAGTACAATAAAACTAGATGGCGCTCAGCGGATTGTTTACTTTGTTTTATAGCTCATCTTCCTGATGTTCAAAAGATTAGCAACTGAATATGACACACATTTGGCAGCAAACACATACAGTATATCACATATATCGAACCTTGCCTACAATACTTATCACCACTTACCATCAAATACATTTTAAAAAAGTGGAAATCCAAATTATTACAACTACTTCAAGAGTAACAAATCACATTTGTCTAATGCTGTCAAAAATAAGGAAATAACATACAGTGTATAAAGTGTACTCTATATGTTGCTTCCCTTATGTTTAAAGCAATAATCACCAACATTTCTATATAAAACAACATGTTAGATTAGATATGCAATAAATAGAAGAAAAAACAGAACTGACTGGACAATTATGCATTTCAAAGTTCTGGTTTATATTACGAGTAAATTATTTATGAAAAACTGAACCTGACTTCCTAGTTGTTTCATTGACTTTTATATCATGGCTATATTTATAGATTATAGATTGATAGATCGACTAACTCCAACAGTCACATCATTTTAAGTTGAACCAGCTTGTATGTTTTTACATTGAGTATCACATGACAAAGATTCCCCTCTTTTAGCAGACATACTTCTCATGCATCATTGTCATGTGTAGCTACTCTCGTTATCTCCTTAATAAAGACGTTCATAGTAAAGAACAGAATGACACCTTCAAAAACATATTGCTATCAAAAAAGCAGATTACAACTTCAAACTTTAACTAATTTCTTCCTCTTCGAATGCCTTAATTTGAATATTTACATCTGAGTAAATGAAGATTGATGCAATGTGATTGATGGGATGAAATTAATTTATTTTCTGTTTCATAAACTATTTGACAGCCATAAATTGTTGAATTAGCCTACACAGTTCATTGCCAGCGGTTGTGAGGGTTTTGAATCGACCTGCTGTAAAGGAAGCTGGATGCTCGGTCTTTGTGTTGGCACAGTTTCTGAATAACAGGAAGAGCTTGGGTGAAGCGGGTAGGATGGAGGCTTACTACCTGTAAACATGGTAAATGTGTCTGAAAGAGCAGCGGCAGGTGCCAGAGGTGCCGGTTACAGTGAAGGAATACAGCTATATCTGTAGCGGCACGTCACAGGCTTTCAGTTGTTACAGTATACATGTAGCACTCCTCAGGAACTCTGGGATACGGCCTGCGCAGTGTGTGGCGACACCGCGCCACCCCCGCCCCCACAACCCTCCCACCCCCCCTCTCTGTGTGGTTACCACAGTCTCCATGTCTGCTGGAGCCAATAAATAAATAATGGGCCCGGTGATCACTTCCAACCGTGATACTGCACGCTAAAACCACTGCATCTGGGAGTGCCTCGCTTACAATGACAACAACAACACAGACACACACACACACATGTGTACGGACGCACAAACACAAATTAATGCTGAGCTGGTAACAGTGAACCAATTTCTCATGCAGCTGCAACTTTCCAAAAACGACAAAAAGATTTTGTCAGAACCGATTGTCTAAACTGTTTGTCTGCTGCTGTGTTCTCTCTCAGCAGTTTATTTCAAACGTGACTTGTTGGGGAATTTTTATGTTTTATATTTTTCTTTCTTACACTGACCTTTGCCAACTTCTTCTTTGGTGGTGCCAGTTCTCCTAGAAATAGAGAATTAACTTAAGAATTTCCAGATTTAATTCTCTTTTAAAAGTGTCTCGTCACAGATAAAAGTGTACTGAATTGGGACTCTACTTCATCTGTCTTTTTTTATTCTCGTTCTTGTTTATTTTACAACCTGTGGAAGTTATAAGAATAGATTATGAGTATGCGGTAGTGAAAGTGAACAGAAATGAGCCTGTGTAATATAATTTGAAGAAAATGGGCTGTATGAGGTGTGAGTGAGTAGTGAGGACATTGGACCTGTGCTTGCAGCCTAAAAAACGGGCTCCCATGGCCTATCCGAGAGGCAGGAAGGACCATGGTGTTTGATGCAATGACGGCCACTTCATTATAAAAGCCTCCTCAAGTCCCACGCTGCATTCCACGTTTATGGGGAACATATGGGGAAGCCTGCAATTTTTAGACCACAAAATAAGCCCCTTTGCAGCTGGACGCACGACCGCACTGGGTCCTTTTTGCCTCGCGAGCCACACCCGAGAGGCGTAGGACCACTGACAGTGATTAAACCACCACAGTTTTCTCAGCAAAACAGGAGTTATATTAAGCTTAAATACAGGGGCTTGATAAACAAGGCCTGGGCAGGGGAAAAAAAGAATTGAGTGAAAGACGGCCACAATGATCTTCAGACTATTTTCCCCTCACGGTCATGGGCAGTGCAAAGCCATGAGATACATTTCAAAACATGAAGCAGATGTTTACCTAGACAAAGAAGAAAAACACAGAGCGGACTGAGGACTGAGGAAAAGGCCTTGACTCCAGCGCTTTCTTCAAATGTCAAGTTTGGACTACACTACAATGGAGCCAATTCCCATTCTTGCACAATGCTGTGGGATGGTCCTATATTTGTTTTGCTTTTCTCTATTCCTCATTGAAAATCCAGATGCGACGTTTTTCTTTCCACAAGTGGACAAAAATAAGGAAATTGACAATAATCCGAAACAGCCTCTTCTTGTGAAGACAACAAGCACAGAAATATATTTCTCACTTAAATGAAATCTGAAAAACAAAACAACATGAATTATTACCAGCAACATGTCTCGAATAATCTCTTGCACAAATACATGCATGTTAAATGATTATAAACTGAAACAACCACAAGCCTCTGAACTGTAAAACCAGTGACTGCACTTGTGAGCATCCCCCTTTCTAAACAAGCACCAGGTCTGAACCCTGAAGAGACCCTCCACTCCAAATACTATACCAGTTGGTCTGGATATAAAGAGACTGGATCCGGCTTGTTGAGAACAAAAAAACAAAGTTGCAAATGTTTACAGCTTCCTATTTCTCTCCTCAGGACATTAGCTAATGAAACTGACTGAAGTATAATTCAGCACACAGGTTTAGTCATCATGTCTGTGGCCTTGTAGACAGCAGTGTTTCCATGTGGGCCTGTATGACAGCAGTACCTCTTGTTCAGCAGAGAGAAACAGAGCTGTAATCTGTCCCTGGGCTGGCAGGCCAGGGCCGAGGCCATGTCGAGAGGCAGCAGAGGTGTTAGAAGAGGAAGCCTCGCTGTGTGTGAGGTTAAGTCAGAGGCCTGTAGTGGCCGCGTGGACGGACTGATAAAAGCCCTGGGGCCACGGCTGTGGCCTCAGCATTCGGCCACACTTGCCGACACGCCGTGTCATTTAGCCCGCGCTGCCGCCTAACTCAACGGCAACTGCTCATTTACAGGGCAGTGCGGGCTACCAGGAAGAGCGGCAAGCTCTCTCTCTCTCTCATTCTCTCTCTCTCTCTCTCTCACACACACACACACACACACACTCAGAACATGGTACGGTATATACACATACAAACACATGCTGTGGTCCATGTTGCACATTTGTCCGGCAATTAGCAGAGGACAACGTGGGCTTACATCCATACACAAAGCAGTGTGAAACAGAAACATACACACAACTACACGTGCACACACGCACACACACACACACACACAGGTTTCTAGGGAAAGCAGCTGGGTCACATGAGTGACCAGACAGTGGTTTGGGTCTGTTGTCCCGTGGCCAGACATGGTCAGTGTGTCACTGAGAGACAGGAGAAAGGAGAGAGGAAGTGTGGATACCACAGCTTTGCAAATGCCAGTGATTTGTGCACTTGCACACACAACAAACACACACATACACATGTAGTACTGCAGGATTGTCAGGTTAACAACATCTCAGCAACAAGTTGGTCTTTCTCTCTGCGTGTACACTTGTCACTGCGCATCACTTCACTTCTATATGAATCTAAAGGATCATGAATCATTTCCTGTTTTTCTCAAAACCTGCAAACTTTTAGCTAAATAGCTTGAATACCAAAAACTGAAAGCAAGAATGACACTCATAGAAAATCAAATCTCTGGCTGATACAGTACAAGCAATATAAGTATTAGCCACATCAGTGACAACTTTTCCGTTCTAAAATTTAACCCAGAAAATGAAAAAGTGTGAAAACCACAATCAGGTTAAATCGCTTTGCACTTTCAGAGTGGGAAAGAGAGCCCACAAATACATTTTCTATAAAGCACAGGGAAGCACAGGTCAAATATAGAAATATATAATTAAAACAGAACATTTTCAATCAAAATACAGATGAAGTCGAACTGAAGTCAATGTTCTTGGGGTGTGCTCATGTGGCTGCGTGATAAGATCAAATATAAAAGAAATTGAGAAAGAGAGACAGAAAAAAAGGTGTGAGTGGGAGATGGAAGATAAGAAAAGTAAAAGAAAGATGAAACAAGAGGGAACAAGAGAGGAGACGAGCCAGTCAGAGTCGAGCAACTGGAACTGCTGCTTCTAATGAGACTAAGATTATGATACTATCAAGTGGTAAGTGAGGGTGGAGGTTTTGCAGGCCCAAAACCACCGGTTCTTACAAACACAGATGTGCTGTGAGTCACACAAACATAAAACTAGCACAGGACATACATACACAGTAAAGAACAACTCGCTCAGTGTTGTTAAGCAGTTAGAGACACAACCCTTCTTCAACACTTTCAGCTCCTTTCCTGTCTCCCGTCAGTGGCAAAAGCCACAGCTATCTCTCATTTTCTCTCACTCTTCATCTCATGCGCTCCTGTCTCTCCCTCTTTCATGTGTTTGTGTTTGGCTCAATACATTTTAATGCCCTGTCTACACTTCTTCTTCTTCTGCAGTGGTTTGAGCGCTCTGTGCAAACTTCAGTGAGCCACAGTGGCGTAGGCCGCTGCCTGGTTTGAACTCAAAAGAAAATAGAACGTTTCCAAAACTTGGATGACCAATGAAAAGTGAGAGGGGAAGACGGCGAGTCAGAGGAGGAGAAGCATGGAAAGTAAAAACTGAAGCAGAGAAACCAGAGAAAAAGCAAAGACGATAGGAGAGGAAGGGAGGGAGGGAGAGGCCCGGTGACCTCACGTGACATGTGATGTGGGCTCCACCACTCACGGAGGGGAGTGTGCGTCTGTGTGGAGGATGGCGAGGAGGATGCAGATACACTGTGGCTTTTAGCTTTTTACTAGCACTGACGCTCCAGTCAGGCCACCACCATCGTGTGAGAGAAAGAGACAGACAGACCACGCTATCAGGCTAGCTGGCTAACCTCAGACCTTCAGCACGCCGTGTGACAGAGGACCACAAATCCAGCCCTCCTCACCGGCCTGCTTCTAACACCCGGTCTCCGTTTGGTGGGCCCCCTCTCATCTCCAGCCCTGGTGAGTCTACCTCAAACACCTGAAGACACAAATGCTGCTGTTGCTTCTTTAAAGTGCACTCTGCTTCTCACTCTCTCTCAACTGCCTCCTCATTCTGTTTCTTCTTTTCTTTCCTCCCCACTTCTCTCTCAAATCTCCCTTGGTGCTGCTACTAACACATGCTGCTGCTCTTTCTCTGCAGGCTTGTGGCTTGGGATTCCTGCGGTAGTCGCAAACCCTAGATTCTTGGTTGCAAGCGGGCTCTGAGCTCCAGGAGTTTTGTCCTCTTGTGCTCTCCTTCTCCCCCCCTCTCTCTCTCTCTCTCTCTCTCTCTCTTTCTTGTGCTCTTTTTCGATCTGTGTTTCAATCCTGTTTCCCCTCTCCAAGGTCGGTGGAGATCAACTGCATCGAGGTCTTCACACCGCTCTGGCTTCCCTGTCATGGCATCCAACAGCATCTTTGACTCCTTCTCCAACTACAGCAGCAGTCTACTCAGAGGTGAGTGCTGATCCTCCCCTCTCTCTCTCTCTCTCTCTCCACTCCACTCAACCAACCCCCCCCCCTCTCCTCCACCTCCTCCCTCCATCATCCCACCTTCTGTTCAGTTGTTTTGAATGGGCATTTGTCAGTTTGACAACTGTACGTCTACTTTGTTTTGACAAAAAAGCATTAAGACGTCCAAATGTGACAGCTTGCCGCTTCTCATAGTGTCAATGCATTTGTCTATCTGTCCACACACACACTCAGATGTGCACTGAGGGAGGTTTAGAAAGGAGGATCTGATTTGCACGGTAGCCCTCCTCTAGTTGACTGATAGGGCCCTTAAAGGCCTTTGCCTCTCTGCTCCTGTGTTTTCTGTAGGCTTGATGGAGTAGCACCATAATGGGATTCTCACCACAGACATTCATTATCAAGTATAACTCGGCGCTCTCTGTAAGAATACGAGCTCAGAGGCTCCATGTGACTGGGCCCTTTACTGGAACACGCCAATACAATAAAAGAGCAAAGAGAGAAAGAGAAAAAAAACAAAAACGTATTAAGCTCTCGCACTCTGCTTTACTTCCAGGAGGTACTTTTGGTCTGTGTGGTGAGGTGAGTGCACTATACTTGGCGACGCTGAACACTAGCCCTCAATGAAGAAGCCATTTGTTGCCATCGTAATTCCAATCAAGCGGCTTTTACTTGGAAATAAGGAAGCTCTTGAGTGCGCGCAAAGACGAAGGCGAGAAATACTGATGAGAAATAAGCGTTACCTGATTTCAATTTGAACTTCTGTTGCGTTTAATTCCTTCTAACTGATGATAAGCCCCTTTGAAAAACAGTGAAACATTAAGTAGTCAGCCTTGACAAACAAGTTGTTAGTGTGATGGTGGACAGTTATTCCTGCTGTTCCTCACACAACCGCTGAGACAGCCACCGAATGGCAGCAGAAAAAAACAAAATTTCCTTCCCAATTAAGGCCTCGTTGCAGTGTTAATTAGAGACAGCCACAGGAGAAATACTACCAGCTCCTAATTGTTTGCAGAGAATATCTTAAAATCTCTGGAGCCTCACACACTCGCACACAGTCAGACACAGACAGTCAGTTGAAACACACACACACACAGTATATAGTACATCTGTGGCTCACATGAGAACAATCCTCTGATATCCTCGGTGGAACCGCAGTGATAGCGGATGATGTTCCAGTGTTCTCACAGCTTCTACAGACACCCAGGCATTTATAGTTTCCTCCTGACAAGTCTCAGGCCTTTTCACCCTTTCTTCTCTATAACCGCTGGATCTGCATCCTTTTATCTCCTTACTGTTTACAGATCAGTGTGTCACTGACTTCAGGTTTCATGGATGCCATCCATCAGGCTTTTTATGCTGTTTAAACTTCTAACATTATGTGCTTTTTGGGGGGTGCCTGAGTTTGATTTTCAGCCCCACCAGAGCACAGAGACAGCATGTGAGACAGTAGGGCAAGAGGGGAGAGAAGAGACAAGCATTTAAAGCTGTAATCACCATTGGAAATCATTAGCGAATATGTAATATCCTTTTACAATTCATTCTGTCAGGAGACTGAAACCGAACTGCGAGAGTACAAAGACCAAGAGTCATTAAATCCTCCAATTCAATCTGAAAGCATTTCGAATCGGGACTACCTCATGTAAGCAAAATACCCCAGTGGTTAGTTTAACAACTTGCATTACACAGGCAGAGCAATTTGGCTAAAGTTCTCTTTTTTAGACTCAAATCAAACTGAAATTAAGAGGAATGGTTACAGAAAATCAAGAAGACTGTTAAATGTCTGGCTGCCCGAGCTCTGACTTTAATACTGTGTGACATGAAGCTCATGGAAATAATGTACTCATCTCTTCAGAAGTCAGGAAATACAGCTGTAAGCAACGTTTCATTTATTTAAGAGATGGAACCAAAAAAAGATAATGAATAGTCATTCAAATAAAAATCTAAAAAGAATTCTTGATAAAAATAAAACAATTTTGATCTTTGTCAGTTGTGACACCTTGACATTTAATTTATGATAACAAGCCAGTACTATCTCAAATATATATCAGCAGCACAGTAAAAAAGCACCCTGACTCTGTAGGTGTTATATTAGTAAGACTTACACATGTCAGCCTATCTCACAGTGCAGACAGAGAACACATGTAAGCATGTGATGTGCAACATCAGATGCACTTCGCGTGAGAAGCGAGAGGACGCCTCACCTCAGAAACCTCAGTCCTCTGCTAAAGCTCGGGAGACACACACACACACACACACACACACACACACACACACACACACACACACACACACACACACACACACACACACACACACACACACACACAGACAGACAGACACCCACACTCACATAAAACATATGACACATGCACACCAAGTCACTAAGACAGATCATCTGCCGTTCTCATAGCTCAGTATAGCATACAAGACAAAGTTAATAGTCTGACCGTTAGTAGACAGAAAGAGAAAGAGAGATGGAGAGTTTTGTGTCAACCAGGCGTTAATCTGATGCAGACTCACAGTGCTGCTGCAGCTCACTGATAATAACCACAATGAGGCTACACCTGCTAACCCCCACACAGCAGCAACACTATTTAATCAGAAAGCAACATTTCTGAGACACTTTTACACTTTTTTTTTTTTTAAATGCATGAGGCTCCAAAAAAAGCAGCGGACTTTCCCCATGTGAAGCTGAATTGTATAAAGTTTACAGAGTTTTCTGATTCTGACATATTGGCAGTGCTTGCATCAGGTGGGGTACCTGGTTTATAGCAGCTGTGATTGGACCGGTGTGGTGGGTCATATCCTTGGCTCGGTTTCTGTCACCGCATTTCCCTCCGCTTGGAAGGGCCGCCGTGTTCCCTGCAGGCTGTTTTATACAGGGGTCCGTTTTAGAGTGTTACGCTCTTGGGAGCCAGCTCCCTTTGTGGCAAAGAAAAAGGCCCTGGTTTATTAGGGTGGGAATGGTTTTATATGTTTGGCTTATTGCGCTGCATGAATGGAAGTGAGGGCTTGTGTGTGAGAAACGTGCCATGCCTCACCACAGTTGTAGCAAGGTTATTTTGGAGGATTCTGGGAGGTGGTCTGGTTTGTTCAACACGTTTTTTGGGGAGGGAAAAGCCTGAGAGACACATGCACAGTGTAAAGAAAAAGACACTTTAAATGCATGCAGCGCTAAAAAGAATCATTAACAGCGGATAAAGCTCAAGATGAATTTCAAAGCTCACAACCACTGACAAATAAAAAGGCACTATACAGTAGCTCTAAAAAGAAAAAGGCAATAAATTTGACAGAGCATATGGCTGGCCTCTGGTGAATTTATTAATAACACAGTCATATGGTGAAGATTTTTTTTTCTCCTCTCTTAAATTAACATGCTTGATTGGAGCCCATTCAAAATCCCGCTGAGTGTGAGGCCCCCGAGTGACGCCAAAACACAAGGACTGGCTGAGCGAGCTGAAATCTGTAACCAGATATTAAGAGTTTCAATATTCTAAAGTGAAAGCAAATAATAGAAAACTCATGACAGCCACAATCCTGTCTCCAATTTAGCTGAGCATAATATCTATTTATAAAACTCTGAAGGCATATTGGATAGAAGAAACGCTCTGGACTTGATTAGGGCTGTAAACGTTTTGGAGGTACTTATTTACTTTTTGGTCCGTCTCGCCGTTTTCACCGTCTGTCAACGCGACTTTATGGGGAACACTTTCAGGGTTTGCCAGCAAGATGGCTTCCAGGTAGACTATGCAGAAGGGGTGTACTGATTATGTGGTCGACTAATTCCAAACCTTCCTCCACCCCTGTACACTTTTGGCTCTAACCACCATGCTTAGTGTTGCGTTGGTCAAGGTTAGAGTCGTGCTAAGTGTAGTAGTAAATACAATTTTCTGGTGGTCGGCAAGCAACCACAGGGGCCAGATTCTTTACAGCCAATCTGATAATATAGATTTATGCTGTAAAGGTTTCTCTAACTTGGGGGGGGGGGGGGGTTGAACAACTTCTATCAACAAACACTCCTGAAGGAGGAGGGGTGGGGGTGGGGGACATAGCGCCGTATGTTCCTACGATTCCAACGCAGCAAATGTGATCTGAAGCTGGTGTCGAGCCAAGCAGGCAAGAAGAATAGCCAGCTCGGCGTCGCAGCCCCTTGAACACAGTTCACTGAGAGTTAGTCTGCATGTTAAACTCTGTGATCTGATTGTGCGTGGCAGCTGTGAGAGAGCTGAACTCAGTGGATGTATGCGGAACACATTCACTGAGATCATCCTCAGATGAAACAGGAAAAAGCAGTGAATATGTCCTATAGTCTTACATGATAATTAGAGAGTGGCTTTTAAAAATAATTGGTATGAGGGACACAAATGTCCAGATATAATGCAAGTGATGTTAGAGGAATTTATTATGTCTAGACAAGTTTCTTTAATTGGGACCTTCAGGAACAAACTCCATGTACTGTAGGCAGGAAAATATGCAGACTTCAAAAAAAATAAAACTTGTATAATTGGATAACGAGGTGGAAATGATCAGAATATAAAATTCTTCTTTAGCTTGATTTCTTAAAAGTAATGCCCATACCGGATGAGGCTCTTCCACATCTATGAGTCATTTCTTTACGGTTAATTTGCTTCACTTATGAGCTGATAATATTTCATATAAAGCCTTACGTTAAAATGATTAAATCCACATCACTGTTATTGGACTCTTCATGATCTCATTGCTCTTGCATGGTGGACAACCAAATTAAGGGAAAGCCTTTCTCGCAATTTTCTGTTTCTTAATTTTGTTTTAAACCTACGCCCTAAACCACAGGCCTGCCCCACAGCTTATTATATGGTGAGGCTGGGTTTGCAGAAAAAAGTATTATTGTAGGCTAATTTATGTATTATTAACCTAAATTTATGCAGCAATTACTTTAGTATATGGAATTTGCTTGCAATTTTCGACAAAGTGGGAAATAAGATAAACAATGCATACTGAAACCTGGCATAAAACATTTGCTTCATCTTATGTTTAGTTGGGTTTTAGGTCTGCAGCTACAATTAGAGAGCTGTGACCTGAGTTTGACTCAGATGAAGAAGACTCATTGTTTAGACCCCTCCCTGTACAGATGTTGTCAACAACATCCTTTTTTGTTGCTGCAAGAGGAGGGAAAGCAAAAACTGCCCGTGACTAAGCACAACGTCTATTGCAGTGCACTTTTGTTTTTAACATTACAGTTACATTCAAAGCCACAAATTACTTTAATGGGCAGGCATGAGTCTGGTCGGCAGCACATAAAATGACTCAAACTTATGGAGATCCCACATGTTCAGAAACATATCAGCGGACAGCAACTTTTCTCCTTTCTTTTTTTTTTTTTTCTTAGATGGAACACAGGAGGAAGGCAGGGTTTTTATTTTATCATGTGTGAAAGTTTAGCAAAGATCTGAGGCCCAGAGGAACTCATTCTGTCACCATCAAAGGATTAAAAGGAATGCTTTTCACAGACAAAAATCCTTCCTCCAGACTGAATCTTCACTTCATTATGACTAACTTTAATCATGCTCAAAACATCCTTATAGCCTATCCCTCTTCCCATAAGCAATAAAGAAAAAACTTAATTACGGTGGAGGAAAAATGCAGATAATGATAGGATGTGAGAGGCTGCAGGCTGTGAAATGTTTTCTGATTCTCCATTTTCCTCCTATTTTCCCAGATTTCTTTTTTCGACTTGTTTACATACAGATAATTGTCATTGCTGCAATAAAACATGTTTTTGGGTTTCTTCTCCCCTCCCCTCAAGCACAACTTTAACCACAGGGAATTGATTTTGTAGAGACAGCACTTCAAAAATGGGATTTCAGTTTTCTCTTGTCCTATTCATCAGGGGTTACAAATAACTGACGGCACTACTAACTGCACCAGTAATGGCCCACCTAATTGTACTTTCCTACTAAGCGCTGTGGAGGCAGGATGCAAATCTAAGCATTTGGCATTATCATTTGTGTTGTTACTAAACACTGATTGATCATTCTGGGAAATGTTGGCCTTCTTGCTGAGAGTTAGATGAGAAGATTGATATCACTAATTTTATGTATCAGTTCAATAAGAAGCTACAGCCAGGAAATGGTTATCTTAACTTAGCATAAAGACAGGAAAGCCCTATCTAAAGTTAACAAAATCAACCTATCAGCACCTCTGAAGCTCACTTATTAACATGCTATATCTCATTTGTTTAAACTAAAGTGTAAAAATCACAAAATGTCATTTTTATTCTTCTGTTTTTGTCTCAAATAAGCACAATTCCAATTATATTCAACTGTTCCTTTAAGTATGAAACTGAATTATCAAATTCCTCCTCAAGTGTCGCCCATATTTGCATGTCTTACTTCTACGTTAGCTTCTTTTCTACCGTCCTACACATAAAAAAACATGCAGAAGTCATAAAACAATCTATAATCCCTGTATTGCAGCAGATTTTGCCCTGAAGTAAACTCCAGCCAGCTTGTACTTTCTCTACAGCTGCTCACTTCTGTATTAGCTCAGTAGGAAACACCATGCCAGGGATTCCCCGTCAGCTGCGCAGCAGAAGTGGCCCCTCCATCTCTTCACCATAGTCTGTCTGCTGTGAGGTCACTCTGTCTGCTGCATACACTCTTCTCACGGTCCCAGACGCGGCCTTCACATGTGCAGACACATAAGGGCCCTCATGGTATACGCAAATGAAACTGCGACTGTCGTGTGTACATGCTCACAGACACGCGGAGAAGTCATCGCCTGATGTTTTTTCCCAGTGCTGAGTCAGAGAGGAGCAGTGCATGTCAACATGATGACCGTGACGCTTTCCCCCCTCCTAAATCCTGTCTGACCTCACCGTAATAGCTGGTCAGGACTAACATATGGTCTCCTGATGCCTTAGTCCAGCAGAATTACCCACATGGTGACTAAACAGCAGGGGACTTAACTGAAAAATATCAGTGACTGCTTTCTTGATTTTATAAACTGCCAATTTGTGTCCTGCGCTTAAAAAAATATTTAACTGACTACTGTGTCCTGCGGTTACACGAACAGGACTCTAACCAGCGAGCATTTCCTGTGAGATACAACCTTGTTGAATTAACTGTCCACAAAATCTAAGTGTGACCTAGAGGTTTAACCATTGATTTTAAAAAAAAGAAGTAAGGAGCTCAATTTTTGCTGTTAGATAGCATGTTAAAATGAGTGAAATCTTGGTTTAATTTCTCACTTTAATGGGGAGTCCCCTCTGGTCCCATAACCCCCAACTTTTGGAGCCACACTTGCATGACGGCTAGCTGCGCTAACACTGCCAACCTGGCAGAGAGACGTTTGTGTTAGAGGGCCTGACGGACTTGAACACAACTTTTCCCCTTTAATCAGCGTGATGACATAAGAGGCAGACAGTGAGCCAGTCATTCAGTCAGTATATAGTTTGATTAACCTAATCACCAGGCAGCCAGACTCCAGGCTACTGATTGGGTTTACAAACGCTCCTTGTCATCGTTTTGTCATTAGCTCGTCGTTAACCGTGGCCGCCTTGACGTGGAGCAGCGACGTGCCGGGCCTAAACACAGCAATCAGGGGATTAGTGTGCAGTTACAGCAAAGCCTCGATGGACGCCTCAGGCTCTGAGTCAATGAGAAGAAAGTCCTGCCTTACTACTCAAGCTCCACGTGGCCGGGGTGCTAACTGTACATGAGCAACGCCACTACTGATTAGTGATAGAGATGATGAGAGGAAACATTCAGTCACTTTGGACACACGGGTTGTTTCCTAGACTCCGATGAAGCCAAGCCCTTGACTCTTGCAATGATTTGAATAGAGAGATTGAAAATAAGGTTTTGCCTCCAATTAGGTTTGCTTAATCTAGAACTGGGAATCGAGCCCAAAAACATGACAGACAAACAGTTGCATGCAACACAGCGACTCTGCACTTGCTCCAGAAAGGCTCGTCGCAAGGCTCGTCGCCATCTGATTGAATATGAAATCAATTGGAATGATTGACAATAATCACCTACTGTGCTTAATAGTGGATTTATAGGGGATGACAGTATTATGCGTCTGAGTGCTGTCCTGAGCTCCTTGGCTTGCAGGCTGAGAGTCACCACACCCTTGTTTCTTTATGATGAAAAACCCCAAAGCCCAGCCGAGTACTTTCCAAGAGTTGTCTCACGTCTGCAGAGGAAAGTGGCATGGACACTTGTCAGGAAACCAGGTTCCTGCTTGAATCTAGTTGGATTCTGCGGTGAGTCAGATGGTGTTTGGGAGGCTGAACCCCTCTGAAGAGGGAAATAAATGCAAATGTAATATTTGGGGCCTCTTTGAAGTCCATTTGCAATTGAATGAGTGTGACAGAACCTGGAATTACCCCTGTTGAAAGGGTCCCTTAACGGCAATGAAAAGAGTTGAAAGGGACAAACAGTGTAGTTGGAAAAGTTGGAAATGTGTACATGCTGTTTTTTTGTATGTGTTTATATAACTCTTGAATGTGTGTCTGCAGCGGTGTCACGCATCCACAGACAGCAGAGATTAATAAGAAGGTTTGTCTCCATCTCAAAACCATTTGAATACCAATACACAATACAGCTAAAACAATACAGTTGGCACAGCGCCTGCCCCGGCTGGCAGACTCTCAGCTCTCTGTCTTGTGTTTTGCTGGTTAGCGTTCATACCATTCATTTCATACGTTACATACCTCACCGTGTTCCTTCGCAGTTCGAAGTAACTGCGACCTAGTCCCAAAAAATAAAAACGTGGCTTTTGTTGCAGGGAGGAATGAACAACAGCATTCCATGTGCAACCACATCAAAGGTCCTCCTCACCATGGGGCTAAATGAGGGCAGACTGTCCTACTTGCCCCTCCTGACACGACTGCCACTAATTAACCAAAGATCTAAAACTGACACTCCTCTTCATTCATGCCTCTGGATCTTGCTAGTCGTCATTTTTCCTCACATCTTCACTCTAATCTCCACAGTTTTTTTAAAAAATGTGCAGGGTTTCTCTTCGGGTTCCAGTGAGAGGGGACAGCCACACAACAAGCACAAAGGGGCATTGTCTGCTGGTGAAAATGTGGTTTACAGGCTCTGCTATAATGGCTTGGTGGTTGCTGGAAGCCATGCGCACTTCCTAATATTCGGCTCACATGCGATTTCATTTTGAGAAAAGACTGAGCTATGGGGCTTTGCCTTTGTGTGAGAGGGACGCCTCACAACTTATTTTCTGAGCCGACAGGCTCGGGCTCCCTTACCCCCTCCCCGCTCTTCACCCCCTCTTCCCCTCTCTGGTGGCGCTACTATATTTGTGTGGGATCTCTAGCGATGGAAGAGTAGACACAGGCTGCGTTGCCAGTCAAACGTGTTCGGGCTGTCAGACTGAACGGCTTCCAGCGCTGCGATCTGTCTCCTCTCCTCGTCAGTGGGAGCTGTTTGATCTGACAGAGAGACTCCATTAGAGACACAGGGAAGTTCAACTGCTGGGAGGTTGGATGGCTTCAGCAGTCAGAGTAGCAGCCCAGAGAGGAAAAGGTTTGCACACACAGTCTGGTTGCAATCTTGGTGTCTGTGCTGTGTATCTATAAATGTCTCTGAGCATTACTTGTCCTTATACTAGGTGTGTGTGGTTACACGTTGAAGAGAGCAACGTAACAAAGCCAAACTGGGCTGACATATTTTGGGGCTCTGTTGGGCAAAGGGGTGATGACGCAGTGGGTAATGATATCATAAATGTGTGGGGCTGTCGAGCTGCAATGTCAGAGAGATAGAGGTAGAGGTAGAGAGAGAGGGCGAGAGAGAGAGAGAGAGTGAGAGAGATTATTTGCTGAATGAGATGAGTAAGTCAACCGTGCTGTCTTCTTCAGCACACACCGTAGTTTTCCCTCAGTCTCATAGTGGTGATGACCTCATAAACCTGCGCCGCAGTCCAACAGAGTAGATGCTGGTGTCAAAGTGGTGAAATGGTAGACGATGGTTTGATAAATATGTATCAATGGTTCAGCCACAGACCGTCACTACACTCCCTCTATTTAATGTGGCTTCAACTTCCACTAATCAGGAGGAACTCTGACAAAATGACTCAATTCTCCAAGATGTATTTATAAGAAATATTAGGGCATTAGTAATAGGCATGCTCGGGGTAATTGTATCACCTGCTTGCACTGTTTGATACTGTCGCTGTTAAAAGAGAAGGGAGAGTGAATTGATGTGGCTCCTCTGAAAGATTGGTCTCCTGATCTGTGTGTGGCAGCTGGGCTCTGGCAGCGCTCTGGCACTTGGGCTGCATGGCAGTTAAACTGTCACTGGCAGGAACTGTAAATCTTTTGCAGAAGGTGAATGCAGCATGACAGAGCCACAGGTGTGGGTGTGTGTATGTGTATGTGTGTGGGAGTTTGTGTGACTGTGTAACGCTTTCCAATCACCAGTTTGTCACAATGCAACAGTTGCTTGTCTCTCTTACTGTCTGTGTCCCTCAGCCATCCTGAGGAGCGGTATCCAAATTTTTCACTGGACACATTTGGCAAAGTCAGAGCGAGTCAGGATACTGTGTGTGTGTGTGTGTGTGTGTGTGTGCATGTGCGCGTGCCTGTGTGTATGTGTGTCTGTAGGGGGTGGGGGTGCTGTCACTTTGGCAACGCAACTGCACATATTGCAGCGATTACCACAGCGGAAAAATGTTTTTCTGCAACATGCAATTACTACAGATTACAGATTGCCGTCCTTGCATCAGAAGCTCTCGCCAGAAAAAGGAGAAACACTGTGCATTTGTGCGTGTGTGTATGTGGATTTGCGTGTGTGTGTGTGTGTGTATGTCGTTACACACAAATAGACAGACAGACACAGAGACAAAGAAAGATGAGAAATGATTATAGCTCACACTAAAAACCACAACTGAAAAAAATAGGGGAGTTGACGTATTTATGGGACTCATTTAGATTTAAAAGTTATACTGACTTTCTGGGGTAAATAAGGACCCTGGAAAAAAAATACAATCTGTCCTTCAGTGAGATGAGGAAAAGCAGAGCGGGGTATATTTCGTAGGCTTTTGTCCATCATCATCAGTATTATGAAAAACATACACTGATCTCAACATGGAGTATACAACTGAAAAGGCCACAAGTTATATCAAGTTTGGACTTTGCATTTTGTTCCAGGTTGCAAATCACCCTCAATATCAAAAAGCTTCCTTCAGGTCACACTAAACAATATAACCCAAAAGTGGTGCCCCGCAGCAAGGCAGGGCCCTATTTACAAACTCACCAGATCAAAACTCAACCCAAAGTGCTCCTATAATAGCACTGGGGCCTTTTGGTGAGCTTACCATCCAATGCTACTTTTAGTGGGTTTCCAAAGAATAAACAGCCCTGCGAACCACATCACAGGCTGCTGACTGTCATCGTTGGGTGAGTGTACCCGACGGATGATGTGAGGGCGGAGCGACCGTGACACCGGGGTTTACAGCGAGCCCCCCTCCCTCACCCAGCCCCAGCCCCACCCCCACCCTCCCCTCCCTCGCCTGCCTCGGGGTGTGGTGTGTGCCATTGAACTGCCACTGAAAGGACAGGGAGGAGGGGGGGGGGGCCTGACCACGTTCAACCCCGGAACAGCCGATCGCAGTGAACCCATCAGATTGTCTCAATTGTGTCTTTTCGTGGCGTTTACTCTGAGGAGAAGAAAAGGAGTACGTCCTGATTTTGAGAGTTTAAGAGCTAGAGAGGTGTGTTTAATCTTGCAATCTTATATGCAAACTCTCCAAATCTGATCTGCAGCAGCCCCCTCTAGAGCAGTGATAGAAGAAGTACTCACATCCTTTACTTAAGTATCAGTGTGTTAAAAGTGACCAGTTCAAGTGCAGAAATAAAAGAAGCAAAAGCAGCAAAATGTCCCCTGTGGCTATTATGTTATAATACATGACACTATCAGACTGTTAATAGTGATTCATCAATGCGTACATGGCATTTTATTGTTGTGTCAATTAAGTCAATGTGGAGCTAGTTTGAACCATTTCATATACTGTGAGTTAAGCCCACTGGTTCCCAACCAGGGGGTTAGCCCCTCCAAAGGGTCACAAGTTAAATCTGTAGGGTCGTGAGATGAGTAAAAGGTTAGGAAAGCAGAAAAAAACTTTTTTTAATCTTTTAAATATTGGATAATTTGACCTCTTTGGGACTCATACAGCTATTCAATAATAAACCATCTGAGAGATTTAGAGGGGAAATCTTTCTTTGGTGGTTTTGCTAACAACTCATGGATATCTGATCTGACAGATACAAGCCAAAAAGGTTTAATAATGCATTGTATTTTTCTGCTTTTATGTTTTCTTTAAATGTAAAATCTCAATCTAAAAAGTAGTCAGTAAGAACAGCTGTCAATAGCAGAAAATGGATATACTGAAGGAAATGAGTTTAGTTACTTGCCACTGCTGCTCTGGAAGATTGGGAAACATCAAAGTGGTAACGCTACCAAACTTCTCCAATAATGCATTCAATATGAAATGAAGTGACAGATAGATAGATAGACACGCGCCTGGCATGTTTGAAATTGAATGTAGTCTTTAAGAAGCCCATTTACATTCAGCAGACAGAAATAAAAACAGAGTCGGAGTCGTCCCCCAACAGCCATTATGTTGCTCAATTGATTCCGAAGGCCTTAATAAGCCCTTGGCTCCACTCTGCACCTTTTATAAAATGTAAGCAGAGTATTAAAGATGCATGAGATGAATGTGCTCATTGTCTCCTCTGGTGACTTACCGCATCTCAACTCATCACGCTTGCATAGTAATTAGCTGCTCGGTTTGGAAATGTCACCATACTCTTCATCATTTTTAGTGTAATATATTCTCTGAACGCCTTCAAGGATCTGGAACTGGGGCCTGACACTCTACACTCATGAGTTACTGGATATATAAAGTGCTACAAGAGGCGAACTGTAGAGGAAAACTACAGAAATTCAAATTAAAATAAAGTCTCTTAGGGTCATTAGGACCTAAAACAAAGTTTGAGTACACAGATGCATTCCAGTGATCATTAAAACTAACACAGACAGCCTTGGTGGAGAAAAAATAACATACAAATTTATATGATCAAAATTGGTCAATGTGTTTCATATTTTCCTGTCTGAACATCAAAATGGACACAAATGACCACCAATTGTGATGTGCTGACACATTATGTAATCAAAATTTGAGAGAGAATCAGGCATCAGAGCAGCAAGAGCCCAAAACCCAAACAGTCTGTACCCACTCACTGTTGTTTAAAAGTTTCCCCATATACTTGTGTATATAAACACTCCGACGCTAGAATATGATTTGGCTTTGAGGAGACTGGCACAAATGGCTTTGGTGACTTACATCATGCTTGTGAGTCTAATCACAGACACTCTTGTCATATCAACCAGAAAAAGTCCATTTCATAGTGAGCTACATTTCAGCAAAAAAAAAAAAGAGAAAAAAAAGGAGGGAAGGGTAAACAAGCCTGGCGTTCCACAGCCACCGCAGAATTCATCATTCATACAAAAAAATACCCCGAGCCCCAAAGTGGAGCTAATTTAATCCGAGAGGAATAAAACTCCATTTCATAGAAGTCGTCCATTCAGAACACTCATATTTCCACTGAGCAGAAACCCCCGGATGAAATTTGAGCAGACACTTTTCGGAAGGAATGCATTCGGTGGGTTGAGGGCCAAAGCTTGCCCTGTAATTTGTGAATGTACAGAAATGTGTGACCGCCACAGCTTCTCTAAAGATAGAAATCTTTGTCTTATGTCATCACCGAACCTCAAACTATTTCTAATTGCCCCCATAGCCCCCTTTCCAAATGAATAGCTACCCATCCAAAGGCTTATGTGTGCAAGTCTGAAAATAGCCCAGGAGTTTACACAGGCTAATGGATCATATTCAGAATTTAAAAAATGAAAAACTTTAAAGGGATCTCCACATATCGGAGACTGTCCCCATCTTCAAAGTGACTTTTAAGTGGCACTGAAAGCTGTGTGGGTGGCATTTAGAATCAGGTATAAGTTTACAGACCCCAAAGGCTTCCATGGGTTTCTCTGCTTAATGGGGATCATACTCATATTAGCCTTTACAATCTGACTCATTACATGTGTAACCTAAAGTAATTGGGGTTTCCACTGCTTTTAAACACACACAGAAGGGGAGAAATCTCAAGTGTGTCTTTGTACGGACTCCAAGTAATCTTATTAGTTAAACTTAATTTTGTACATTTCTTTAAAGTGTCATAAAGGTCCCTTTTAGACTGGTTTTGGTACTGCAGAAAGACTTCATGGTGTCTTTATAGCCAACAAACCACTTTCTGGTACCACAGGGAGCTCTTTTTTTGTTATGAGCATGCATTCAGATTTCAGGCCTGGGATACAGAGCTGAAGGCAACTTCTCAGTCTCAAGTTTTCACAGAGTCACCATCAGTAAACAATGATGTGATTTCTTGATTTATATCTGAAGGATCCATTTTCCTTTTTTATCCTTCGATGGTACAAATTGTATATGCTGAGGCCTATTTGAGGTGGGTCTGGGGTTTCACGTGTCCTCCAGGAGTTCTGTCTTGATTTCAAGCTCAACCCACCCGGATCATTAAAAATCGTTCAGGGGCACGGCGGGCTCTGTCCTAAATGCCTGTGCGGCTGAAACTGTAGAAACTGCATGTTGAAATGCAGAGGTCTAAATGTGACAGGCGCCCGGAGCGCACATTACAGCTGAGCAGGGTATAGCTAGGGCGTGTGGTCACATATTAATAATGAACTAGGGCAGGAGGGCGACTAAAATATCTGCGGCATTGTCATTGTCCCATTTGAGTTTTATTTGAAATAGAGGCTGCACATAGGTGATCTGATCAGAGGTGATTTTTTTTTTTTTTTTTTTTACAGTTGATATTGTGGGGATGCTGCTGCTGCTGCTGCTGCTGCTGCTGCTCTACTGCTGCTTGTTATGTAGAGTGATTTTAGTGCAAGTGTTGGATACACTTCAATGATTTTGGCTTCCCCTTTAGTCAAAAACACCAAAATCGACACCTCAGGCCTCATTGTCTCTCCTCAGGGACCTTATTAAGTAGAATTCCTGTTGTGAAGTTATTTAGAAGATGGAGATAATGATAATTGCTTTGTTATCATGATTTAATGATTCTTTAATTGGTGTAATTAATTACAATAGTGAGTCTTTTTAATGTTGTTGCTAACCCCCTTGAGTCAATCAGACCCCACATCAAGAACCACTGTCCTAGAATCCCCGAAATAACAAGCAAGGAGTGTCTGAGTGTTTAAATGAGCTTACAGACTAATATTCCTGTGACCTCAAAAGTCCTGAAGTGGTGCTCAAGAAGAAAAAAAAAAGTGAGAAGAGAAGAGAGGGAAAGTAGATGCTCCTGATTACATGTTTAATTAAGTAATTGGATAAACACTTTCATTTTTCAGATGTGGTTTATATTTAAAAATGTACATTTTTTTCTGCTTGTCCTACTAAAGTGTTTGAGTATTCTGCATTGAAACTTCACCTCTAATAAAGTGAAGTTTGTGGCCAGGTGTGATCTCACGTAAACTACTCTGAAATCACGCTATGACGCACAAACTTTATTTGAACGTCACCTCCATAATTAGAAATTTCAGTTCACAGTTCTCTAATTTTTTTTTATGTTGTTTTAAAGCTGTGTAATCTTTGGTCTGCTTCTCTCTCTCTCCCTCTCTCTCTCTCACACTCTCTCTCTCTGTGGCTCTGACTTAGATCAGTGTGATGGGGGGAAATTAAAGGAAAATATGAAGCCCCTCTGATGCCAATTACCTGCCTTTAATTTATTCTCCTTCAATTAAAAAACAGCTTCAATCCCGCCACACAGATGCAGACGTGCACGCGCATGGAAATTAAGTGCGTTATCGATTGATTGGGTGTTTTTTAAACGCGCCACAACGAAATTCCAGATGGATGATTCAAACGTTTCTTTTCAATTTTTTTTGATTTGATTGAATTTGTGTCGTTTATTATTTTTCATCATATTTTTTTAAAGTATTTTTTAATATTAAATCTGGAAGGGATTTCTTTACACATTTCTGCACCAGTTAAGTCGCAAAATCTTCCAAAAACCATGTAAACTGTAATAATTTTAAACATAACAGACCCTAAAAAGATAAATGAATAAGTAGTATTTTAATCGGTGTTTACTTCTAGATAAATGAAGTGAAGCATCTGCAGTAAAAGTCACACAATACAGGGAGCCACTGAATCCCCTAAATGTGCCCTCAGCGATGGAAATATAAACTGTAATCCACCACATGGCTTCAGAGAGCGCTTATTAAACGAATAACGTCAACGCATTCATATTTATATCATTTCTCAAAAAAGAATCAAATTTATTGTGATTAGAGCAACAACAAAAAAACTGAAATCAGGCATTCTTTCAATCACAAAAAATATCTTAAAAAAAAAACAGGATTCGTTTTACTGTTTTGGATGAAGTCTAAATTAATTCAGATTTCCGTCTATCTTAGAGTACAGATAAAAGTTTCCTTTTCTCTGCAGCAGATGTGAAATGTCTGCCTCAGACTGTCTGAGCTGACAGCGATTGAAAAGGCAAATGCGCCAACTAGTGTCAGAAAGTAGCATGGCCGAGGGCGCGCAGGGTGTGCCGTCATTTGATGTGCAACATTCAGGTTCCTAATGAATTCAGCCTCTGGCACACGCTTATTGCTCTGTTGTGTCCTTTGATGTATCCAAAAACAACAACACATTTGTCTGTTTGCTTTAATTGTCTTATTAAATTAGCCCCGTAAATTAAAATGATACAGATCTGTCTCATACGCCCACAATTTCACTTTATGAAAAAATGTTATTTACCTGGAGTGAAGGTGTGATGTGACAGCTCTTCAAAAGGTGTAAAGGACAATAACAACACAGGTCTCTGCAGTCCAAACACTTCTCTAGATGCATTATAAACAGCTCTAATAAAAATAGGTCAGAGCAGGTGCTGTGACAGTGACGAGGATACATGTGCAGATCATTCTGCATCTATATTAGTTATGTATTATGTTCCCCGTCAGACTTATAACCCACATTCAACGCAGAGCTGGGTTTGCATTCTTTCTTTTTTTTTAAAGCGTTAAATTCAAATCACATTTAATAACTTACAGTTGTTTCATCTCATACAAACGGTGTCCAATGAGGAGAATTTTAAAAGCAATTTGTATTCAGATTCATTTATAGACTACATATGCAAAACTAAATAAATAAATAAAATAAAAAAATCTCTCTTTTTTATCGTTTCTATTCCTCTCTGTTAATATCTGTATATGCTGTATAAAAGCAGAAAGAAAAGCAGAAATGTGTATCAATAATTCAGCTCAGTGTGTAACAACAGTAAAAGGCTGCACCGGAGTGTGATTGGTCTGATGAAAGCCCAACCCAGCAGATTCATTGGTGGAAATCATCTCCACACTCCCAACCACTAAACACTAAAATGACTCGGGTAAAATAATATCGCGGCACTCTGCACTCCGTTCAGCCTCACGGCTCCTGCTTGCGCCCTGTAACCCCGCTCTAAAGGATAACTTTAAAGGAAATCCATCTGGAGTGACGGGACAGTTCCTGTAAACGCCAGAATAACGCTGTTGTGTGTGTTTTTTGGGGTGTTTTTTTTGGAGGGGAGGAGATCCAACGAGGATAAAGTTGGAAGAACTTTAACGCAGGAAAAAGGGACATTGATGTACTTCTGCGGCTTCAGTTTGACGCTAGATATTCGGCTTTGAGAAAGAGTTTTTCGGCATTTCAAGAGGAGGCTGGTGAGATCTGAAGAGGCGTCTGGCAAAGTTTAGTCGAGATCACTTTTTTAAAAAAAAGAAGTTTAGCCGCGAACGCCAGTCAGCTGGATTGTTTTACTTTTTACATCACGGCTGGATTACCTGATCATTACCAAGAGATCGCTCCTGATCGAAACTAAATTATTTAGGAGATTCATTTTAAGATTTAGACGGGAGGCTTCCAGTAGTTTGTGTAGTGTTGATTTATTGTTTACACGCGGCTGAAACTGTCCATCAGCGTGCGATAGATAAGAGCGCTGATCTAAGACAAGCGCAGAGCTGTGAGAGAGTTAGGAGAGCTTTTGTTTGTGCATTTTTGCAAAAAACAGAGCAACCCTGGTGTTCCTGGGCTGACATCCTGTACAGATGATCTAACCCACAGCTATCAGTTGATTGTTTCGGTTAAGGTAGCGAGGCTTTTCACTCAGACTCAGTGCGCTCTCGCCTCCATCCTTTTGCGCTGTGGACCTGAGACCATCAGCGTCCGGAGGAAAACAAACTGTTGTTCCCCCTAAAGAGTCCCACACGTGTGATACAACCCAGTCAGGTGGCACTGACCCAAGCTGTTGTGATGCATATTCCCGTAGAGCCGCCCACCACCAGACGGTTCACGCCGCCCTCCACGTCCTTCCCCTGCAGTAAGATTGGAGACGGCAACGGGGCCATGGCCACCTCGGGGCCCCTCAGGTCAAGACCGGACACCAGGAACGTGGTGGACGTCCTGGCAGACCACGCCGGCGAGCTGGTCCGGACCGACAGCCCCAACTTCCTCTGCTCCGTCCTCCCGTCTCACTGGAGGTGCAACAAGACGCTTCCCGTGGCTTTCAAGGCAAGACACATGGCTTCTTTTTGTCCTTTATAATATTTTTATTTTTAAATGACGCACACGCTGACTTTCTGACTGTAGTGCATGAGTGAGAAACGTTTTGTGGAATTAAAGAAACAATGTAGATTTTTTTAAGGAGGTTTTTAAGTTTCATTTAGTCATAAATCAGACTGAGCTCTAGAACTTGTGTTTTTAGCATTTTTCAGTTGCTTTATAGTTTTTATATATGATTATGAATAAAATGCACAGACAAGTTTAATATTAATTGGCTATAAATTGCACCATCCAAAATAATAATATCATAAATCGGGATATAAATTATTGTAAACAAGATTTTTGAAATTACAACAGATCTGAATAATTTTTGAGTAATAATTTTGTATTAAGCCATATATGAGTAAGATGCTTTATATCTGTGGCTTGTCTCAATATTAGTTATGTGTATTGTCATGTCCTGTGCTTGGGTGAGTTGAGATTAGAAAACAAGGAAAATAAATAACAGGACAAGAGTAGGTAATAAAATGCATGTCATACGAAATTTACATATTTTTTTTAATTTAAATGTTAAAAAGCTACATTGGAGCCCTCCCTCTAATTTATGCCGTATTTGTTGTTGACATTGTGGTCAAACTGAGAAGATATTCGTGCTTAATATTACTGGAGGCGGATGCTGTTTTACGCGCGCAGTGTGCGCTTTTGGTTTGGTGACCCAGAGTGACCGCCTGCTTTCTCTGCTTTGCTCATGCAGGTGGTGGCTCTAGGTGAGGTCCCCGACGGGACTCTGGTCACCGTGATGGCCGGGAATGATGAGAATTACTCGGCCGAGCTGAGGAACGCCTCCGCCGTGATGAAGAACCAGGTGGCCCGCTTTAACGACCTGCGCTTCGTGGGCAGGAGCGGACGAGGTGAGCTCAGGCTCTGAATTTCTCTCTCTCTTTTTTTTTCTCTCTCCCTCTCTCACACATAGGCACACATACATCGACAAGCAAAAACACACACACACACACACACACACACACACACACACACACACACACACACACACACACACACAGAATGGCACAGATTCTGCCTGTAATGCCATTTGCAGAAACATACTCGCTTATAATAATTATAGTGGATCATATTTCTCATATTTCTGCGTCTAGGTGACTGAGAACTGACAGCATGTTATTATTTTTTAGTGAATGTGATGAATTATTTTGCGTCTAGGTCACCAAATAGGTTGCACAGAGATTCAAATAGGAAACAGCGATGCAATGTGTTTCTGAAAATATGGCTTTTGAATAATTTCAATAAATTTGGGCCTCATTTCTGTTATTCCAAAGATAAAAACCGCAAGAAGACCAAATGTGGAATCATTTAGGTATGGGTACGGTGAGTGCCCTCATTGTGCCAACTGACGTTCATGGGTGTCATCTGAAACATCTGGCCTGCGTCACGGTGCACGGTTGCGATGTGGCTGTAATTTTCTTAATCCAGGGAATACAGATAATTATCCACGTGGTGTGGATCTGCGGGATGGATAAAAAAAACCCACCACGCAATTCATGTCCCCGGGGGCAATTTGTCAAACAATCCCCGCCACCATTTAGGATACATAAAGCTTATAGAGTAATACTGTATTTATCATGGGTGTTGTGTTTAATTGTTGAGGAGCAGACACACACAAGCAGGCTTGTTTGCACGGGCCCGCTGATGTAATTGTTTTTGCTATATTGAATAAAATCAAAAGCTCTACATTTTCATGCTCAGATGGAACGGACTGAGAATATTTTTAAAAGTCTGCTTGCTCCCAAAATTGTTCTACTAAAAGAGGCATTTTTCTTATTCCCCTCGGAGCCTTTTCTGGCCTTTGTGCGGCCTTTTATTTTATTGTTAGGATAATTGCTGGTTAAAAAAAAAGAAAGAAAGAAAAGTGTGGTTTGTCTCTGAATTAAAAAGTAGTCTATACCGTTAATTTCTGTACTCAATTATTCCACCCGAGGATTCTTTCTTTCTTTCTTTTTAAACTTTCCTCCCACGCAGTCTCTTTTTAACAAGAGATGCCTTTCTCATAGCTGGAGACATGTACCGGTCCCGCTGTATGATGCAGCTTTCCTCCCGCTGCACGGACTTTGATGCAGATGGGAGCAAGATCCTGTCTTGTTGAACAATAAACTATCGCTGTAAGCCTTTTCGGACAATCTGGAACACATTCTCTCAATAATCTAAATCATACCCACAGTCAGACGCATCAAAAGAGGTGGTCCGTGGCTGCTTCTTCTTCTTTCTTTTTTAATTCAAAGGCTTCAGTGGGAGAAAAGGCGGTGATGATTTGAAGTTGAACAAGTGAGGTATTGTTACAGAGGAAAGAAAACAATGTTTCATGAATAAATAGGGGAAAGGGAAGTTCAAGAAGGTGACATTAAACATTTTTTATGAGTCTCATAAATCTCACGGGCAATGATGCTGTGTGCAGGAAAGAGCTTCACTCTGACCATCACCGTGTTCACCGGACCCCCGCAAGTGGCCACCTACCACCGCGCCATCAAAGTCACTGTGGATGGACCCCGAGAACCACGCAGTGAGTACACACACACACACACACACACACACACACACACACACACACACACACACACACACACACACACACACACACACACAGGCACGCACGCACGCGCGCGCGCACACACACACACACACACACACACACACACACACACACACAGCTACTGTGTTGTTTCTGAAATGCATTGTGATGTGATGTGAGCGCTGCAGTCACTCAGTTGGAGCTGCTATTACTGGCTCTTAAAGTGGGGGTGTCAGTGGCTTTACAAGCTGAATGAGTCATATGCAGATAATATATGAATATCTAACACTTTGAGCATGTGGGGTTTTGCGTGTGTGAGAACTAGAGAGAGAGAGAGAGAGAGAGAGAGAGAGAGAGAGAGAGAGAGAGAGAGAGAGAGAGAGAGAGAGAGAGAGAGAGTGTGTGTGTGTGTGTTATACATCCATCACTTTGTGGAGGTAAAAAAAAAAAATGTTTTCACACCATCAAGATCAATCATGCTTCCACTAGATCTCTTTTGGGGTTAAGACTTGGTTTTTGGGGTTAAGATTAAGACTAGTCTTGTAGTGGTTATGGTAAGCCTCTAGAAAACAAAAGTAGGGCAGTATGTTGTCCTCACTAGTATGCTTGCGCAGGTGTGTGTGTGTGTGTGTGTGTGTGTGTGTGTGTGTGTGTGTGTGTGTGTGTGTGTGTGTGTGTGTGTGTGTGTGTGTGTGTGTGTGTGTGTGTGTGTGTGTGCGCGCGCGCAGTAGGGGCACAGGGACAGGCCCAGTCAGAGGAAACTGTAAAGAATATTAAGGCATAACCCAAGACCGCTAAGAGGAGCTGAGTGAGTCTCCAAGCCGCAGGTGGCTCAGCTCATTGGATCCCTCCCTCCCTCCTCACCCACCCCTCACCCCCTACCTTCCCAAGTGCTGGTCAGAGGGGTCGTACCTGACCCGACCACATAAGTGGCTCGTTGATTTAACACGGGACAGACTCTGAGACACTGTTAGGCCTGGCAGTGAGGCTCGGCGCGCTAAAAGCTGTTAGTACCACCGGTCAGCCGCAGCTACATGTGGTTTAATACTGCCGGTGTGGTACAGTAGTGTTACTCAGATGAATCAGGGGCTGATGGCTGGAGCTGTATCTGCAGGCACGCATGATTTATTTGTTATGTTTTGTTTTATTTAAGCTCAAGTTGGGATGGACGAGATTGGTAGGATTTCCTGATGGTTCCAGCTTTTAATGGTTCTAGTGCGCACCGTTTTAGAGGTGTCCAGTCGGGTTGATAGCTGAGGCTTTGTGCTCATGTCTGTGCAGGAGGATATTTGGGACAGGGGGCATTTAGCTCAGTCAAAGCAGAGAAAGGTAACAAGTGCCACATGAAGTGGTGGTGCATGGCAAAGAGAGAGAGAGAGAGAGAGAGAGAGAGAGAGAGAGAGAGAGAGAGAGAGAGAGAGAGAGAGAGAGAGAGAGTGGAGAGAGAGAGAGAGAGAGAGAGAGAGAGAGAGAGAGAGAGAGAGAGAGAGAGAGAGAGAGAAGGCCGAGGGGCACAGAGAGAGGGGACCTCACCCCTCCTGCCAGGCTGGACGCTATTTACAGAGGCATAAAAGAGAACAGTGACTGCCACGGAGGGAGGGACTAGATAATAATAAACACTGTATGTATGTGTGTGTGTGGATGGTTTCAATTGTATCGTGTTTGGTTTTGCAGAAGAAAGACAGAACGAAAGAACAGAGCTGAACGCGCCAGTCTGTGCATTGACGCATATTCTCATCTGCATCTGCAAGTGTCTCTTGAAATAACTAACTGTGTGCATTCAGGACGTCTCCTGCCTGTCTGTCTGTCAACAAGTTGCGGCTTCAGCTGAGGCGTCAGAGTGGCCGTGCTACTTTTACACTGGCGCTGGGTGCTATAAGGTGACACTGTTTAATATAGGGCAGGAGGAATTTAGGGCTCCATTAAAGTCTCTTACACTGTGCTGAAAGGAAATTCGTGGAAAGACAGAAAATAAACTTCTGCTATGGGTGTTTTTTTCTCTTTTTAATGCATCTGAATATTATTTCAATATGTACCTCACTCAGCTTTAACCCCATGGAAGCTGATAGATTGTTAGATTTGCGCAAATGTTTAAATGGGAAAAGCTTATCTGAAATATGAATAATACATCCAGTTACTTTGCAATGAAAACAGAGCCGGCACCACACAGGAAACAGCTGATCGCAGTTAATAGAATAAGCATTTTAAGACACAGCATATTTATATTGTTGATTATATTGGTCTGAATGAGCTGTCAGATCTGAGACTGAGATGAGGTTTCAGTCCAGTTTATTCTTTTGAAGGACTCGTGGCCTCGAAATAGAAATCGCTGGCAAGATTAGATAAAGGAGCCCAGTCTAAGAGCAGCCTATAATATCAGTCATGTCCCTGCAGTCAAAGCACAGGAACACACACTACCATTCAGACATTATTAGGACCATAAAAATAATTAGATTCTTCTCTAACCACAAGGCACCACATTATATCGTCTGTGCAACGTTTCGAGCCAAAGCAGAGAAGCACTTTTGCCAACACATAAAACTAACAGCGTTTTTTCATTATAACTCGCATCCTTAGGGATAGTTACATATTCCAGCGCTGCTTTGATCCAGTTTTGTATTTTTTTTTTTCATTTAATTTTTTTTAACATCATCTGTACACCTCCGTTTTATCATTCATAGAGTGCAGACAGCCTGACTTGGCCGCGCAGTGTTCACCTGTCCGCAGGCTGGCAGGTCTGCTGGGTGAGCCTGCGCTGGGCTTTACAGGCTGTTTGTGTAGGGGCTGCATTTGCATGGCTGCCTGCCGAGCCACGGCAGGAGCTGGCACCGATGGGGGTGGTGGTGGAAGAGGAGGAGGAGGAGGTTTCATTTAATGTTTACTGATCCAGTCAGGAGGAGAACCTGACTGACAGGACTCCAGAGCGTGGCAGCTCTCGCCCGAGGCAATGTAACAAAGAAGACGCACAGATGGGCATGACTGAGTAAACATTCTCACATGCCCCCCCCCCACACACACACACACACACACATACACACACGCACGCGCGCGTAAATGGATATAAACACGCACAGACAGCATTATGATTATGAGCAGAGAATAGGCTAAAATGAAATGTTCAGCTAAGAATGTTTTTCTCGCTTGCTGCCGATTTCCTCATCACACATCCGGCATTCGTCATCACACTACCCCCTCTACTCACCCCCCCAATCTATCTGTCATTCTATATTATCACACTTCTGCTGGGGCCAAACTGGAAAAAAACAACTGTCGTAACTAAAAGCTCAGCCTCCACTTCTGTTAAAAACAATGCCAACGACAAGAGAGGACACGCTGAGCTACAAAAAGAGAGAAACGCAAAAAATGATAGCAAGATGACTTAAGTGTCGAGACCCCTCCCTGCTTGTTGATGCTATCAGATGTCTCCCCACCGCAACGACGCAGTGTTATTCACACCAATGAATCCCACAACTATATATTTGGTGTCCTTCTCTCTCCCTCACTTATATATGACATCAGCCGCTGCCTATTTAAGAAAAGAAGATAAGATGAACTTACCACAGGAAAGGCTTGGTTACAGAGTTCAAAACTGTGTCTGAATATTTTGAGCTTGTGAAATAGGTGTTCAGAAATAATTTCCTTTTTTTCAGCATGTGGTGTGTGTGTGTGTGTGTAACTTTTTTGAGCCTGAGAAAATGATTTGGAAAGTATTTAAACTTATAAATAAACATTTCTCAGAAAGTTAAGTTTGTCAATGTATAAAGTGCAGTTGTAAATGCACAGAAAAGCTCTGCAGATGCGGTGGGAAAACATGCAGCATATCAAGATTAGAATTTGTGCATGAATGAAAAAAAAAAGTAGAAGGAAACGTCATCTTTGTGACTTTCTATGAGTAAAAGTTATCTGCCTGCATGTGAAACTCACCATTCAAAGGTCAAGTCAACTGTGACACTTGAACTGCAAAGAACAATTTTCTGAGCAGCAGATGAGAACAAAAACTTTTGACTATCTTAATTTTTTCAAACTCATTAAAATGAAGTCAAACAGTACAACCCACTCAGCAAATAGTGCTTTAAGACGTTCATTTATTAATTATAATTTTTTCTGAGCATCAAATCTTTTATACCCTTTCTGCTCACACACAGATCTGTGAGTGTGAGAACTTTGCTACAAGGAGAGAGAAGCAGAGAGTTTGTTAAATGATGAGGATGCGGGATGCCTCAGCGAGGTCAGAGTGGCAATTTGTCTGATGACACTAGATACATGAATACACCGTAACAGCTAACTCAGTTGTACAGTGTATATATTGCACCGGCATACACTGAGGTAAAGCATGTCGCTCACACCACCCACAGGCCCACACATCCACCGAAATAACACAAGTGCTGTCGTGTTTTGTTGCCTCTATTTATTCGGCAGGGTGTGTTCACACAGCTACAGGAGGAGAATGGCGGGCGTGGGGGGTCGCATGTTGGAGTTGGCGGGTTGATTCTATTTGCATTTGGCACACAGACTGTACAAAGTATGCAAATAGACAAACAATGACATTTGCTGTGTTATTTTTCCTGTGATATTGCAGTCTCTCTGTAGAGTAAACAAAAGGATAGCATGCATGTGTGTTGCTGCGTATGCATTTGCGTGTGCAGGTGCTCAGCTCACGCACCTGCCAGGTGCATCCATCTCTTTAAGTCGGCCCCTGCGGGCCACGCCCATGCCCCACAAATCACATGAAAGGTTCACCCTCGGTGCGAATTGCTCTCTCAAAGGCAACTTTGATGTTTGAAAATGGAGATGGGTGTCTTTGAAAGAAAGGCCTACAGGTGTATCAATGCCAGGGGAGGAGAAAAACAGTGTCATGTCTGACGTTGGGTGCTTTCCTGACTGCTAGTGGCTTACCATCACTCCGACATGTACAACCTGGACACATAGTGGCCTATGCACACACACACACGCACGCACACACACACACACACGCACGCACTCACGCACGCACGCATGCACGCACGCACGCACGCACGCACGCACACACACACACACACACACACACACACACACACAAACAAAGAGTGGCTAGCCTCAACAATCAAACTCATGACCATCTCATCTATGATTTCATAGAAGATAGTCTGCTTCAATACCACGCACAGAAAGATGGGAACAGATAAGGGAAGATTTTATGTGTTCGGAGAAATGACACTGTGGTGTCTGCCGTGACTTGAGGCCAGCGTCTGTGGCGTTCCTCCTCCCTGGGGTCACTGCAGACGCGTCATACTTGGCCTCAGTGATTAGAAGTAGAGCAAATATTGGCCAACTGATAAATACACTGGAATGCAGCAGTGTATGTTGAATAGGTCTGGACTGATTTCAGAGAGCAACTTGTGTTCTGGGGCAAAACAATCACCACATTCTGAGGTCAGAGGCTTGTGATGGGTGGCAGAAGAGGACGTTGTCCTTAGACTGTCTCTGCACACTGCATTATAAATCATTTTTTTGACATTTTTATGTTAGATATGAATGGCTGTGGGACTGTTGTTGTCAGAGTCAATAAAGTGTAATAAGACAGACATGAAAGCATCTGTAATATAATCAAATTTTGTCGTGGGAGGGTAAATAAAGGACTGAGATAGAAGCTTTTTGACCACTGTTGCCACCTTAACCACATCTAGAAGCTTTGAGGCCAACTCCCTTTGAGG
This sequence comes from Scomber scombrus, assembly GCF_963691925.1. Classification (NCBI taxonomy): domain Eukaryota; kingdom Metazoa; phylum Chordata; class Actinopteri; order Scombriformes; family Scombridae; genus Scomber; species Scomber scombrus. The sequence continues at coordinate 19,259,075 of NC_084988.1, read as the reverse complement.
GCTACTACACACACATACACGCACACACACACACAGCTGTTGGTAATCCTGCTTGGGCTTTTGTACTTAAGCTTTCCTGTGAAAGCAGAGCTAATTAGTCTAAATACCTCAACCAAGCAGAGATATAAACAAAGAAAAAATATACCCATTAGTCTATTGCTGGCACTTTTTTTCTTTTCTCTCCTCGCTGCCTCTATTTTCTCTTCGGCATGCTGCTGCAGCGTCAATGCACAAAACAGGAAAAAAGAAGAACATTGTCTAACATTTTGAAACGGCGCGATGTCTGCTCCTCAGGCCAGTTGATGACTGTCGAGACACACAATAGCCTCGGGGTGAAATGCCCTTTCTTTTTCCACTCAGACTAAAATTTCCACCCTATATTTGCTGACGCCAGATAGAACACACAGACGCAGTAGGAATTACCAAATTATTCACAGACAATCCCAGACAGTACTTTAAATTCACTCCGATGATGCAAGTGAGGCAGCGAGAAGACATTTTCTGAGAATCACTGCAAAGCCTCGGCCAACGTCAGCTCTCTCCCCCCCCCCCCCCCGCCTCTCTGTCTCCCCACCTACTCACTACCCACTCCCCTCTAAACTCACCGACCAAGCGTCTTTCCTGTTTACCTACCTATGAAGGGAAGTAAAATGCCCACTCTGTGTGTGCTCACTCTTCCTTATTTACTCTGACCCATACAGGAGGGAGCCATTACGACCTTTCAGCCGTAATTCAATAAAAGTTCCGATCTGCATTTAGAAAAATAAATGGCCCATGAGTGGAGGAATATTTTCTCCCCCGCTGCATTATGACAATAAACCGTTTTTCTGTGTTGGGGCATTGGGGACGGGGGTGGAGTGGGGCGGTTTGTGGGAAGAAGGCACCTGCTGGTTACTGGAAAAGACGCTGTGTACCACCACCCTGCGGTTTGAATATTTATTTCTTCAGGCCTTAATGGTTAGGAACAGCAAGAAAATAATAGGTGTAGCAAGATCTTTCTTTTGCTTCCAGCAGCAGAGAAGGTTGTAATCCTTTGGGTAAACACAGAGGGAAGCCTTGGCTCTCGTCTTCAAAATGGGCTGGAAACATCACAGAAGAAGAGAGGTCACTCTCGGCAGCCTCGTCACTACTGCGGCAATCCACAAATAGCACGATAACCTTTGAGAAAATATTCAAAGTGAAATATCTGCATGCCTACACAGTGGAACATTCACACATTTCACATTTTCACACATTTAGTTTGAGCCACCTGGAATATTAATTGTCATTCTTGGGAAACTGTGCGCATTTGGGGGCAAATGCACATTATTGTGTGCGAGCTAGTATGCACTGAGGTGTGAACGCGAAGCCGTTTGACACATCTGCTGGCGTTGCATTGATGTATGTGACAGCAGCAGCTTGCTTTCCTTTCTCACAGCCTTGCTAGGCTAGGCCCCCACCTTTCTCCCCCAGACACCTCGCCGCTTCGAACAACCTGACTACCACGTATACACAAACATACATACACGCACACACCCACACCCACACATACACACACACACACACACACACACACAGCAACCCCATTCACCATTAGAGCTAAAATAACATACTCAAAGCAGCTTATTGCTTTAATATGATCTGTCACTGGAGCCAAATAGGCCTTCTGTGCTCAACAAGGTTAAAGCAGCAGCAGCGGCAGTACTGGGAAATATACGATGTCTGCAGGCAAGCAGCCAAAAAGCCTGAAAAACATCCCCCTTCATATCACCCCCAACACGCCTCAACTCTCAACTAGATGACAGTAACACACACACACACACACACACACACACACACACACACACACACACTATAGAATGGCAGGACAAAAGAGGGATGATTGCTCTCAAATGTGCTATGGGCCTTATTTTGTTGTTAGGGAATCCGGGTGCACTGGGCCTTATTTTGGCACCCCTTCACTCTTCTTGCTTGCCTCAACCTGCCTCACTGTAGGGCTGTCCTTGTGTGGCACTGCTTCTGTTCCACACACACACACACACACACACACACACACACACACACACACACACACACACACACACACACACACACACACACACACACACACACACACACACACACACACACACACACTCACACACACACACACACACAAAGAGCTTTATCCCCTTATCAGAAAAGGAAGGCTGTGCTCTTTGCTCAAACAGTCTCATGTAGCAACTTCCGCTGTGAGCAGCTTATTTTCAGGCCTGCGAGGGGGATTTTCACACTGCTGATGTCCCCAGAGAGACTGATGCATCTGCCTGTGGGACCAGACAATCCCCCAGCTGTGGCCTGTGAGGGTGAACTATAGATAAAAGCATGCCAAAACTTATACTGATCTCCCTCCAAAAGCTTAGACGGACATGTTTCCCAAAAAAAAAAAAAAAAAAAAACTCTCGACTGTCCACAGTGCTCGCTATGTTTATGACAAAGACTTAGTTTATGTCCCAACAAATAAATAGTCTGTTGATTCAATGCACGGTAATGCCACAATCGTAAAGCTTAATGCATTCATACTGAAAGTGTTACGAGACTGTTATGTAAATGAGTGCAAAGCAGTGTAATGTCTGTGTGGCTAGTATCGACTCATTTAGGCGCAGACGAGACAGCCACAATCACCAGCCAAGGGTAAAAGCCACATCCTTCAGGGTCAGCCTCAAAACAAGAACTTTGATTCGCCCCACTTTAAATACCCAAATGTGTGATTGGTGGCCTTGGGAAACACGGTGCCAAACACACTGATGCTTTTCGAGCTGTGCAATGCCACCATTAATTGAACGAAAAGGGAAGTATGAGAAAAGGAGTCGGAAAGAAGCAGGGTGGGAACAAGAACATCAGGGGTTCAGGTCCGCTAGAGAGGAGGAAGAGGAAGACAGGTGTGCAAAACTTTGCTCAACAGATGTTGAAACGTCCCCAGTGTCTGTTGAGGGCAAACGGAAGTTTGCTCGCAGGCAAGTAGGCCTCGCTGCAACATATGTTCAACTGTCACCCCACATTGTGCTGCAGGGTTTCAAAAGCTAGATAAGGATTCTGTGTTCGTGTCTTCTCAACTCTTAGCTTTCAATATATGAGTGTATACTGCATGGGCTTCCCTAACCTCAAAGGAAAGGTGGATGCATTTTAAGTTGTGGTAATATTGATTTGAGTCAACATGAGCTCATGCAAATATACCATAACTTCCTTGAGCAGAAAAACATAACACTAAGCTGACATTTTGTGGCCTTCAAATTAGAATCTGAAATGCATGCAGACATTTTTTGTATGTAATCCTATACCATACTTACCATAGACTTTACAGTCCAGACATACTTTTCAGTGTTAAGAGTAATACACGCACTCCAAATCAATTCTAGTCTGTTATCAGGGGCCTATCAAGTCCATTTATACGACGAATACAAATATTTACACTTCAAATATATTCAGTGCAGACTTGGGTCAGGGCCAAAGCACGTATTGCCCTTTGCCGTCCAGATAGAGTTTCAGTTTGCCCCTGAAAAAGCGCCCAGCCCTTTACTAAAAAGAGCTTGTGTTTAATGTGTCTCCCTTCGGACGGGAACATATGTTCTTTCTTTCAATGGAGACAGAGACAAACAGACAGAGAAAAGGAGAAAGAGAGTAGAAGTAGAGGGAATAGTGGGGGATGAAGGCAGGAAACAGGTCGTATTGGGTGATCGTTCAGCTGTGGCAGTCAGTGTGTAAGGCCTGGCTGTCACCTTACTGAGCAAACACTGTCTCTGTTTTGAGCTGATACGGGCTTTGTGAAGGGAAGGCTGGGCAAGACTCGAGTCAAGTTTGCTCGGCTGAGTCTAGTCTCAAAACACCGGGTGTAATCTCATGAAAAACAACTTCACACTTTTTGCATCACTTCCACTTCAACCCATTTCCATGCGCTTCAAAGCACCGGGGCAAAAGAGCAAAGCAGCATGCTTCATCTCAAGTTATTCTGCAGAGAAGATAAAGCACTATCAGGAAATAAAAAGACACACATACCAACACACACACACACACACACACATGCACGCACAAAACAAAGCAGGTCTGAGAAAGGCACACCCATTCCTTCAAAACACAGCCATCGCCTTTCAGTGCATCGTTAATACCAGACATTTTATATCAAGCATTTTATTTGTTCTTCATAGACTTCCATAATGCTTTCAGATGATGTGACCGCTACTCTGAGAGGAGGCTAGTAAATCTACAACCTTTAGCGTCCATTTCAGCTCCGGGTGCGTATTGAGCGCTGCTGTTTAGGCCTCATGTGTGCATTGGCCCCCATCTCCCAGCTCTATCTTGTGGTTATGATATCATAATGAGAAAAAAATAGGGCATTCTCTCCTAAGTGCACCCTGACACATTAAATATTCATCCGACCACAGAAACCCCTCTGAAATAGGGTTGGTGTGTAGAGCCTGCACCCCTCTGGCCCTCGGCCCTGCAGGAGTGGAAGTCAAATGTTTGGCGGTCGGAACAGACGCACTGCGGCTAAAGCCAGGGTCAGCCGGCCAAAGACAGCGTATTAACACAAGGTTTAAGTGGAAGATACAGGTGGAGATTCTCTGGTGCTCTATTTCAGAGACTGTAATGATTTAGACAGCTATCAAAACTCCTCTGCTGTTAAATAAAGCTGTTCAGTAAATCAGTAAATCGTTTCCTTCCATTGCTATCTCCACAGCAGTATTCACATCTTATATCAATCAGAATATCAGGCTTCTTAATTTATCTAACATATACTACCTACATATACAGCAGAAGGAAATAGGAGTCTCATCACAATATCTAGCAGTAGTTGTAGCCACAAAAGCCAACAGTTCCTTCCTGTAGTAGCTAAGTATACAAATCAAACTGTCTTAAAAAGATGAGGGGAAGGTGGTGTGAGTGTGTTCCCCACATGTTGGCTTGATTAAAAAAGCATCCAAGAAACAAAGGCGTTGAGTTAGGAACGAGTGTTTCAACAAATGAGAGAAAAGCAGCGCAAGAAAGGGAGAAAGAAAGTTTACAGCCTCCTCCCAGTTGATTAGTAGTGTTAACAGCGACTGTGGGCTTCGGGTTAATGAGCTCCAGGCCTTATTCTAATGAAGCCTCTGCTCCCCAAAAATCACCCTCTCACAGCCCACTAAACCCCCCTACTGGAAGCTGCATAGAGCGTGTCGCCAAACGTAGTGTGTGTCCCTGCCAGCTGGAACGGGGCCACGGGATCCACGGCTAGACTCAAGTGTGTGTGTGTGTGTGTGTGTGTGTGTGTGTGTGTGTGTGTCAGTGTGTTTGTGGGCAGCTGAATGATCACTTTCATCCCTAAAGAGCCAACCAATTCATCTTAGACCACCATTGGCCGCAGAAAAACTGACCAATTATCATTTTTTTCCCTGCCTGTCTGTGTTTTTTTCCAACCAGTGAGCGGTGGGATGTATCATTTCCCTGACCTCAGCCGTTTGAGGTGGTGTAAATCTCTTAATAACTACACAAGGACACATATAGGGGCTATATTTGGAGGGCTGCTTCCCCTGGCCGCCCCTGCTCTGGACTAGAACAGACAGTAGCCACAGTGTCTATGCGGGTGATGGAGCCTGGACCTGGCGCTGTGTGTGTGTGTGTGTGTGTGTGTGTGTGTGTGTGTGTGTGTGTGTGTGTGTGTGTGTGTGTGTGTGTGTGTGTGTGTGTGTGTAAGTGTGTGTACGTGTGTGTAAGTGTGTGTGCGTGAGAGTGGGTGAGTGAGTGAGAACTCTGGCCTTCATTCCTTCCATCACTGTTTAAAGAGAAGGCAGACTGTGAGCATGAATAAAAAAGATATTACAGAGCGTGAGTCCGCCCAGGATATGTTCCTGAGTAACGGCACGGAGCAAAACTGGTGGGACGGTGGGTGGAATCACACACACACACTGTCTTTTTCTTTGGGAAAACAAACAGCTGGAGAGCAGCAACAGAACTGCTGTCTCTGCTCAGACAGATTAGTCATGACTGAGTCGTTCTCTTTCTCACACACGCTCACACACGTAAAGTGCAAGCAAACTGCTGAAAAAGTTCTGAGGTGTTTTGAATTTGGGCAGCAGGGATTTGGACTTAAGATCCGAGATGATTTCAATGCCTGGCCGCACTTAGACATTGTGTCTGTACATGCGCGCCTGTGTCCCCTGTGTCTGATCCCATGTGTGGTGGTGGTGGGGTGGTGGGGGTGGGGGGCGTCAAAGCTAGATATTTCTATATTGTTCATAAAGACAGGATGGAAGGGAGGCGGTGGGCACAAACAAATGGACAGAGCGGTAAACGAGAGCAAACTTTACCCATGGGTCAGCCTCCGAGGGAAGATATATTGCCCATGGGTCAGTGTAGAGAAAGGACGGGCAAAATCCATATTGGTCCGTCTGCCTTGCCCCCTTTATATAGTGATAAAATATTCAAATCCAGCCATTACTTCACATTAGGCTACTCTGTAGAGATGCCAGGGAGAAAACCACAGAATGTATACATGCCGGTTCACACACAGTTTTGGTGCATTGATAGTTACATTAAAATGTCTTCCTCCCATTAGAGGAATAACCCTCATCCGGACTGACGTCTGACATTTAAAGGTGTGTTCACATGTAGAGCATGTGCACGTATGTATGTGTGTGTGTGTGTGTGTGTGTGTGTGTGTGTGTGTGTACATGTGTATTTGTACATGTAAGCGTACATGTGAGTGTCTTCATAAAAAGCATGATCAGAGGTTGTTGTTTTTTTCCCTTATCATCTCCCTGAACGGGACATCAAAGCGATAAGAAGCGCTAAGTGTGTTGGTTAGTTTTCCGGGTCTGGATAAAAGAAGTGCAGGAGATATGCTTCACTTAGTCAGAGTTAAATCTCACCTCCTACGTTCGCACACACACACACACACACACACACACACACACACACACACACACACACACACACACACACACACACACACACACACACACACACACACACACACACACACACACACACACACAAAAGCTCTCTCTCTCTCTCTGTCTTTCTCTTTCTCTCCGTTATGTTTAAGACTGATGACTATATGGTCTGGTAGCTTTGTCTGGGTGTTTCCTTCTGACTAAGTGCTGTGTCAGTCAGTGTGTGTGTATGTGTGTGTGTGGTAGTTAGTGGGGTCACATCTACTCACTATATCTTGTTTTTTAAGCAAGATTGCAAGATTTAAATCACTTTACTTAAGCAGTTCATGGAAATGCCTGATGTAGCCATTCATTGTTCATTATTTCTTTCACTTTTGGGAAAAACAGCATTCCTCCAGCAATTATTTTCAACCACTTATGCTATCGTTATCTGCTGATGACGCGGCAGCAGGTGCAGTTTTGGTAACACTTAGTGTCTAGCCAATGTATTTCAAGGTCTGCTAACACTCTAATAATATTTTTGTTTTGGAGGCTAAAAACACGGAAACAGTGTATCTTCCCCCCGACTCCCCTTATATAACTTCATCCTGTGTGTGAATTACAATAGAGGAAATTGATGGTCACAGTCCAAGTTGATTTTACATTAATTACACTTCAGACAGGTGAAGAAATGTTGTTTTGCCTGGACATGTCAAACTGCCCGGCTCCATTAAGAAATTTGGGGAGAAGAGAAGGAAAGGTTTTCCAACAGGACTTGTGTTATTGTTTTTGCTATTTTGGTACAACTGTGGAAATATAAAGTCCACTTGGTGCCATTTTCCTGGTTGTGTAGGAGGTAAATTTGGCAGTCCTTCGCTCCTCTCTTACCTGTCCTCTTTATATGGTTGTTTCAGGGCACAGAGTGAAGATAGAAGACCCTCAGAAGATGCAGTTCTCGGACAGGCTGTCAGAGATCGAGCGCTACCAGCGGACTATGCGGATAGGCCCAGTGAACAATAATCCCCGCCCCATCCACCAAACCCACCTCAGCACCACACAAGGTGAGGACCGCTGATACCTACAATCACAACCTACCATCATCCCCATAATCACCACAACACTGTAAAGCTAATAAATCCGCTCACATTGACCGCTATTTCCTAGAAGTAAATAATTCCTCGAATAAGACAAACATATTTTGCTTTATTTGGCCCGAGGGTAAGTAATCTGTAAAACAAATCTGTTACACATCAACACAGTACGTACTGTTCACCCAACATTAAACTAAGCCAAGTGCCCTTCATGTACGTTTCCTCCACGGGGGGCTTTCAAGTTCGGTTCCACTAATCTGGGAGCTCTTATATGTGTTGGCTGCTCGAGGGGAAGCTCATGTCAGCTCTGTCCCCGGATGCCCTGCGTTGGTGGGTCCGGGCCCCACAGCGTGCTGGGTTGAGTCTGTGGCCAGGTGGCACGGCGGATGCTGCCAACCGAGCTTGGCCTGGGTGCTGATGCTGGCCTCCGCACACCGCACACTACAGCCTCAGGAATGTAACAGCCGCCCGCTACCTTGGCAATCACGTCACTCTCAGACTGGTCGAATGTGGGGGCTGGAGGGGGGGTGGGGTGAAGCTGAGTGCTCAGACTGAGGTGGTGCGATGGCGGGGAGGGGGTTGTTTCAAGCTTACGTGTGTGTGTGTACTGTGAAGCAGCTGCGTGGGTGACAGTTCGAGTTTAGAGTTGAAGATGAGTGTTCATTCTCCGTCATTTGTCACAACCTCTTTAACAGGATGCCACGTCTGGAAGCGTGCAGACTAAACACACACACACACACACACACACATGCACGCACGCACACATGCACGCACACACACACACACACACACACACACAGATTTACACACACAGTATGCTCTCCTCTCCCGCCCACGCTCTAGTTCTCATGCTAGCTAATGAATCTCATTACCTTTGTATCAGCATGTTGCTGTGTACAGGAGGGCTTGTTTGGGAGCGCTGGGCCGTGTGTGGGTGGAACTCTATCAGTGTGTATCACAGCCATACACCACAGTTTGGCCTTGCACTTAGCTTAGCCACTGCTGAGTCACCTATCTAACAGCTGACTGTGGAGAACACAGGGTCTTTTACCCTGCTCCCCCCATGTCCTTACTTACTGTTGATATTGATTTTGTTCCCTCGCACAGCCTGTACCGAGCAGAAAACATGTCAGCCCTTTTAGAAACACCACCGACTGGTTACGCTGAAAATAAACAGTGTGGAGCTTCAACACAATACAGCCACTGTGATGATAATTTTTTGATGGTTTAGCATTTGGCGTGAGCTCAGTAGGGCGTCTGCCAATAAAAAGCCCCCTGCAGCTAAGCTTATACAGGGAGCTTTAAGATTTTGAGGGCTGACTTAAATAAGAGGGGGGGTGCTCTGGTCGGCAGAGAGAGGTGTACAGACTTGGTTCAGACAGCAGATGAGGAGCAGTCCTTTGCTCTACTCTTGTCTGCCTAACATAGGATTAAGGCAGGAATTAGAGTGTCATAGACTTATCAGGCTTCAAAGGGCTGCGATGTTGCAACACACACATGTACAGTACATACACCGTGAGCAGAGACAACACATTAACATCAGTTGGAACTGTTGGACCTGTCAGAGGCAGCGAAGTGCTCGAGCTTCATGTTACAGCTGCCGGTGACTGGAAGCCGCGTATAAGAGGTGCCTGCGAGTGAGACGGGAGAAGGGGAAGGGCTGTTAAAACCACACACCTTAATCTGTGGTATTACCATCATGACGGCATACCGCAGGGCAACAGTGGTAAAATAATTAAATAACAGAGCAGAGGGCCCTTTCCCCTCCCACCTCCTCGTCTATCTTTGGAGTAGGCAGACTGGAGATGTATGTCACGGCAAAGATCACACAGAGCACTCCCATATGTGAAGGAATCAGGCGCAGACAACAACACTGCAGTATTACAAGAGCAGCTCAAACTAAAATAGGCTTGTTGTAATAAATCCCATTCAGAGAAACAGGGAGGTGTTTACATATAAACAGCGCACACGTCTGTGCTGTTGGCAGCTCTGCCAGACACTGTTGTATTTTGCAGATACTTTTAATCCCGGGGCCTGTTTGTTTGGGAATTGCTGGCTGATAGATCGCCCATCACCACGTTATAATTAAATGGATTCCCGTCTCGCTGTTACAAAAGATGTTTTCCATTATCCCAGGCAGGAACCTTATATTTTCCCTTGAAGGCGACTAAATAAGAAAATACAGTGTCATCTCCTCCTAAAGCCCCCTTGCTTCATTTTGTTGTTTGAGGCATGAAATACTGTCTCAGTTTTGTTGTCAACAGGACATGTCTCCAGACATCTCCTCAACACTACTCAGGATTCTTAAATCAGACAAGACGCACACACACACACAGACGATTGCACCATAGGCTCATTGAAAATACAAAACACACACACTCACACAAGCACACACACACACACACAGATCTGTGCTAGTGTTGCAAATTCTCCGCTAGTGCCCCAGACAGACAGGGTAATTAAGAGCTCATTACAGTGCATGCAGTGACAGGAATCCTGCACGCTGGCAGACGCTGTATACGCTGCTTGTTTTTGTTCTTCTGTGGCCACAGGTAAGCCTGCTAGACATGTAGAATGATTCTTAGCGAGGGCGGAGGGAATGTGTGTGTGTGTGTGTGTGTGTGTGTGTGTGTGTGTGTGTGTGTGTGTGTGTGTGTGTGTGTGTGTGTGTGTGTGTGTGTGTGTGTGTGTGTGTGTGTGTGTGTGTGTGTGTGTGTGTGTGTGGTTGACTAGTGCAGTCAAGTAAATCTGACACTCAGACAATCAAGTACTAAATTGTTATTCTGGTTTTCAAAACCTCAGGTGTGGTACATGTGTATACTATATGTGTCTGTGTGTGGCTCCTTTTGATAAAGAATGTAGTTCATCCTTTAACATCTTAACTGTGACATTGCATTTCTAATACATACGCAGTTCTCGCCAGCTTTAAGAATAGCAAACAGCTGATCGAAATGAGATTTTCCTCAAAGTGCAAAGTGGAAAACAGATTCCCGTTTTACCTTGTTCCATTTTAAATGCAGACAAAACTCAACAAGCCCTTGGCACAGCCTCTAACAGACAGCCGAGACGAAAGCGGCTCTTTTAACTTAAATGTGTTTTAACAGAGAGAGAGGAGGGGGGGAAAAAAGAAATACAGCAGCAATTTAATCATCCAAAAAGAAAGTCCTGGCACTTTTGAGGTGGTATCATTTAACATGTTATTTGTTCCAACACCTGTGTGTTCCACTCTAAAGATGAATATCAGATACTAGCATAACGTTCCGCCATCAAGTCAAGTGCGCAGTGCTTTGATGATGGCCCAAAAGTGTGTGTGCGTGCGCGCGTGTGTGTGTGTCTTTATTTGAGTGTAAGTGTGTGCCTGTCTGTCTGAATGAGTGACTCATGTGGTGATGTTATTAAAAATGTCAGTACAATCTTGCAGAAATAATATATTACACACATCATTTTTTTTAAATGTACTCAGCATTAATCCTCCAAATTCAGTCTCAAAAAAGGAGCAAACCTCTCTATTAGTGTCACTTCCACAAATGTTGGTACCGCTGGCTTCCTCCTGCACAACTGGCACACATCTGGTGCAGCTGTGCTTTGGCCTTTCTCAGTTCAGTATGTTCAGGTTGTGGCCTCTGGACTGGACTTTACTTGAGAAAGTCCTGTTTGATGAAGGACCAGCCCAATGTAGCCGGGCCCCTCCCGCCTCGTCCACAGTGACCACACTGTTTACTCCACATAAACAAGCTGGCCGGCCCCCCAGGTTCGAGGCGGCACTCCGCTACTGCCGCAGCAGAGAGGCTCACACTAATTCACACATCCAGAATGACATGATCAGCCAATTAGAAGCAAGAGCGAGACAGGAAATTAGCACCGTCAGGTAGCTGTGGTGTGGACTTTAGAGTATAGCCGTCACACTAGTTGGGTTTCATGCTGATTTCTGCCAAACCCAAGCAGGAAGCTGGCCCACTGAGGCCAATACAACCAAAACTAGCAGGAATCTGGACCAGTCCTTTAGACACTCTGTTTTACTTCTGCACTCCACTATTTACATAATATGTCAATGGCCGCCACAGAGTTTATTTGTTATGGTGCCTGAAAGCTTCACTTGTGGTTACTCTCTTTTTGTGACCCTGAGATGAATAATTCAAACTGAAAATGTTTCTGTTCTTTGACACAAAAAAAGAGAATCTTTTGATGCTGCCTCCTTGGTTAAGAGAAAAAAAAGAAGAAAGAAAAAGAGAAGTGAGAGCGAGTTGTTTTTTACCAGACTCTACTGTTTGTGTAAGTTATAATTTCACATCAGAGTCGGGCTGAGTTTTACATTTCAGCAATTACAGAAACTACATGTGTGCCATGAACAGTCTCTATTGAGTCTGGGGAGAGGGGAAGGGAGAGAAGGGGGGTGAGGAGGGAGCTCTCAGAGAGAACATAGGATTTTTCAGCCCATGTGTTTGTTTTTGCTCACGTTATAAGTGAGGGCTCAAAAGACATATCAAATGTCCCACATAGCAGAGCCAAGGCCGTGTTCCTCCCCTCTCTAACACGCTCTCTTTCTCTCTCCTTCCCTCTCTGGCGTCTTTCTTTCTCTCTTGCTTGCTCTCTCACATTCTCTCCCCGTTGCGACGCCTAGGGCCTAAGCGAAACAGGAAGCCAGCACAAGGACCGGCATTCACTGTGTCTCAATGACACGCTTCATTACGGCAGGCGCATTACATGTCTCAGAGGCGTTGCTGGATCCGGAGTCACGAGGATGGACGCCATTTTGGCTCAAACATCTTCTCAGCCACCCCTTTCATCTAAACATGCACTTCAAACACAGCACATGTGTTTATTTGTGTCCTCCCCAAAACTTCACTGGCACCACCCCAAAGCTACTTATTAGTGACGCAGTCGCTGCTTCTTCCCATTTCGGCCCCTGCCTTCCCTACTCCTCAGCTCCGCCCAGGGGTTGGTCCTCTTATTAACAGGGGTAATCTGTGCCTCTGGTATTGACGTTGTCTGCTGGCCAATCAAAATATTTGAAGGAAATGTTTATTTTCTTGAGCGAATCGCACCAGCTGCTTGCAAGCCTTTCTGAATAAGGCCATTTATGTGTAAGAATTTGCCATTGTGAGGCATAGTGCAGGACCTCTCGGTGACTGAGTGCTGATTTGGGCCTTTGCAAAGGAAGTGGAGGAGCTCCGGGGAAGCACAGATCTTACACATGCTGAGCCCAGTGCGGCTATAGGTGAACAGCCCAGCATCACACCCCCATCCCCCCTCTCTCTCTCTGCTTCTGGAATCCTTCTCCGTCCTAATTGCCACTACAGGAGGTTAGGAGTTTACTATATTGCGGTATCTCAACAGCGGAGGGCAGAGTCATAGTGATACCACATGGTTGACTGGTGCTCTCATTAAGATTAGAGTGCAAAGAGAATAAATAGGTTGTATAAAGTGCATGTTTCTGTCCGTGTGATGAAATATTTTAATTTTAGATTTTCAAAAGTGTTCAGAGGCGTGTACACTAGACTTCTGTACAACTCAGGTGTTGTGACTGGCCATGTCCACAGTGCTCCGTGCAAGTTGTCTTGTAACAACTGCACCGTCTCAGACCTAGAGCAAACAGCCCCTGTTTGTTTCAGCCCTCTTGCGGTGTGTCCGTTGAGTGTGAAGCAGGGTCCCACGCGTTGGGCCAGTAGGTCCTCGACCCTACTTCGCTTCGTGACAGCTTGGCCGGACAGGCTAGTGAGTGTCCTGCGCTTCACAGGTCTCCGCTGCCCCTCCAATGTCTCGCCTGAAAGACCCAAAAATATCTCCCATGCACCCATCAAGCATGTTTTTCCAAGCCTGCTCTCACTCTAGTGAGAAAAACCACCCCTCCTCTTCCCAGTCTTCACTGCTCAGTCAGCAGAGGCCAACCTGTGACAGGAAGACACATCTCCAAACCGCCAGATGTCAAGACAGTTTTGACAAGTCTGTCATGAAGGGGTTTTTTTGGATCGTGCTTTAGATTTTTACGGCGCTGTGCACATATACAAAGTTTCTCTGCATTCCAGAAAATATGGAGATTTTACATTCCTGCATGAACACAGTTCCTCCACTGATTACTTCTAATAAGCAGATCCTAGTGTTCACCTATTGTTCATATTGTGTGTTACAGCAGCCCTGTGGCAAGAGCAAATGGACACCCCTGCTCTGAAGCAATGCAAGGTGGAAGAAGACCTAAGACCATGGCCAGGTAAAACACTGCCATGCCCTCTACTACTTCTGTTCACTGTGCTCAGTGTAACCCTGCTGTTGGTCACTCCTTTAAGCCTTTCTTTCACTTTTCCTCACACAAATAGCTCGGTATAAACACAGGAATATACGCACAAACAAGACTTTCCCTCAGTTGACCCCAAATTTTTTGTGACTTTTAAGAAAGCGTGTATGTGCATGTATGTGTGTATGCTGATGAGATAATAGTTGTGTTTGTAAGTTAATCATAACGTGAGGTCCAGTCAACATGTGAAATGAGGTCAGCAGCAAGAAATGGCTTTTAATTACTAAGTGTCAGCAAACAGGCTTGAAAAAAACACAGGCGGTAATTGCAAGATTTTAGACTGCCAAAAACAGTTCACACCTTTCAAATGGTACTTAACAACACCTCGGAGCAAACTAGGGATTTTCAAACTAATTTATTTTAAATAATAGTCAGTGTGTCAGCGTTTCAAATTGAAATAAACAATACTGAAGTGGAGAAGCTGGAAAGGCGGGCATAAAACAGGGCGTGCCATTCGTTGTTACAATTTTGGAGTCTGTTTCGTTTTGCCCGTAGGGCTCTACTACATCCCAGAACATTCCTAAAACGCCACCACCCTGCCTTCTTCTGCCTCTTCTTCTTTTCCTCCCACTCACTCTTTCTTTCAATTGTTTCTTGGCGATTTGGATCTTTGCTGCTGTCTAACATCCCCCTCAGTCTCCTACCCTTCTACCCATCCCCTACACAGAAACCACCACACCACACCAGACGTGCTGAGTCATCCACTCGCACTTTGATGAGGACATACACTCAGAGACACACACACACACACACACACACACACACACACACACACACACACACACACACACACACACACACACACACACACACACACACACACACACACACACACACACACACAGAGAGAGAGAAGAAAGAATAAAACGACTTTTAGATTTGGCTGACTGATCTGGCTTTTTTTCTACAATTAATCAGATATGATTCAATACCTGAGGCAGAAAAACAGAAATACGAACCTGGAATGGGATTACATATTTACAAACAGTACATTACTGGCTGTGCAGGACATTTTTTAGCTAGAGATTCACTGCAAAGCAAAACATCCATAGTGGTTCTAAAAATATGATTAACTGCGATGGTTACAAAAACAAATTTTTGAGATCTTAAAGCCTACATTTGAGATTCTAGTCAAAAGTACAAACAATGTGAAAGAGATGGAAGATAGTGATGCTACCTACAGTCATATAACTTAATTGTTACAGTAACACTTTACGTGATCTTAGGTAAGCAAAACTACACATTACATCACTGGACTACAGCTGCCAAGCAACAAGCTTTCACAGAAAAGGATTTACTTAACAAACAAACATATAAATCGCGTCACCTTGTTTGTTGATACATTAGGAAAATCTCAGGTTTTTTGTAATCACAAACTTCATATTGCTTTGCTTGTATTGCATATCACAAGTTGGCAACATGCAAAATCCTCTGCGCTCATATGATAAAGTGCCTAACGTAGATGAGGCTTTGGGGCTATTGACCATGGTGCCACAGAACAGAGGTGATTATCATTTGCATTCGACATGATGCTCTGGTCCCAAAGCCTAAGTGCTTATATAAACACCTGGAGATCATTTGTGTTCATTTGGGTCTCCTATTCGTTGACCTGCGCAACAGCAGCAACAGCAGCTCTGCCCTGGCATTATGTTGCCTTGTCATCATCACCCTGTTATCAACAGTGACTGCTCATCCTTATGGCATCCACCACCACCCAAAGCAGTCAGTAAATCAAAGAGAACCTCATTACCTCTGATGGGAGTTAAATCCTTTATTGATAAGATCCAAAATAAAGTGCAGTAGTGTCTCTTTGAGGGAGATATGAGGAGAAAGATTAGAAAACCATCTCCCTGCACAGCACATGGTGTCTTTACATGTAGCTGGGTGAACCTGTGGTTTTCTCTCTCCCCTCTCCCCTTTCCTTCCCTCCACTTATTTGCCTGAGACACCATTCCCTGGGCTCTGGCCGTCACAGTTTGCATCAAGCCTGAGTAAACATTTCACAGGTGAGCGCTTGGATTTGCATCTCCCCATCGCTAGCCACCACATGCGGACACACACATGCACACACACACATAACCTGCGCACAATTAGACACACAAACGTGACCGCCTCAAACTTGCTCTTATGTTGACAGCCAAAATCAGTTTCGCCCATAAGCAAATGAGGCAAACCTCCAGTCATATCTGGGTTACACGCTTGACTGTGGACTAGTGGACTTCTTGAGCTAAGCAAAAAGGAGGAGGAGGAGGACTCCACCCTTGGTGTTGCAGAATTAAATAAATGCATGGTGCTATGCTTCAGAGCAAGAGGAGGAAAAAGAGCGCTGGAACACTATGTTCTCTATAAAACCCCTGATTCCCAGCTACTCGCTTCATAGACTGGGAACATCACAGACGGTAGACTGTGCCAGCTAGCCCTCTGGGGTCCATCCCCTCTCCTGTCCCTGCAATTTAGTCAACACGTTTCAGATGAGCCTAATGGAGATCATGTGTGGTTTTGGGCCACAGAGGTTACAGGCAGCTACTACTCGTCTCAGTTAGGAAGACCCTCTCTGCCAAAGATACACCACTGTTACCACAGCCACAACAGCAAGGCCTGTACTTATACTGGGTGGGGGAGGGTGGGGATGCAGTAAGGTATGCAACATGGTTAAGTGGGAGAAAAAGCAGACTGCAAAACTTTGCTTCTCAATTACAAAAGAGTTTATTTAGCCCTCTCCTCCAGAGGGAGCTACTGTACTGCAGAGAGTTTAAGGTGGTGGCAGGCTCCACCTGGATCACGTCCAAGAGGTTGATACTGCACAAGCCCATTAAGGTGTTGTGATAAGTGTCCAGTCCAGTTTCCCCTGACAGAACACAGGAGTCGATCCCCACCGCAGTTTAGCCAACACGTTTCCACCCAGCCCAATTAAATGGAGATCATGAGCTGGTTGGGCCGCAGCAGTCAGAGCCATCATGTCCCCACGCCACAGATCCCCTACCCAGCTTCACCCTGAAGCCTAAATTTAGCACAGACAGAGAGAGAGAGATGGAGGGGCAGAGGGAGAGAGAGAGAGAGAGAGAGAGAGAGAGAGAGAGAGAGAGAGAGAGAGAGAGAGAGAGAGAGAGAGAGAGAGAGAGAGAGAGCACAGGCTTTTTGGAAGTCCGGTAGGAATTAGTGGGCCGACTCCACTTCACCCGAATCAACAGCAGCTGAAGGCTTGGATTTTCCTCGCGTGAAATCAGATATGGAGCCCGACTCCGGTGCCTGGTAGACTCTGGAAAAAGAAACAGCCCCCCCACCACCACCAAACTCCCTCATCCCAAAAAGAAGAGGAAATTCAACTGCAGAAATGTGTTGTTGAAAAAAAAAAAAAAAAAAAAAAAGTGTAGCAGGGGCCATGGAAATTGCAAAGGAACAGATTTTTTTGTAGCTGAAAATGGACCCAGTTCTCCAGACATAGGGAAAAGACATTTCAACAAGACTGTGGCACGCAAGTTTGGCATTCTCCCCCCTCAGGGCTGTGGCGTGCAAGCGCTTGCTATTTCACAAATACAAGCTCTCTTTTCTCTGCCATCCAAATCCACATTTTACACTTGCAGTCATGTGGGCACATTGGACCCATGAACGCCACATGCGGACAAACAAAAATTTCCACGGGCTGAGGTGTTTGAGCGTTTGTGTGTATATGTGTGTGTGTTTACATGTATCAGGTGTGAACGTAGTGTACGTGGACATCATGTATGAGGAACTCACCCTCATCATTGTGTCATATTAGGTAAAGGGCGTTTACAGTTCCAGAGAACCTTGGCCACCTTGCCTTTTTTCCAAAATATGTCAGTATCATGTAGCACAAAGACTAGACATGTTGAACTTGTCAGACAAGACTTAATTTTTCACACTTTCTAAATGAGCACTGTAATGCAGCGTTGGCTTTTCAGACACAGAGGTTTCCAAAGCAGAAGTCACCCACACAATGATGAATGACTTAATCTACTGATGCTATGTGTATATAAATATAATATAGTGGAAATGTATATATAGAATAAAATGGCCCCTCTACCAGGGTTCAAATACTACAGCAGGTGGCAGCAGGCAGCGTTCAGTAGTCCTACACGACTGCAGGACTGTGAACGGGTTCATATCCAAAGCTCAGGATGTAAGATTAGCCAATAATACCCCTCAGTTAAGTGAGAGGGGCAATATGGTGTTTTACTTAAGGCCCTACGTTGGTGACAGTAACGGCCCAAAATCTCAGAGAAGCAAACTCGCCAAGTCAAACCCTCTAGCGATATTTCTATTTCCCTCTTGTCAGCTGAATAAATTAGAAAGTGTTCAGTGAAATTGAAGTCCTAACAGCTGGCTTCACTGTGCTCTGTTACCTGTGAGATTACACTTTGCAGTTGACCCCGTCACAGGGCCTGGACTGTGATACACATTAGTTTAGAGGACATTCACACAAAAAAAGCAAACTTTCCTTCTTCTTCCTTCCCTTTTATCCCCTTTCATTTTCCTCTCAGTCTGTGTCTGATTGTGACCGTCTGCCTCTGTCACTTAAGTATGATTTATGATGAGTTGCACAACAGCGCAACAAGCCGTCGCTGCTTATACAAAGCACCCCTCAGTGCTGACAATGCCTCTTTTCATTGCTCTGAGAAAGATAGATACTGTATATTGCTCTCCTTTTTGAAGGAATGGTAGGAGGGCTGTGGCGAGGGGAGGGGGGGGGCTTTCATAACTTCAGTCTTGTGCATGGGGCTGTGGGATGATGTGCTGTCAGTGCTTGATGACTGTTATTAAGCAAAAAATGTCTCAGTTCATTACTTTGCGAAAACATTTCCATAGACAGGCATATCGCGAGAAATCTGAGCTGAGAATTGGGGGTTTGGGAAGGTCTGCAGCTCTGGAGATGTGGGTTGTTTTTTTTAAAAAATAACAGCAAATGAGAATTCTCTGAGTCCCTTGTTTCATAATCACAACAGCAGTTTTCATTCATGGACGAATGTTTGTTGACTCTTGCCAATCTTTTGTTTCTGCTGACAGGGACTACAGATCTCTTCCAGCAGAGGACCACCTTCCCGTCTCTGTCGCCGCTGACTGACCCTCGTTTCTCGGACCCCCGCATGCACTACCCTGGGGCCTTCCCTTACTCCGCCAACACTTCCAGTACTGGCATCAGCGGCCTCAGCATGTCAGCCTCTTCTAGATACCACACCTACCTGCCGCCACCCTACTCAAACAACCAGACCCAGAACTTCCAGTCCAACTCCTACCTGTATTACGGCACAGGCTCTGGATCCTACCAGTTCTCCATGGTGGCACCGGGTAACACCGGGGGCGAGCGCTCCCCCACCCGCCTGCTGTCCTGCTCGGGTGCCGCGGGCACCGGAGGGACCAACAGCCTGATGAACCCGGGCCTGAACACCCAGAGCGACGGCGTGGAGGCCGACGGCAGCCACAGCAACTCCCCCACG
This sequence comes from Scomber scombrus, assembly GCF_963691925.1. Classification (NCBI taxonomy): domain Eukaryota; kingdom Metazoa; phylum Chordata; class Actinopteri; order Scombriformes; family Scombridae; genus Scomber; species Scomber scombrus. Next base: position 19,239,370 of record NC_084988.1, on the reverse strand, counting down.
GCCATGAGCGCCTCGGGCCGTTTGGATGAGTCCGTCTGGAGGCCTTACTGACTGACAGACAGCTAGACAATCAGAGGGGTGGGAGAGAAGTGAGGGAGGGGGTGAGGTTGGGGTGGGGGAGGTGAAGAGGATAATGAACAAAAAAGCTGAACACTGAAACAAAAGGAGAAAAAAAAACTAGCAAAAAAAAAGAGAAATGCTGCATGTTTGTCTTTAATTTCCCGAGCACTCGCTTAAAAGACTTTCAGCGTTTTACCATCTCTCTGAAGACTTCCATGTATTTTGTACATTTTGAGTGAACTCCTGCACTGTTCTAAGACATGTACTCTTTAAGGACTAGCCTATAAAAGCCATATAAGTTGAGTTGATGTTCAGCTGAAACTGTAAATAGAAGTGAAGGCAAAAACCAGAGAAGCCATGGTGATGTTTCCTTGATCCTTTGTGTGGTGTAAACAGGTTCTCATCGATAACAAAAGGACAAAAAGCTCAATCAGTGCAGCTGATGAGCTGTAAAAACCACAGCAGACATTCGACAAACAGACTCTTCAGACTGATCCCACTCACTTGGTAGGCGGAGAATTGCAGCCAGACTGAATGTTTGCTCCACGAGTGACTTGGACATCCTCCCAAGGCTTGGCTGCACTGCTGTAGCAATCGGTCCTTTTAAGCTTTAATTTCTATCAAATTTTAATATTGCAACAAAAAAATAACAAGTTGTGAAAACATCCTCAGTTGCATCCAGGGCTGTTTTATGTGCTCACAGTAATTATGCAGTACCTTATTGCCTAATTTATTATCCGAATGGACACATTAGCCTTTGGTGCTACAGTAAGCAGCGGATGTTTTTACTCTGCATCTTTGAGCGAAAAGCATTTGATCTCCTCTGCTGTCTCATCAGTGTATCAAGTTTCAACAGGACAATGGCTGATATTTTGAAGAATGTACTAAAGACTAAAGCAGAGGGGTGTTTATTGGTTTCTTTTTCTGCAGGAATAGTTAAGTCCTGTTGTGTCTACTCTTGACCTTTTTTTCCCTTCAATTTCTTATTCAAGCCCTTTTCTGAAAAACAAATGTCCTACTCTGGTCTTTTTTAACTGGATGACATGGTTTACTTTTGATATTTATTTGAGCCAAATTTTGAGGAAATGTACGCATATACCCAAAAAATCCATAAGCATTTCTCTCTTCCTTTCCTTTTTATATATATATACAGTATATATACCATGTTTTGTTGTTAAGTAAAATTTGGAATTTGTGTAATATATTGCTACTAAATTATAAAAAAAACAAAACCTTTAATGTAATTATTTTGTCTTCCAATGTAGCTTTGATGCACTAAAAACCTTTATTACATAAGACACGCCCAACAGATTCTGTTAGTGAGATGGTGTATCTAGAGCCGCAATCTTTTAAAACAACTTCCAAATTGCCTTCCTACGCTAAAAAAGCCATTCGCTTAATTTTTGCACTATGTTTGAACTTTCATTTCTCCTTTTCAATTATGTATTTACAAATATCTGAAAGTCTGTAGACCTAAATATTACCTATTCCTGCACATGTATTTGCTGAACACACATCAAGTGTCCTTGTCCTTAAACACACACATACCAACACACACACACACACACACACACACACACACACACACAAAAGATTCATCTCGTAATTAATAATTTCATGATTAAACACACACACACACACATTCCTGCACCTCAGGTGTGTGTGCACATTCCCCCCCATCCTAAGGGCCTTTCCCCTTTATTTACACACGTGATCCCTCTATCCCTGGTGGAGGAAGAAAGTAAGGATGAAGGGATAGAGGGTGGAGGTGGGGTCAGAGTGGTATCTTCTTACCAACACCAAGGGCAATTCCAAAAAACCAAAAAAAACCAACGTTTTGCCTTTGTTCTGTTTAATCAGTAAGTGCTTTGAAGCTTTTATGGCCCTGGTTCTGTCTGTTCTGGTCTAATTTACTGATCAGCAGTGCCAGGGGCTCACAGCTCTGCCAATATTTCATACGTGTGCACAGATCATCCTGGTATGAGCCTCACTAAGGCATTTATGGCATGCATCAGGTGTCTAACGTCTACCAGGAAACTGTTCCATTACAAGGAAGATTATTAGCATTTATGACTCTGAAAGATGGGCGTTTAAGTTGCTACATAAGTGAGATTTAATTTCAAAGCAAATAGTGATCTAAAAAAAAGCTAGCATTTGAAGCTCAGGTACAAAAATAGGTTATGCAAGGCGTTCTGTAGATCTCACATTCACACCCTCTGCCTTATTCCTCTTTTTGAAATAATCAGCAACAATGCCTCATTCCTGTCTCCCTTCTATTTAGAGGAAAAGCATGTTCCACGCTCTCTCCTCTGGAGCCTTCATACGGTTCAAGACCTCACTTTATTATGGGCAAAACTCATGCAGCTAGAGAAACCACATTTTTATTTATTCTTGTGTGGTTCCTTCACAAAAACCAAAGATCTTCACAAACTGCCTGTAATACTGTCAGGATGTTAATGACATGCTGTAAACAAATGATGTCTTTCATTGATCTAATATCATTCTTATTGCAAGACTAGGAAGCCAAAATGTACAAGTATTTTATTGTATATTGGATTAAAGAGCACAATGATACTTTTTTTTTCTTTTTAAAAGAACCCCCTTTTTTCCTTTTCAGGTACCAAAAAAGTTAATTCATCTTGCTCTCCTTATTTCTTTTTATGCTCAAAGCATGTACATCTGAAACTGATATGTTAATTTAAAGATCTCATCCCTGTATGTATTATTATCGTTAATGCTTCCATACTGTGTGCTTGTAAAGTTTGCAGATAATGTAGTTTTTAATCATTTTAATTAAAAAACATGTGTTCCACGTTTCGCTTCACAGCTGCTGTTTATTTCATTTTTAAAAATCCTATTTTTAAAGTCATTTTAATTAAAGGAATTCCAAGAGAGAGCTATGACACTATCATTATTCTACATAAGAAAAATCACACCCATGTTAGATTTAGGATCAGTATTTATGGCCTACATTCTTCACTTTACTATAAAAACAACACCAGACTGTAATAGTTCTCTAATTTTGAGGCTCAAAGCTCAAAATGTCTGGATTGTGAGATTTCTTTTATAGTTTATATGGTGGTGTAGAGCGGGAAAATGTTAAACATGGGGGCACAGAATATAATTCACCTCCAGAAACCCAGCCTCCATCAGCTGACAAATGAGCTGGGAGATAAAAAAAATAAAATAAAAAAAAAAACACCATAAAAGGTTCATGGGACCCAATTTCATGCCAGTACATTCTGATCCAACAAATTCTGTTCTCCTAACATCTTTATCCTCATGCAGTAAATACCATACATGCCACCACCTCCATTTCATAACCCTGGCAGTTCATTGGTGGTTCGTTCCCAATAACCCCCTAAAATAATTATCCTCCCATTAGTGAGACTGTCGCTGGCAATTACCCACACTTCTCAGGGGTTTGAAAATGCCTCAGCTGTCAACACGGTGGTACCCAGAGCGTAAATAAAGCGAGGCTCAGGAATCCAACACCGCCCTGGCAGACTCCATGTTAGCGCACGTCGGCAAGTTGTCACTTGTTAAAAACAATACGGGAGAAGTTTGGAATGTCGGCCGTCTTTTTTACCAGCTACGTGCTTGTTAATTTATGCAGCACTGATGGCATCTGTTTGGCCCATTTGAATCCCGGCCACAAGATTAAACACTAGAGATGCTACCTTGTGGGGTGGTCTGATTTCAGATGTCTCATGTGGTTAACCTGAAATACAATACCCACAATTCCTCACTCTTAAACTAATGCCACCTGTTGATTCACTTTGAAAGGGCTTTCACCGCTTTTTTTTCTTCACATTTTCCCAAATTTTCCCTGTTTACACTCTCCTGTATGTAAACTTATTCCTCGCCTCTTTTATCCTTTCTTCTCATTCAATCCCCTGCTTTCTTTCCTTCTGTATGGCTTCTGCTGTGTGTGTGTGTGTGTGTGTGTGTGTGTGTGTGTGTGTGTGTGTGTGTGTGTGTGTGTGTGTGTGTGTGTGTGTGCGTGTGTGTGTGTGTGTGTGTGTGTGCGTGTGTGTGTCAGGCCTTCTATGGGGGCAGTGTTGGCAGAACAACAAAGCCTCAGGACGCACACACGCAGCCTTGATACACACTGTGTTCAATTAACTCTGCACTCTCAAAGCATCCCCACACACGCACAAGAAACTCTCTCTCTCACACACACACACACACACACACACACGCACACACACACACACACACACACACACACACACACACACAAAATCCCCTGCTGACAGATCTCACACCACCCTCCACCCAGACTGTCTGAGCTCCACTTCACAGTGTGAGTGTATGACAGATCTGCACCGTCTTAAACATTCCCAACTATTTCCTCCAGGTCTCATCACAGAGTCGCTCTCTGGGTTGCTCCTCGACGATCCCCCGCCGCTCAGGAAGCACAAAGAGAAGATGATAAGCTTTCAATTAGACTGGGCTCAGGGGAATTTTCCAGCTGTCTTCGCACACTCTGTGAGACCCGAGCCTCTCGTCCACATGTGGGGAGCAGAGGAGCTCTCATCTGGCTCTGTCTTTGTCCTGGATGTACATGAGCCGAGCTGCTTTTTTTTTCATCTCTCGTCTCTGTTCCCGCTATGCTGTTCTTCCGAAAATTGTAACTCTCCAGGAAGAATGGAAACGTTTGCCTGGATGAGGTTGCTTGTCTGGATGTAATTGTAGTCAAAGGCATGATGAATTGGTTTATAGGACGATGGGCAAAATAGCTTTGTAAGTAGATGAAATATGAAGAGAACTTGGAGGCATGAACGTCACAGGAAAGAAAAACTAAAACAATGAGAATCATTGAGGAGAAAATACTTTGTCAAGTCAATCATTTGTTCTGATGAGCGGCACTTTTGATTCTTCCTCTGCACCCTTGTTCAACTTGATGTTCTATTAATCACAGCAGTTTTTCAGAAAGATTAAAGCACTATTTATAAATGCAAACTGGTAAGCAGACACAGAGAAAGAAAGGCAGGAGACGGAGAGAAAAACAGAAAGAGAGAGAGAGAGAGAGAGAAGAGAAGAGAAGGGAGAGGGAGTGTTTTGGAAAGAGCACAGAATCATTAAAGCCCTCTCATTTCTCATGAACACAATATCCCGTGTCCCTTCTGCGGTACCTGCATACGAAACCCATTAGGGCCTCTTCTGCAGCCACTGACCTCTCCTCCCCCAAACCCGTGAGAAGGAGCGGGCTAGGACCGGTTTGGTTTGGGTGCCTGGTACATGACCAGAAGTCTATTTTCTAACCGGACTGGTGGTGGGAACAGAGGCTGCCGTCCAAAATCAGGATTCCCACAGATTGACCGAGAAACACAGGGGCCAGGGGCTAAGAAACCACGAGAGCTGTGATGCAACCGTTCTCACACTAAGAACCAGCGCTGCCTCGCTGACAGGGAGCGGAATAAAAAAGGAGAGATGAAGAAAGAGAGAGAGAGATGGAGGGTTGTCCCAGTTCAGAGGCATCTCAGTGAAGGTAGTTTCTCATCCACGCTGGGTCTACAGAGACCGCTCTTGTGTTACGATACACCAGGCAGCTCCCAGTTCCCACATTGGAGCACCTCTCCACGGGGCTCGGACTCAGACCCAGAGGATCACTGAAAACTTAGAAGAGGCAAATGCAGAAACAGTCACACTATCAGGTCCATCTAGAGAGCTGCCACCGTGGATTTAAGGTCACAGGCTTGATGTGGGACCCTTAAAAGATCAGATGTCAGATGATCTGTTAAGGCCAACTTTAAGCTCCACTTAAGCAGTTCACCCTTTCAACATCTCTATAAGATACAGCCATCTTAAAATGCTAATATTAAAAGAGATGAAACATTTGGTTGGTTACTTGATTAGTCGATTAGTCTAAATCCGTTTCTGAGCCAAGATCCTCTGGTTTCAGTCTCTCAGCTGTGAGGATTTGTTGCTTTTCTTTGTCTTATGCGACCGTTTACTGAATATCTTTGGGTTTTTGAATGTTGGTCCGAAAAGCCAAGCAAAATTGAGACTTTACCTTGGGTTTTAGGATGTGAAAGACACTTTTCACTGTTTCTCACACGTATTACTCAGAATGATGAGTCAAATAACTAAGAAGATAATTGGCAGATTAAATCATAATAAAAAGAATCACTGATTGCAGATCTAATCTTGGGTTTATAATCAGATGTTAGTTTTCTTTGAAAAAAGTAAATGTAACAGATATAAATGTAAGGCTTTTACACTTATGTTAATGTAGTTTCACCTATAGTATGATTAATAAATAACATTTGTTCATGAGCAGTTCCTAACTGTTACTATGTAAGGCAGGGCTCATACTAAGAAATATTCTGACAGCACTGATAAAGAAAAACAGAAAAACAATCCTCTGAACTTCCTTCCTCTCTCTCGTCACCAGATGAGTCAAAAGCAGCAGAAGGCCTTTATGGGAACCCCATCAGACCACTGCATGGTGGACCTGTGGCTCAGACCATGGTTCGGGGGTGAGCTGGTGAAGACCACAGCAGCTAGCTTTCATTTATATGTCCTAATGGCTTGAATGTAGATTCTTCTCATTGCATAATGACCACAGCCGTCTGTGTCTAACCAGTCTTAATTGAATTAGTAAGAGGAAAAGAGTAGAGCATTTGATATGAGAGGATAATAGCTTGTAGTGTTTTAGAGTTTTTTTGTTGACTGGGATAATATAATGACATGCTTTTCAAAGCTGAATTTAGACACTGAATTTGCACTTTTGCAGTGAACCGAAATATGTTTTTACTAACAGAGTAGGGCAGCTTCCCAGAAACAATGCTAGTTGTTTCCCATACTGATTCATGAGAATTGACACAATCTTTTTTTCTGTCCTTTTTTCTCACAGAGAGAATCAGAATAACGATCTGTACATGTGAACACTGCTTCCCCTATAAAACAGGAAATTGACATACACACATACGCACGCAAAGAGCCACACAAACACCACACACTGTAGCTCTCTGCCAGGCTCTTTTCGGGAGCCTCCCCCGTCACGGTGGGGTCCTGAGTGGGGGGGTGTGGGTGGGGCGAAAAGGCGAGAAGGGGAAGCGGGGATCCCTGCGGACCAGGTCTCTGTTCACTTCCTGCTTGAGCAGGGGAACACACTAAATTGGCAGTTCACATACACACTCTTTATCTCTCTATCTCCCTTACTTTTTTCATCCATGTACGCAAGCAGTGAGCAAAATGAGGATGATTGCTCAAGTCTGTTTTGGATCACGTGGGAACATGAATGGTCATTAAAAAGCCTCCGTTGTCCCTTCCTGCTGGTTCCCACTATCAAGTTTGGAAGCCACAAAACAAAGTCAGATACATTTATGCCTTTGATTGTTTGTTGCTTTTTTTCTTTGTCTCTAAAAACTCTGTCTCGGACTGACCACCAAACTAGATGATTAAAATCCTTTCACCAGTGAGGGTTGAAAAGAAATCAGTGAAAACCACTGAAGCACCACAGACCTACAGCCTGCTCTAACCCATAAACCAAACAGAGTGACGACATCAAACACAGCTTTTCCCTCATCCTCTCAAGTGTCACCAAACACAAGAGCTTCACAGAAATGTGTCTGTCATCAAATTTCTCATATCATCATTCTCTGTGTTAGAGCCAGTTTTATTGTTGCTGCTATTGTGGCACTTTGATCGTAAAACATTGTCATCGAGACAATCAAAGCCAGGCCTGAATAAATCAAGCTACTGCAGACACCAAATAAAGTGTCGGGTATTGTTGTTGTTAGACAGGTGAGGTGACTAAAAGCCATCGCTTTGGTGTTTCTGTCTCCAGTCTGCAGTGTGTGCGTGTGTGTGTGTGGCAGTGTTATACACCCCCGTGTCTGGCCAAGGCTGCCCCGCAGGCCTCTGCTAACCAGTTCCCAGGGTTCCACTATAGCGACTATGGACTTCCTCGAGGGACACCTCCCACTCACTGGTTTGTTTTCATCCTTAATGGAAGATCATCTTACGGTCTTTATGGTGTGTGCGTGTGAAGTAAACAGTTTGTGTGTGTTTTTTTCTGTGCATGCACCTGCACAGACAAAGGCATATTATTGGGTATGAGTCTGCATGCTTGTGTGAGTAAGTTAGCGCACATGCATGGAGCAAAATGTATGTTCACTGGCCTACAGACACCAGACACCTTGACTTTTGCTCCTTTTGTTTTTGCCCATGAGGCATAGAGGAAGATGAAGGAAGAAAAAGTGTCTGGAGACGACTGTAGGGGAGCATTCATATTTAGGAATAATTATTTTAAGTGCTGAGATATAACAGCCAAATGGGCTGTGGAACAAAGAGGGCTTGTGGGGGGATGGAAAATGAAGCATTTACATTCAGGGCCTGGTAATGAGGGGGTTTTCCTGAGAATTGACAGTGAGGAGGTGGATCAGAGAAAGACAGGGAGAGAGAGGTAAAACAGAGAGAATATATCAGATCAGGGGATGGAAATTACACTACTGATCCGCAGACTAGCTTTTTTGGCTGTAAAGGTGGCGTCAGACTGTGACACACTCTGGCCAAAAGGATTGTGCACACGCATAACCCCACAGTTTGAAGCATACAGGTGTTTGTGCTTTGAGAGAGGCCCTATACTGTACCTCAGCAGGGGCTACAGCAGCAGAGCGAGCCAAGGAGGATTTGGGCTCTGGGACGTCTTGGCGGATTCACAGCTACATTATGAGGTGCGGCCTTCTGGCAGGCCACTCGCAGCAGGGCACAGCAGACCTGAACATAAACACAGTCAGACCTTAAAAACCATCCATCAAATAGGTCCACCTGGGAGCAAAACCCATCAATCTCACTCACTGAGACGGACATAGAGACAGATTATAGAGGACACTGAAAGGAATTAATAGATTTTTTGGAAGACTTTTAGTTGGTATGGTGGATGAGTAGGTCTAAATGTGTTATTTAGATTTTAAAAAAATGTATTGCTTTTACAGTAAAGTGTCAAACAATAGATTTATACTTGTTTTTTTCAGAGAAGTGCCGTTCCACTCTGCTCCGCAGTCACTCTGTATTTTGCCAAAGAGTGGCAGCCCTGCAGTTTTCTTTTTGTGGTTTTTGGAAATGCCCCCACTTTTCCGGCCCCGCTCCAATTTTCTTTAAATACAACCGTAATTGGTTTGATTTCCTACCTCCGGCCTGGTGGTGAGGGGGGTAATGAGCAGTGGTGGGAGCTAGCAAGGGCCAAGCGAAGGGGACCCAGCCCACAGCAGGCGATCCGCACGCTTGGGTGGCAATACAGCTTGGACTTCAGTGCCAGCACTACTATTCCCCCTGTTTAAAGGCAGTTTTTTGGGGGCAGATTCTGGAAGCCCATCAGTGGAAACTCACATAAATCAGCACGGCAAACACACCCACACACTCAACTGCACAATACTCCCAAATTCTAGTTTCTGATACCTGAATCATGAACATACACGCATCATAACTCTCCCCTCAAAGTCTCTCCTTTTCGACTCACACACATCTATCATACTCCTGCCAACAAAATCTTGCGACATTATCACAAAGGCATTCCAGCCTCCAAATGAAAACCAGCCTCCTACAAAAAGTCTTTTCTTTGTGATTTCTCTCACGGGCAGTTAGACAAAGAGGAGTGTGAGTGTGCCGCTCATCAGGCAGGCATGAGTAATCAAAAAGGAAATAAGACGTAGCGTCTGGGAGAGGCCAAGCAGGCCCCTACTGATCTCCAGCCAGCTCAATGTTCTGGCCTTCTATTGTTTCCTGCTTGGTTGGCAGACCAGAGAACAGCCAACCAATAAGAAACTAGTCTAGATCTTGTCTCCTTGTCTTGGAGCACCTTTAGGATATGCTTCAGGCCGCACTGATGGTGGAGCAAGATCTTGGAAAATCACTGCCAATGAATGCACCACTATAAGAAGACAATGAAAGGAGGGGATGTGAGGAACCTTATCAAAACATAATGATGTTCATTATATTAGTGCTGAATGAAAATCACGTTTTATCAACCAAACAAGCCACTGTTAAGCTGGAGATCTGGTGATAGAGAGTTTAGCACTATACATACACACCTCCTGAACAGGCCAAGTGTGCGTTGGAGAAACTGGATCTGCACGTTGAAAAGTCTCAGTCTGGGGTAGAGGAGGTGTTGATTTTTACTGTAACCAGCGGCAACCCAGAGAGGACCTGTTATGGTGAGTCCAGGGCCAACACAGACAGTCAAGGAGTTTGTCTTCTTTACGATGGCTGGAAAAAAAACAGACGTGTTTCCAACCAAAGCAGGATTCTGGGGTATGTGGTCTAGCCGCAGAAGAAATGGACCCAGGAGGCTTCCGTAGCCCGAGCGCTGGTGCATAGAGAACACAGGGAGTCTTCCAAAAATGGCACAAATGCACGCACGCACGTACACACGATGTGCAGCTTTTCCCGGCAAGCGACAGTCATCTCGGTGGAAAAATATGGTAACCGATGCATTAAAGTCCAGGACTCTGAAGGATTGCAGGGACACAGGGGCATTAAAGACAGAGCTAGCAGGGGGAAACACACGACACAATATTCAGAAAGCAGAGTGGTTTGTTTGGCTGAATGTGCCAGTGCTGCAGCAAACACCCACAGTGTGATTTGGCTCATGTATAAAATATGTGCATGTATTTGCGCACATGTGTCCACTCACTCACACATTAGATACAGTATATGCAGCCTTTCTACATATCAGTGCCAGTGTGTGCACCATGAAAGACAGACCTACCCAATAATTACTGTGATCTGAAACAGTGTAGGCCACAGCGCCTTTCTCTGCAAAAGAGAGGGACAACTTTTATAAAAACAAGATGGCTTTAGAAGCAGAACCAGAGAGCTGCTCAATAGCAAAAAAAACAAAAAAAACCTCCCCCAAACTGACTTTCATGCTGGTTGAGGCCTGCGGTTGTGCTGCCAAATAACACCAAACAATGCACTTCTAACCCCACTCGTCCTGAGCCCCTTTCCCAGTATTGAGCCATAGGTCTCTCCTCGTTAAGTGAACCATACAAATGTTCAGAGCCCCTGGCACTCCCTCCTATGTTTTTCTGTGTGGGACTTTCACTACACACAACTCTGGGGACATTTGTGAGTTTACGGGGTGAGTGAGCCACAGCTTTCACTGCTCAATCTAACAAATTCCCCAAAGTCTAAAAGCTAATCCTGCCAAAGAAACGCTCAAGATGACGACAGTAAACCAGCCTTTTGGCTTTGTGAATCTCAACTTGTGTGTTCCTGATGAGCTGACAGGCTAGAGAAGTTACACTGACTGTCTTATTAATGCTTAAAGCATTCTGACAGAGCCTTTTGTTACTTACTTAAACCACGCTGCCTGCAACGACCTAATGGAAGTTTAAAAGCCATTAGGCTAGAGGGCTTAGCCAACTCAAACCATGCACAGAGGCTATGAAGGAGCAGCAAAGGCCAATCAATATATCTCCCCTCCACCTCCTCCTCCTCCTCCTGCTTTCCTCCTCCAGTGTTGTGTTAAAGCTGGATGTCATAGCATCCTCTATGGTTGCTGGCGAGTAAAGGAAACACTTTGGTTTAGTTTAGAGAGAAAGCATGGATGCAGGCACCTGCAGCGTGGGCAGAGATCAAATACATCCATTAACACCAACTGGCAGTTAATTACTGGTTGCTGTGGGCTTACACACACTTATTTCTACTGTACTCCAATGTCAGTGCTAAGTGTGTTTTAAAGGATAGGTTCACAGTTTTTTCATGTTTGTCCTAAGGCGATATTCAGGCATCCATATGAACCTTGAAGCAGGTTTTTCTCGCTGTAATCATTCATTCTGTTTGTACTGACTATTAAGAGATCGCTTCATAATGCGCTTGCAATGTAAATGACGTTGGATAGAATCTACAGGCCTACATCTGTGCCAACATTTATTTAATAGTTTATCACAAGCTAATATGAAGCTTCAGCCATCCAAGTTAGTCAAATAAATGTTGTGTCCATACTTTGTTACTATTCTTCCACTGCAGCTCAACAGGCAAACAAAAAAAGGGATTTTATTCTAGAAAGAAAATAATTTTGGAAGATATCCACTAACTCATACTGCTGAAGCACTACATTGGCTTTATATAAACTTTTAGATATATTTTTACACAAAATAAGGACTTTTGATTTTGTTCCCCATTACTTACATTTGAAAGGGATGTTTTTGTAATGGCCAGTATGAATAGGAGGAATGATTTCAGCAAGCAAAACCTCTTTTATTCTTCATATGGGTACCTCACTATTGTGTTAAGACAGACTTGAAAAATTGTGAACCTATATTTAAGTGCACCTAAACCAAAACGCCAGTATCAACAGAATCAAAACAGAGACAAGGTTTACTGTCAGTAGGGGCATGTGAGTATAGTCTGTTGTCATTTTACCATGGAGACATTCAAGGGAGGAGCTGGCCGGGGCGTTTCTTCTTTTTTTTTTTTTTTACAGGACTGCTCTCTGCAGTGGCTGGCATGAAAAGAAAGCCAGTGAGCTGGAGACGGATGGCAGAACCAAAACTTCAAAAGACCTCCTCTCCCCCTAGATGTGCTACACGGTTCTAAAAGGAGAACCTGCTAGTTCACTTTAGCACAAAGCCATGCACACACACACACACACACTGTCTCTAACACGCACACGCACACACACACACACACCTGGGATTATCAGCACACCCAGCAGACATTAATGTAACATAAACTGCAAGGTAGATCTTCCTGGGTAGAGCTGAAATGGTGGGGGGGAGTGGCTGCTGACAGAGCAAACTCTTTTATGTCTAATAGTTTTTTCCGTCACAGACTAAATAAAACAGGCCACTATTGTAGTCTTATAGAGAGACAAAACAACCTGGACAAAGGCACCTGGAGGCATGGAATACCTGCTGTCCTGATGTGTTTCAAGTACACAGCTGACACAGACTCATAGTAGCCTTTTTATCTTTAAAACCACTTGCTTTAAGACCCACATCTCTCTTTATACTGTCCACACAAAAAAAAACACACACACACCTCTCATGCTTCCTGTGAAAAACTGCTGACCATGTACAGGAGATAAGAACAAAACCCCCGGGAGAGCAGTCTGCCAGCTTTTTTAGAGTCGCCCCCTCTTTCAGCTTACTGTGGCTGAGTACCCTCTAGTGGTAATTACGGTGAATGGCACTTCTCCTCCTTGAATTTGGATCCTTGAACCCTCACTCTGCCTCTTTACCAGCCAACAGCCGCAGTAAACCGCAGCTCTGCCACAGGGTGTGACTGCAGGACCCACATGGGGTGAGTGGCAAGCAGGGGGAAAAGGGGGTGAGGCAGCTTTTGTGGGCAGCCCAAGGGGGTCCACCACAGTCCCCTATCTCCCCACCACAGTAGCCACTGAGCCCCGGAGAGAGAAAGCCACCCCACCACATTTTAATGAGGGCTAAAATAAACAATGTGAGCACACAAAACCCACCCCGACTGGTTGACTGCAGGCACTGGAGTGGAGTAGATAAGCTGGGCTGTTAGTTGGTGGTGTGGGAGTTGATGGGGTGGCTGATGCCACAATGAACTCCACTATGAACTCCCATAGACCCTTACACTGCTCTGACAGTGTTCGACGCAGAGGCAGTGTGCAAACCATGAAATCACGGGGCGAGCTTGTGGTTCATTTCAAAAGTTGGTTCACCCAAATTACAAAAATACATATTTTCTTATCTTTAGTGGTATGTAGACATTCAGATAAGTTTGGTTTTATTTGCCCAGGTTTTAAGATATCAGTGTCAGAGATTCCTCTTTCCACACCAACAATGCAGCTGAACGGAATTTCAATTGTGGAGTTGTCGGAAATACTTTCTATCAAATAAATAATTGCTATGAAAACAAAAACTATACAAATTCAGTACTTTTACTCCACTACATTTCACAAGCAAATATTCCTCTTTTTACTCTACCACACTTACTCTGCTACACTTACATTATGGATTAAGGGTTAGGGTTAGGATTTTACACATTGAATATATGATAAATTTGTAATATTTGATGGGTTCTTATTGATTGGACTAGCCAATAACATGTTAAAAAATAAATACAAATTCTTCCACCAACTACAACATACCCATTAACACATCAGTGACAACAATCCGATATTATAATATAATATAATATGTGATAGTATGACTCACAGAGGCCATTTTTCATTATGAGTACTCACTTTGAATAATATATGTACATTTTGCTATTTTGAAATCATGATTTTTACTTGTAATAGAAAAAAAGTGTGGTTTTAACTTACATGTTAATTAAAGATGTGAACACTATTTCCTCCACTGCTGTTAACACTTCTGTATATTATAAAGAACAAGGTGTGCAACCTCTGGAAATGTATGTTTGCTGTTGATATCATTTTTCAACTAAATTCAAGTCACCTCCATGATGTAGTCGACTAGCAAAAACTTCAGAAACAGATGAGAAAAAAAAGGTGTTGTTTTGTTTGTTCGTTTGTTTGGTTTTGGGTGAACTGAACCTATAAAATCCACCTCTCATAACATGCGAACAATTTATTCTAGTCTTGACACCAGATGAATACCCAAACTGTTGTGATTCATTGCATTTGAAACCAGTTTAAACACACAAAATGCAGCCTACGAGAATATTCTCATGTTTCAGTCTGTCCTCCAGTGTGCCACTCTTCATCACTGTTATACTGATGTGTTATGTGGAGCTGTAGGCCTATTTATGAGTATACTATATTCCTACCAGACAAAAACCCTCTGTTGCAGCCAAAAAAGACATACAAGATGATGGGTCAATGACAGCTTGTATGACTTTAAGGAGTTTGGCAAGAAAAACACACCTTGTTGGAGGATCAACATACCCCTCGGCTTGCTAACCAGTCACAGATGACGGCTTTTTTTTTGATGGACGGTGGGTGCCAACATCATTTCTGAATAAAGGCCAACATTGCTGAAGATGTAAGGTGAAGATAAAGGGCATGAGAAGCATTATGGGGGCTGTAGAAGTACTGAAGTCTGACAGGAATGCCTGAATTCAACCACTATCCAACAACAACAACAACACGCCGTGTGGTCTGTGTGTGCCATGCTGGCAGCTGCTGTGTTTTCACTTCTGCCGCTGCGTTCCGATTGGCTCCTAGCTGCTTATAAACACAACCACTAGTTTTTAATATTAACTATTTGATAACTATGGTGAGTATCCATTTATAATGTGAGTCATGTGATTTTTATAGATAGTTCTCTCTGCACATACAGACTTACCAAAGCAGAAAAACACAGGTGGAACTAATAACATTAATTATGCCACTGTTCCATGTGTGTGTGCCAGTGTTTCTTGCCAGTGAGACGGCATGTAAAACACCAGAACTGACACTGGCACACCTGAGTGGAATACGGCCATAATTAATGTTATTAGGTCACTTACAAGTCACACAAGTTTAAACAGCTAAAACTTTATATATTGCTTCAAGGTGTGCCTCAAAGCACAAGCTTGGCTGATGACTTTACCTCAAACATACGGTATATTTCCTATTTTTTATGTAATTGCCTGGGTGGTAACTAAAAAATAGGAAATAAATAAAGTAGTATTGGCTCCTGTCCCATACATGTGTCCAGTGTAGTCCTGTGGTTCCTAACCTGAGGAACTTGACCCCACAAGAGGTCATAAGATAAACCTGAGGGGTCACAAGATGATTAACAGGTTAGAAAATCATATCTTTGTTTTTCTTTATTTTTTCCAAAACTTCCTCCAATTGTTTTTTTTTCTTGTGAATTACTGCATTTACCTCTGAAGGTCTCACAAGCAAACACACTACACTACTCACAAACAAGAGGAAATGTCATCCTATTTCGTAATCCGTAGACATGTGATTGGTTACAATGGGTCACAAGTAGCTTTATTATAAGGTTTCACAGGCCAAAAAGGCTGGAAGCTAACCTTACAACCATGCATTTAGTTATTAAGGTGTCATATCATTTTTATAGTTAACTCTCACTGGACATTATGACTTAGCAAAGCAGGAAAAACACAGGTGGAACTAATAACATTAATTATGCTTCTGTTCCATGCATGTGTGCCAGTATGTCTTGCCAGTGAGACGGCATGTATAATACTAGAACTGGCACTGGCTCACCTGAGTGGAACACAGCCATAATTAATGTTATTAGGTGTCACAGTCCAAAAAGGTCGGGAACCGCCGCCTCAGGCTGATTCTCGTAGCCTTCAAGAACTCTTTTGCTTGAAAATGAAAATATTTATAATTTAAAAATGAAAGATGTATTTGCGCCCCTTCTTGAGAATACATTGAACGGACACAGTGAACTTTGAAAACTGGCAAAGGGGCAGTGAAAATAACATTTATCCTTCCCTTTCATTTACTTATGTCAGGCTAAGTCTAGATTATGTATGTGACTTGATTATAATGGACAAGTTCAAAATGAAAAAGAAATTTCCCAACGTATATATTTCTTACTCAAATTGAGAGTCCTGATATTCCTGTTTCCACAAACATTCTACATACAGGTCTGTGTGCTGTCAGTCACTCAGTGACATGCAGTAAATCAGATAAAAGCCAACCTATATCCACATCAGATATCAGGTACACACAGTCCATATGCAAAGAGGGTTTTTCACGCATTGTAGATCCAAAACCAAGCCGGGATATCACTGTGTACCCTTGAGCGAGCTACTTTACCAATGTAAATATTTAGCCAGCTGTATAAATGGGTGTTGTGTAAAACTGAACTGACACAGCAGAGAAGGAGTCGATGCCAAACAGCAAAAGACTTTTGGGCTGTGCTATTAGGGATCATTCACATGGAGGCATGGCTAGGGAGTGAATAATATAGAATAGTTATAGTAAAAGCATAATGTTAAAATATATATATATATATATATCAAGGTTGAAGAAACTGCACCCTTGTATCTCATTCTGATAAATGATGATCAGAGATATAACTGTGGCTGCAAACTGTGTGTTTCATAGCTTTGCTGACTTGTTGGCTCCCTCTCATGGTGTGTAATATAGCCCTGCTCTTTCCACACACACACACACACACACACACACACACACACACACACACACACACACACACACACACACACACACACACACACACACACACACACACACACACACACACACACACACACACACAGTCAACATGTTTGAGAAACAACACTGAGCCCCTCCTGGCCTCACCTTCATTACCCAATTACACTAATACACTCACCCTGCAGTAATGAGTGTGTGGTCTGAATGATAGCCAGCCTTGTTGTGTCTTCTCTTTCCTCACACTCACACTCACACATACATCTGTCTGGTTGTGTCTGGGTGGATTTCCTCCCTGTGAATTACAAGTGGAGACCGTGTCTCAGTGAGCTCCAGCAAAGGAGAGGAGAATGTCTGGGGCTGAAACATGACACTTTAATGATCTGGAGAACATCCAGAAACTGTACGCCCCCACACCTTTTCTCTTTTTTTTTTGCTTCTTCTCCCCCCTCTATTGCGAAATTCCGGCTGCAATCAGCCCTGCAGAATAGACTTGTTTGTGCCTCTGAACAGTAGGGAATTGGCTGGAAAACATCGTGAAGCGGACTGCGAGAGGGTGTCTTCAGGGGGAGGTGTAGACCACAGTGGGTGCACACCCACACGAGACATTCCTCGGGGAGCAGGAGCTGTAAACAAACATACTTTGGCTCAGGGGTTCCCAAATTTTTTCTGTGTTTTGTCAGTCAGTGACCTCCAACAAAAGTGTAAAGCAGGAAACTCAATATGAGATGTTTTTGAATCAAGAATGCAAAGCTGCCTCTGATGAGTCTAAAACCAGTGAGCAAAACATTCCCTACATCCATTTACCCTCTGAGAGTGAAAAAACAGGGACATGTGACTGTTTGTCATTTTACTCATGAAAGCCCCTCAAATTCCCCCAGGCTCCAGGGTGGAGTCCTAAGGCTGTGTTTATACTCCAGGTGGAAATGTCCCTAATATGAATTTCCCCTCTCACAAGTGACACAAATTTGTTTTTTAAAACAAGACATTTTAACTTATGATTGAGGAAATGTTCATACTATGGTCATGCTTTTGTGACTTTACAGCTAGTAAGGAAGCCAACCATGGTCCAGTATGCAGTTTACACAAGTGTGATGTAGAAACTTGAACACATATACTGAGAATGGACTATCGAGTGAAATTGAATTTGTTTTGTGGAAAACATCTGATGGAAATTATGTTTATTTTTAGATGACTTAAAATGCATCTGAAGTCTCCCTCCACTCAATAAATCCTGTTCTCTTCTTGTTACTTTCGTTGGATGTTTGAGCGTCACTGAGTAGAATAATGTATGTGCAGAGTTTGATAATAGAAGGTTGTTTTCGCATTCATTGGACGCTGTGGATCAGGAGGTAATTGGAGGATCAGCAGTTCGATCCCTGGCTCCTGCAGACAGCATGAAGAAGTGTCCTTGAGCAAGAAACTGAACTCCAAATTGCACCCAATAGCATTAAATGTGCATTAGATTTGATCTCGATGAGCAGGTTGGCAGCCTCTGCCATCAGTGTGTGAATGGGGGCGAATGTTTACAGGTATTGTAAAGTGTCTTGACTGGTGCTATATAAATGCAGTCCATTTACCATCTGTCTGGGGGAAAGGTTTCTCTGTGCTCACTTCAAAT
Organism: Scomber scombrus; assembly: GCF_963691925.1. Classification (NCBI taxonomy): domain Eukaryota; kingdom Metazoa; phylum Chordata; class Actinopteri; order Scombriformes; family Scombridae; genus Scomber; species Scomber scombrus. Next base: position 19,220,666 of record NC_084988.1, on the reverse strand, counting down.
CTTTAAATCTCACTTTAAATAAAGAGATTAAAGTGTGCACATACGAGAATTTTTATCACATCATAACTAGATTGGAAGTTAATCCTGCTTCAATATGCAACCTACACAAGTTTGATGTGGAAACTTGAAGCCTCCTTTGCACACACTGAGATTTATCATTTCCATCCAGCAGTTTAACTTTTGAAAGGAACAATAGTATATTCACAGAATCCAGATTTTTGTTAATGAGGGAGAAGAAGTAGATAACATTTAAAGGATTGTTTTTGCAGAAAAACCATATCAGAAATAAATTATTTATATTGTTTATATTCCATACATGTGTGAAGGGGATCTTTACAGTAAGGTATATGGCTCTCAACCTTGGATTGCCTATGTTTTCTATGCAGGCTATCAATTTGAGCTTTTCTTGCATTGATACATTTCAAATCTTTAAAGGGAACTCTCATCACACAGTCCAACCTACCCAACCTCCAACTTGTTTCCCAAGCTTTCAACCACATCCAGCAGACTTCCTCCATGGAGAGTTGCTCAGTTGTCACAGAGAAATGATTGAAAGCTTGAGAAACAAGTAACTTGGCTGTTGTGTTGAGATTTTCTTGTTGTAGCAACTGCTAGAATGAATGTTCAAGATCAACCGCCAGGAAGATTGTTAAAAAAAAAAGGCTGGATAACATGTTTAACAATAAGCTACACTGCCAATATCCATTCAGAGATGACACATATGATGCTAATAGCCATTCACTTCCTGGAATGTAGGTCTGTAACTGATCTTTTGTCATTTCAAAGGGTGACTTGATCAGATTGGTATGGGACAGCAAAACCAGATCTGAGCAGCTAATGAAACACAACCTCACATACGGTAAATCCGACAAATATGTAATAAAACCACACGTTTAAAACAAAAACACAAGTGCCAATAAGAAGTTTATTTCATTTCGGTCAATATTGTTAAAAAAAAAAAAAAAGCCTGACATAGCCTGGATATTTTCTTTGTACAACGTCACTCATGTTGTAATGAAATGATCTTTGAAAAAAAACAACACAAAAAACCTTCCTGCAAAAAATCCGCAGAGAGAAAACCAGGTAAGGCAAACAGGAGATGCTTCAATCTAAAAAATTCTAAATCCAAGCAGGCAAAGAACGGCCTCGGTTTCCTCAAAAATCTGATGACATGTATAAAATTTACACAATGAATTCTGAGCAAAACAAATATGTACAATTCCTTTTTTTAAATCAAATTCGTCTCATAACAAAGTGTCCGGAAAAACATGGCAGACGGGAGAAAACAAAAACAGGTTTTGCTTTGTCTGCACTAAAGCACTTTTGGAGCTACTGTATCGTAACATACATTCACTACATGGAGGATCAATCTATATGCTGACGATGACGTGGACTTCGACCGTTGCTACTCTCCTCGATTTGTTTTGTCATAAATATCTTTAGTGTCGTCTTTACTGGCGCATGAACGCACATTTCAGTCCTTCAATCTGTATTCTATGGAGAAACAGTGTGAGGTTTCTTTTTATTTATGTACTTTACTAGTTTACACAGCCAGAGTCATCCTATCCACAGTGAGATCAGAATAATGTGCCCCTTTTTTTTTTGGTCCGCAGTATGAAATTAAAACTACTGCTACTGTCAGCAAGATGCAAGCGTGGACTTCCTTCATGCTTCACAAGAGAGGAGTCGGCTCACTTTTCTGTGCTACTCAGATTTGGACATTTTCTATGGCAATGTGGTGATTAATTTAAAAAAAAAAAAAAAAGGCCAGCCTGGGCATCTGTACATCCTCAAACAGGTGTGTGAGCTACATATGGATGAATATTTCTTAGAGCTCAGGTTATATTGTTCCTGAGTTGATACTTCTGCAGCCGGTACAGATCATTTCCTACAATTCTACTGAGTTTGAGCTACAAGAGTTTTGCCCCGTTTGAGGCAGTAAAGAAATCAGAGAGTGGACGCCAGGTAGCTTTACCTGCAGTTAACAATTACGCTGACTTACTTTAAACAAGCTCGACATTAAAATAAAGCATCACTCACTTGATATGTCAACCAGTCAGGTTTTGGGTTAGCTTCAGCTTCTACTTACACCTGTCTAATACTTGAGCCAGAAACACTGAAGCTTCAACACTGTTTACAACGCTTCTTAATAAAAGCCAAAAGACAGAAAAAAAACCTGCTTCTCAGTGTTCTTTTCTTTTTTATAGCGATCCTAGAAAGAAGAGCAATTTCAGTATTAAACAGACAAACAGGAAATTAACAACAGCTTGCAACCTTTTCCCCCTGCATACACAGAGAAGGTCAGCTTGAAGGTCACTTATCGGGAGTTTGGCTCCCGACACTGATAAGCACTGATACACGTTGACTGGCTTGCTTCTCCGTTGCCTCTGCATCTCAAAAAACACCTCGCAACATTCATCGGCAAACGAAAGAGAAAGGCGATTAATGCTTGAAAGATGGAACAATAGTGACCTCTGCTGAATCAACTAAAAGAGATCTTCACGTAATCGGACAAGGAGGAGGAAAAAAAAAAAAAAAAAAAGATCGAGGAGGGTTCATGCGCTGGGGGTAGAAGAGAAGGAAAAGATGTCCAGAGTTTTTCTTTCTCGTGAATGAGCACTTCAGTCCCGGTGCTGGGGAGAGGAGGGGTTGGGATTTGTGTGTGAGGGGTAGGTGAAGGGGGGATGTGGGGTGAGGGATGGGAGGAGGATGTCGGGACAGAGGAGCTTATTTGACCAGCCTCTTGGCCACGCCTTCGTAGGCGATCTCGATCTCTTTGTCGCTGGGGCAGGTGTTGGTGAACTCTTCGCGTGTGTAAGCGTTGTTCAGATACTTCCAGATGGCCGTCATCTCTTTGGGGATGTCGAAGCCTCTGTACTTCTTGGCCACCACCTGGAGGAAATCATAAATCATGAGCTGCAGGCTTCAACAACTGGGCTGTGACTTATATTACGAGCTCACCAGTAAAGAAGATTATTTTGTATTAAACCTTTGTGAAACACTGTGGTGCTACTTGTTAAATCCTTGCATTAGATCAGGATTAATCTAATCCAACCAAAACTGCTTCTCATTAAATTACACCTCTTAAGAAGTTAATGACCCTTAACCAATAACAGAATAGTTACTTTCTACTAAAGTAAACAATTAATCATTAAAAAAGGGCCTCAAACTAATTATAAAGCCGGTAAATGGTTATTTTCTTGATTTCACTATGTATATGCAACATTTCAATGTTTCTATTCATTTTAAGGTTTCAGAATGATATTAGCTTCCTTACTGCATTTTTTCATCATGAGCCCTCAAACTATACTCAGTAAACTATACTCAGCACAAAGGGGCAGTGTTTAGTGGCACAAGGCATGGCTGTTGTAGAGCTGAAAAAGCATGACTAGCCCATTGCTTAGTCCAAATTTGACAGTTGATTTTTATTAAGGTCAATTATTTATATGGAAAACGTGCCACAAATTCACTGCAGATTCTGCTTAAAGCTGCTTTTCTTTTCCTTCTGTGGCTGTAAACTGAGTATTTTAGAGTTTTAGATTGTCTGTCGGACAAAACAAGATATGTAAAGACATCAACTTTAGCTGTAGGTAAGTGTGATGGGTAATACAAATTATAAGGACCTAATAATATATAGATGGCAGAATCAATAATGGAAATAATTGTAAGTTGCAGCTGACAATGTTAGTCAGAAAATGTGGCTTATGGGAACAATGGTGTACTTTAGTGAATTTTAAACAAACAAAATCATACACTTTATCATTGGAATACTAATATATAACCAATAACACAAAAAAATGGTAATTTATATCAAGTGTCATATTAAAACAGAAGTCATTAAAATACAACTCTATTAAGTTCCTAAATATATTGTCAAAATGGTTCGCCTTGTTAAGTTAAACCATTTTTTAAATGTGACTCCATACTCACTTTGACTATGTGCAGCTTGGGCAGCAGGTTGCAGTCGGCCAGAGTCATTTCCTCTCCGTCCAAGAACTTGCGGTTGGAAACCTTGACGTCTTCGATGCTGTTGTGGTCGATCTCGTCGGGCAGTGGTGAGCGAAGATACTCATCCAGCTTCTGCAAAGTCTTCAGCAGCCCACGCTCCAGAGCTGCAATGAGTCCAACAAGAAATGTTGTTAAAACATTAAAAACTTTAAGTTTAGTTCTTTATGTTTTCAGTATGAGCAAATAATCTACTTTTTTTTCTCCTTTTCTCCTCACAGTGTTAACTTCTGGAGGTTTCTCTACCAAAGCTGTCATATATTAATCCACCACATGAGGGCAGCATTTCATCAAGAGACGAGCCCTTTGTGTGCATGGATAATTATGAATTCATGAACACAAACTAACACTCTCTACTACAGGAGCTATTTAATACAATAGCCCAGGAACAAATACCATCTTTGGGGAAACCTGTATTGTATTGTAAGATGCACATAATGTCCCCCTCCTCATTTCAATGGATTGCATGTGATTGTACAGGTGTTCTATTTTCTCCTCAGCCTATATTTATTCATCCATCTATAGGTTATTCATAGGCAGTACGTTCTATTGTTGGACAAATATGATATGAATGTAGTTACGTGCACCAGTCAGTAGTTCAACAGTAGACTAGACTACTTTAGAGAGCACTTATCATTGAACCATGAGATACAGCCTCAAACTGTGTTTACACAGCCTTGGCTTTCAGATCCAGCTCACCATGGTTCAATATTTTCCCAGAGTGGAGAACAGCCAACTACAACATGACAGAAACTCTTGGTATTTGGTGAGTATTATAAACATCCTTCCAAAAAATGTTTCACCCAGGATGCAACAGAATCTTTGAGACAATAGATTGCATATTTTTCCACATTATTCCAATAATCTAATCTGTTGTGTTTGTGATAGTGCTTTTCTCTGACAGTGTCTGGGGTGCACAAATCTAGGGACAGGAAGGATGAGATTGTGAGCGCTGGTTAATTTTCAGGACAGCTGCTGTGGTTTTTCCACAGTGCCGTACCAGGTGAGGCAGAGAGCATGAGGACAGGAGGAGGCAGCAGAACAAAAGCTCTGTGTTTCTGAGAGTCAGGTCATAATCGACCAATCAGGGCAGGGCTACCACTGTCGCCTAGCAACCAGAGAAATCTCCCTGCACAATTGGAAGGTCCCTGGATCCCCGATCTTAACCAGCAGACCTTACTCTGCGTTTGTGTGTGTGTGTCAGTGTGTGTGTGTGTGTTTTACAAACAGTACAGGTAACCTACCTTCATTTGCATCTGGTTTTGAGTTCTTGATAAAGGCTGAAAACTTGGCAAAGATGTCCATACCAGCTGTGTTAGACTCAGGGTGTCTTGCACCAAGCTTGATGAACCTGCATACAAGTCACACGCGAAAAAAAACACTTATAAAAACACTTAAATTTAGTATGTATGAATTGCTGCTAGACATATATCCCATTAATTACCAATACACCAACAATTAATTGAATATACTAACAAATCCTTTCTGTGTAACCAAAAAAGGTCTAGAAATGACCATGAACATGTGTATTCTAGTTCATCTTGAGTCAATCCCACATACATTGTTGTGTTGTGGAAAATATTCACTAGACCACCAAATGTGTATTAATCCGCCACTGAAAATAGTCCAGAAAATGCACCATGATGTAAGCCAATGTAATGTACATGTGATGTACACCAATGTAAGTACATACAGTACTCTATTTGTGACATGTATTCAGTAAAAAGGAATGGACTTTCAAGCTGGTGAACTCAGTGAGCATTAAAAAGGACAGCCTAACACATTTTGGGTTTCTGTTCACTGGTTTTGATGACAATACGTAAAATATAGAGTATCATCACTCTTATCCTTAACGGAGTAAAACATTTCTCTACATTTAAATCCAGCTATTACTTCTCCCCTTCATCACATGCTAACAGTGTGTGAAAAAGCCAGCACAGTGTGCTCATGACAGCAGTGTGGTGTGTTCAGAGTTTAGGCGTAGCGAGCTGTTACCACAGAGATGAGAAAGTACTCACTTGGGTGGGCAGAGGACATCCTCAAGGAACTCCTCGATCTTATTGACGTCGGTTTTGACCTCGCCGTTGAAGGTGATGAAGGGTGGGTGCGTGCCTGGGGCCAGATTCTGAAGATCTGCAGGCTTCCTGCAAGACACGGAGTGAGGGGGGATTTAAACAAGAGGCAAGTCAGCAAACTATGCAAATGTTTATTTACTTTTACAGTTTACAGTTGCTGAGCTAACATGATTGTTGTTTGGTTGTAAAAGCTACCTTTAGTTATATATAGTTGGGAGAGAGCTGTGGTTCTGTGATAGCCTGCGTCACTTTAAAAAACACTTCTTCTAGAGCCATCCAGCCCTCCTCTCTCTCTCTTTCTCTCTCACAACTAGACTGTCTCCATGAGTGTGTTTATGTCTCTCTCACTCTATCTCTGTCTGTCTCTCTGCAGCCTTCAAACCAGCACATTTTGTACCAGATGTCTCTGGGCGGCAGATGACACTGATGCACATGAATAAAACTGAGCATGTGTTAAATGATTAGTGTGAATACTTGTGAAACCAACAGAACCCAGACGCTTAAATCCCTTTAGTATCAAACAATATAACAAAGCACTGAGTAATAGCTTGGTGTAAGGCAGCAGACAGTGTGAATCCTTTTGATCTAATGTAACATTCATTTACAGTGAGCTTTTTATTGTGACCATGTTCACAATGGTGGCTGAGTTTTGGGACAAGCCATCTAAGGGCACAAATTAAAAAGAAAAACACATGGGAAATGACCTCAAATCTTTGGCATGCGAAGGGGAAGTGGCACCCTCACCCGATGATGTGAGTGAGGAACGGGTCAGAAGCCGCCTTTCAGATTTTACCGATTTTCATGGCAGACACAAATATTGACACGATAGCCTTGACCCAAGAAAAGATGTAAACTCAGGGAAGATTTCACGAGACATGTGACATTCATTTACTCCCACTTGTCCTTCTATTTAAATACTACAATAAAAAAGAGCCATAAATACAGCAAACACACGCCTTCTTATTCAACACACGGTCCATTTTCTGTTGACTCAAGATTACAGGCAGCATGGAAAAGCCTGAATCAGTCGTCCTTCGAGAAAGAAATAAAACTGCTAAGTAGTCACTCCAAGTTGAACAAAAGGCTTGTTAGAGGAGTGAGGGGTAAACAGACACTGCTAAGTAGACGGACATCCTCCATTGCCTTTTACAGGATATCATGAAGCTCTGTTTTATGTTATGCTGCCTCTGTCGGTGTATGCCAGGGAAATATATGCAAATACACCCCAAATGTATGCACTCATCTCGAATGTGCGGGCATGCGTGAAAACCAAATTCAAACCAAATTACTAGTCAGAAATACATCCTAAAAGAAACAGGAAAGTGGGTTATGTGTAAAAAGAGACAGTTGTCTTTTTGAATTTTGTCAGTGAGCAGTGGTCTACACGTCCCAGAAGAGGAGACAGACCAGCTGCCATGTGGATGAATGGCGCTTTGGAATAAAACATCAGGAGTCCTGCGTCTCTGAGTCAAAAGACACATGATGAAGAAAGACCATAGAAACCAGTAGTCCATGTGAGCGTGGCTGAAAATATCTGGCACTTGCCTGTGCTGGCTTCCATGAGTGGAAAAAAAACATTTAGGGGAGCATTTAGATGAATCATACAGGCAGCAACATCAGTCGGTTTAGTTAAAGAGCTTCTGCTGCTGGAATCCGTATGCGTCCTCATTGCAGCCGGGATGATAAAGGAAAATCGAGGTCGAAATTGCAGAGGATCGTCGTTTTCTGACTTAACTGGCGAAAAATAACATGTTGCCCACCTAAAAAATCTAGACAGGAAGTGAGCGGAGCAGAAGAACCTTAAATAGCCTCTCCAGAGTCCAGTGTGTTTGTTTTTTCTCTGATTTTCTCCAGCCTGGGAAAGGGTCATGGGAAAACCAAATAAGCAGCTGGAGAAGCAGCGAGCTTGTTAGAGGTGGGGTTGAATCAAAGCGTTACAAAGCCGCCTAAAGGCCTGTGAGGAAACGCCCAGGAAAGCAGTAGGTGGCTATCAAAAAGGAGGAGGAAAATTTGGAAGATTTTGTTTGTTATTTAAATGATGGAGTAACCGCTGACAAAAGGACAGAGCGACCGACAGACGGGGGGACAGGGAGCAGGACTCACCTCTTAAGGTCCACTGTGGTGACATTGAAGACGACTCCTTTAAGCCAAAGGATCATGAACAGCCTCTGGGAGAAGGGGCAGTTCCCGATGCTCTCGCCATCACTTCCCGCCTTAAAATAAAAGACACACACATAGCCAGTTAGAAAAAGAGTATCAGCAATGTTTTTATTACTTAAAATCAGCTTCCTAAGTAAAGGAGACATTAAGCTAAAGAGGGGGACTTCCCACGGAGTCATTACTGCAAAAAACAAGAAATAAAAAAATCTGCATCAGGTTTCGATCATAATTGAGGGAGAAACTGGGAAAAAAAGGCCCCAATAATCTTGATAGAGATCACATCTTTGTTGCACAACCTTATGGCCCGGGGCATTTTCACTGCTCTCACCCACAGCGAGGGTCCGCTTCAGACAACGGCTCTTTCACACACATTACAGGACTGCCTTCGAAATACTCTAGGAGGAGGGTAAGAGTAGAGGGCCGACCCCCCTCCTCTTAAACGCTCCGGCACACTTCCCCTCCATTAATCTGTAGGACTGCTGTTTAAGTGGTAAGAGGAAACTTCTGAGGTGATTAAGATGAACCTCTTTAGGTTGACTGCACAATCACAAGACTGAGCGGCGGCAGCAGAGGCGGCGATGGGATCAATGAACGTGGCGCACGCCCTTTAAATTAATAACAAATGCTCATCTTTCGGCACCAGAAGCACAACAAAAACATGTTTTTTTGGACAACACACTCTCATCACCCCCACAATGGAAGTGGTCTGTGCCACACTCTCAGCAGTAAACAGAGCAGCTCTGGGAGGGTGCCGCAAACTGTCAGAGATATCTCCTCCCCTTCCTAACAACCATCCATCCCTTTGTCCATTTGCCCTCCCTCTTCTCTCTCCAAACCTCTAAATGATCCCTTCGCTTTGTGTGAGGAGGGTGCAGCAGAGGACAAATGCGGTTTGGAGTCTAAATCAGAGGGCAGAATTAACATTTCATTTGATTAACTGAGTTTTGCACGCTATCTTAATTAAATCTGCTGTGCTGAGAGGCGCGCAGTTGTGTCCCCCTGCAAGACATCCCATTTAATGTCAATTAAAGCAAAATTGAGAGCCTAATTGTTCTCATTAACTCCTTTTTATTCATAGAGCTTTGCCTGAATGTCATTTTGATTTTCCTTCTTAAATATTTGAAAGCAGCAGTGCATCGCAACCTTAACAAAAAAAAAACAAAAACAAAAAAAATCACACACTTTGTGCGGTTTGTGAAGCTGCTTAAATGCATGTTAAGGAATGCCATTCTCCAGGCGAGGCGAGGTGAGGCCAAAAAATCCCAGAATGGAGCGTATTCATCTATTCACAAGGACGAAGCACAGAGGTCATTCAAGTATCTTGTGCTGTGGAATGCACCTCTTCATTCAGCGTGATACTGTAGCAGGGCCCTCTGAGAAACAGCTGAATACCGTCTCGTTTTTTTTGTCCGCCTCTTGTGTCGCTCCTCATTCACCGCAGCTTTCCTGCTCGCCTCTGCGTCAGCCCCCCCCCCGACCCTTTTCACTCTTTCTGGCAGCTGCTGGGGGAGGCGAAATGTAAGGCGTGTCTGCATGTGCGATGCAAACGGACACTGCAAATCAGGGTGTTTTCATATATGCTGCTTAAGTTGCTGACAGATTTGCAAAGAGAAGCAGGAATAATAAAAGAGGAAGAGGTTGAGTTGAACAGCTGGATGCTCATTGAGATGCAACATTGAGTAAAAATAAGATTAGAATCAGTTTTAACTTGGAAAAAAAAACACTGCTGCATTGAAATATTTGGGTGTCAGGGATGCAGGTTCTAAAATGTCCTCAATAGAGAACTTTGTCTGGTCTGTCCAGCAGCTCCATGCTGGTGTGGACAGGCTGGCTGCTGTTGTCTTCAATGTGACGCCCAGTGGGATGGCCATGTTTGATTTGCCTGCTGGCTTCCATTGTACCACCACTGTCCTCTCTCTGAATTCAATATCCGACGAAGCTTGGATTACATCACTGCCTTTGTTGGGCAAATGAAAGTCCCCTTTCCATCTTACATGATTAAATTCCAAAATAAAGCTCTGGTGTGTGAAGTCCTGGGGGGGTATCATAGTTCATAGCCGTCACTGGACTGGCATTAGCTGCTCCTTAAAGAGTTGATTACTCCATTTTCCACCCACAGCGCTACACCTACAGAGAACCATTCAGTTCTTGGATCAAGGGGTGGCAAATGCAGCGTGGCGACTGTTCCCATGGCGATGGCCAGACACATATGACATTGAAAGCAGAGCACACAGTGTGGAGAGGGATTACCAATTCACAGGTAAACCGTCTCAAGTGAGCTCTCTTTTTGAAGGGATAAAAAAATGCAAAACCGCACAACGCAGTGTGATTTGTAATTCAAAAAAAGAGAGAAGGATTTTACTGTATTTCAGCACAGCGAGCCACTTTCAAGCTGAGTTCATTTAAGATCTGAGCCTCGAGTGGCCAAAAAAGAAGGCCACAGCAGCTGAGAAAGACATTTCACACTCCTCTTTCTCTCTCTCTTTCTCTCGGCCTGCTCTCGGAGTCGTGGCAGGGCGCCTACCCTCTGGAGTCTGCAGCACAGCAGACTGCAGCTCTCTGCCAAAAGACACTGATAGCAGGGATCTGATGCATACAGAGAGACATTATAGGAAATAGGGAGGAAATGAGGGATTGTAGGTAGCGCTAACCGATGTGAGAGGGAGAGAAAGCCGTAATAGATGCTTTAAGCGGGAGGAAGAAAAAGATAGCCAGCTTTAAGAGGCTGCGTTCTGTTTGGCACGCTGCTCTTTTCTTCCTCCTCCTCCTCCCCCCTCTATCCTTCTCCCCTTGTGCTGGGCCCCTCTGTGGAGTCGGAGGGGGTGGGGGGGACTATTCCAGAAATGTCTTGTTACTCCCGCCGAAGAGGGCGCTTTGTTTAGTTTAAGTGATGATGCTGGTGGAGCTGCATTTCCTCTGCCCGTTACATATAAACTGCTGCGCTGTTAAAAGAAGGGCCGACCTACAAACTGTCACTGTGTGGACTCAAGACAGTAAAATAATTGTGCTAAATAACATTTAAAAGTAGCACCTGAATCATTAATTAGCTTGGAGGGTGATCTCAGTGAAACCATGAATCATATTTGAAGCCTGTGTGACCCAAAACAAAAAAAAAAGACTCCAAACATTGTCCTCCTCCACCACTACTAATGCTTTCTCCAGTGCCAGTATTATAGTTTGACATTCAGAAAAAAAGCTTCTGGACAAACTTCTATACAGCAACAACAAAAAGCACTTTTGCACTTTTTTGTTTGTAGAGTTTCAGGCACGTCACTGGTTAGTAAAGAGGGGGGAAAAAACAAAAAAAAACACTCCAATAAAAAACACCCGAGCAAGGCACTGAAATTATTTTTCAGAACAAGCCCTTACAAGGCAAAAGGCACACCGGCTGAGAAAGATGCACATTTTCCAAGAAGTAAACCAGCCATTCTGTTCCAAATATAACACTAAACAGTTGCCCGGTGTGTGTATAAGCTTTCTAGTTTTGCCTTGTGTGTCGAAAATGACTCGCACCTCGCACACCCATCTTGTACGGACAATGTGAAGCTGCTATAGTAACGTCTGGGACACTGAACAGCTGACTCTGGGAAGATGGACCCGAGAGTCAACACATGCTTGTTTATTTAATGCCAAACACGCACAGCTGCCCGTTGGAGGGTGTGAGTCATGCAGAAGTCGGATGTTATCTAGGAGTTGGTTGTCCAGGACATCGCGGCCCTGCAGCAGTACAATGAGACCTCAGCGAGGGGGGCGGTGAGGGGGGGAAAGGACAGTCATGTCTTTGAAAACAGTCTTTTCTGAAACACTGGTGAGGTCATACCTAAATATCACTTCCTCTCTGACTTTACTCATGTGCCTCTGACTAACACATCTCAGTGCTAAGGAGGATGATGCTAGGTCTTAATTAATTAGCCGTGTACCCACTAGATGCTGTTAGCACTATAACAGGTCTTCACAAGTCTGGTCCTGTAACATTTTATGAGCATCCAGCTGTTCCAGCTTAAGTTTCTTATCATCACATCATCATCATCATCTAAAACAGAATTTTTTTTCCCGAGACTGATGATGAGAGATCACAGTTACATCAGCCAAGCAGTCAGAGACAATGGGTCCTGTTCAGGCTGGGCACAGCCCTCACAGTATGTGCTCACAGCCTAATTTTAGTAACATGGCGGCCTGTGCCTTCACCCTCCCCGACACACTTCATATTCTAAAATTGGGTGGGTTGCTCAGCGAGTTCAAGCCACTCTTTGACCGAATAAGGAACTGACGATGCAACGGGCTCCGCAGCTTTCCTCCTCCTCCTCCTCCTCCTCCTGCTGCTGCTGCTGCTGCTCTGACACACAGCAGGAATGTCCGTTGGAGAGAGTGGGCAGCCATGGTAACGTCATGGCAACGCCTCTCCCCATTTGCTGGACAAGTAAGCGGGGCTGGGCTGAGGTTAAGGACTGTGACAGGGCTGTAGCACTTGGACTCAAAGCTGGATGTTTCACACAGGGTTAGTCAGCTTTCTGCTATCTTAGCTGACTGCTACATTGAAGCAGGTTGAGTGGGATAATAAGTTATGTTTATGACCCATAAACCCTTTATCATACATGCTACTCCTAACATATTAGAGATCAGGGTTGATTACAGTGCAGATACCAAGACAGAGGTTAAAGAGTTTTAAAACTGTCCATGTGAATAGACAGGAAAGGTTTTTTAAAAGTCAGGAAGACTCCTTTTAGATTCAAACTTCATATATATGTTCAGCATTTGCATCAGTAAATAGCAACCTGGCTGAAGATGAGTTGTCTGAGTAGAGCTGGACATTTTTCAACATTACATGTTATCTCAGTGTTGGGACTGTTGCCTAGGCGATATGTTTTTCAGTACTTTAGTTGAAGCTAGGGTTTGAACTAGCTATTTTCATTATTGAGTAATTATTTTCCCTCTTAATCATTAAGTCTATGAAAATTTACAAAGTGATGAATAAATGTTCATCTCAGTTAGTCTAAGGTAATTTCTTCAAGTTTTTTTTTTCTGTCTTTACCAACAAAGTATTTAGTCTCAATAAGCAGCCCCCATATCTGAATGACTGGATCTGGGCTGGGTGTGTACTTGCAGCCTTGTCTCTAAGCCTGACCACAGTCAGGGAGATAAGTGTACACAGGAGTCAGATATTGCTGTAGCATGGAAACGCATCACATCCTTGGTGTGGCTCTGACTCAGGCTGACATCACTCAATGGAAACCTCAAGACTTCCAGTCAGACACAGGCTTAGTGTGCTGGAGAACATGAGAACGTCAGCTTCAGTGGAAAGTTGGGAGGCCGGAGCCTAAAAGAGGGTTACTGCATAACCGTGCAACAGCCATGATGTAAGCTAAGTCAATAATGTTAGAACCGCTGTATTTCGTCTCAGCGTAAAGTAGATAAGACAACAGTTCGGTTTTCTAGAGGCACGAGAAGAGCGTTTGGGGATGAGTAATACAGCCCTGAAATTACGGAAAAACAAACAGACAGCCATGTGGGAGATGAACAAATAATGGTCCTCGCTCTGACTGTTGTTTCAAGCGTCCAACACAAACAACCAGCTGCATACTGAAGCTCCGACCCTCCACCCACTTACACACACTCATAGACCCCAGACTGGTGACTAGGGAAGACTCATGCAATCACACTTACACACCCCCAGACACTGAACCCATACTTCCTTTTTTCCTCCACATCTTCCTGGGAAATGACAAAGAAAACTGGCCACTGAAACCCATCTAAATTACAACAACTTTTCACTGTTGGTCGTAATCAGTTTGAACCGAAATGAAGCTTTTAGCAATTTTTTCAGATCAAATGTTTTAATCAGTTTGATAGTAAGCCCAATACCAGACCTGCAATACCGAATTTTACCTCTAGGTATCAGCTGCTCCCAAGTGGAACATAGTGAGAGCTGCAAAGAGAGCTGTGTAGAGTGTATTGAGAGGGGACTATTAACTGCGTACCTTTCTTACTAACAGTTACATACCTAACAGTTATAACCCACAACTAAATCTCTCTAATATGGCAAAACACCATGGTACACTGCTGTAGAGCTAGCTAGCTAGCCAGGTAGCTTAACCGCTAGTTTACAGCTGGGAAGGGCTCTGTTGCTACAGTATATTAAAAAAAAGAGAGATGGACCAATCAGCATAGCGGAGCCAGCTGTCTCACAAGTTAGGATAGTGATAGGTGGTTCATACAATCACTTGCCAAGTATTTTTTGAAAGTGCCTGCCGTTTTCCAAACAGTTTCCATGGATAACTTCTCAGATGGTTCTGTGTATCAAACCATCAATGCGGTTATGGGTCAGGTTATAGTTGAGGTGGCTCTGGAAAGGCTAAAACCAGGCTGGATGGATATTGTAATCAGGGTAGACATGTCTATACAGATCTGCGATCAATTCGTCCATGTGCTAGCCCTACATCAGCGAAGGTTGTCAGAACCTCTCATGAAGGCTAACATAAACATAAAAATCAGTTGGTCCATATAAAATCAAACCAGTTTAAGCTTGTACACCGGACCGGACGGGCAAAACCAGAAACTGACCCAACCCTAATCTAGACAGCTGTGAACCACCCTTTGGCACCTACACAACACCAGCATTCCGTTACCACACAGGCCAGATACACATGCACCATGGCCACACAAACACCGGCCTCATCAGTAATTCCAAGCAGACACAGCGTCTCTCTGGTGGTACCAGTCTGGGACACTCTGCCTTGCTTTTCACGTCATAAAAAACTCAAACATGCAAAGCACTTGAGGACCAACTCACGAACAGGCCTTCGAGTTTGCATGGGTGTAGACTGTATGGATCATATTACAGCACGTACTAAAGTAACCAATCAAACTAAATGACAAATATTTTATTAGAAACTGTTGTATTTGAAAAGAGACACAATATCAATACAGAATATGATTAAGGTAAATTCCTGTTTTTAAATCAACCTTTATCATAGCCTTCACTGTTGAGCCATTGATGGGATGACAACATTACCAAGAGGAGCGCTCCATTTGCTTTCCTCTGCCTAGAAATGGTATGTGGGACACTTGATGTTCAACAATGATGAGATGATGAGTCAAGAAGCGGCCTGTCATCCTATCCTCCACGTTCAGGTACCACACTTGGGGTTACAAACACTTCAGCAGGCTCTGCTATGAAGACCACGGCATGTGAAACACAAGCTGACTGGATCAGGTTGAGACTGATTGAGTTACATGTGCAGCGAGGGAGGCAGATTGTCCTCATTTAAGGAGTCAAAAAACACACCTCTGCTGACACTGAAGGTGAGGTAGAGGCTCATTTTCCCTCTGTACTCTACCCTCTGCAATCTGTATAGCCGTATTAGTTAACTAGTAAAAACACACCAATGTATACACTGGCATTTGTCTACGTGGGGATCAAACCCTCAAAGTCTCAGATCTATGTTGTTCTAGGCTGGCCGCACTTCCTGTCATTGAGCTCACAGGAGAAATGCCTCATTAGCCATTGGCTTCCTGGTTGGCAAACACAAATGAGACAAGCTTTTCCTCTTTCTAATATACTGAAGTAAGCTTTTCCTCCTCTAGATATGTTGGCACAACATAATTTCACACAGGACATATTTAGTCACATATTCAGTCGCAATGATTTGGCCGATACGTTCCTGACGAGTACTTGAAATGGACATCTGAATTGGTGTAATAACACATTGCCAGGTCGATTAGGCCGGTGTCCAGAGAGCCAGTCAACCAGACAGCTACACTGAAGAATCAGTGACAGGCCAGGTGCTGCAAAAGCAAAAATCGCAATGCAGAAACAACAACACTCTACAACAGTAACAAGCCATTAATCTTTGTCCCCTAGCTCATGATGCTGACTGCAGCATTGCTATGGTGCTTGGGAAAAATAAACTGCTCTATTGATTTTTCTATTTAAAAAAAGAAAAGAAAAAGCAGCACTCAATTACCTAGAATACCACCCAAGGGGGAGACTAATTTTAAGATGAAAGGAACATACAAACAATAAGGCTTTTTCTTCCTTTCTTTCTTTCTCTAAAGGCAGATTTCATGTTTGGTGTTGCCAGATTACTCCCACAAAAAGGTTCAATCAATTACACACTAGTAAAAATGATATACTATACAAGTCATACTTGACCCTGCTATGTAATTTCATTTAACTGCATTGACTGGAGCACAATAACTGCTGAAAAAGGTCATTGTGCTTCCATAAAACATTACATCACAAGGCATTAAAGCCTGGTTGTCACATGTTGATAGCACAATACGAGATCAGCAGCTTTTCTCGAGGCCTCTTCAATGAACCTGAAACAACAGTGTCATCATGTCTTGGATTTACACGTTTCAAAGCACATTTTCTCATGTTTACAGGGAAAGAAAATGACAAATCCGAGTTAGTCCAGCAAACTTGGACCGACGTCGTTCATCCCTACAGAAGTGCGCCTTTGTTGGTACCTCTTCGGTTTGTTTGTGGCCTTCCATCTCCATGGTTCCCATGGGACTGTCGTGAAGGGCATACACACAAACACAGACAGGCCTTATGCCACCCAGACATAAAAGCACTTCTCCAAGATGTTTGCTGGCTCTGCTGTCATTGCTGGCAGGAGTGCGGAGGCAGCGAGAGGAGGCTTTGCGAGCGGTAGTCCGACCTTGGCACGCTAGCAGCCACGAGACACACGCAAGGGGAGATAAAGCCTGTCTGTTTCTCTTGACTCATCTATATTCTATACACCTTCATACAGTCAGGTCATACACTGGTGGAGAATTACTCTCTAGATGTGCCTGAATTAAAGCTGTGGACAAAAATTACTGAAAACATAAGCAAAACTGTAATGATTTCATGAGAATGAAGCACTTTAACTACAATGAATCTCCTCTAACACAAGCTTCAGCTCAGCCTGATTCAATAAGGTAGAGCTGGAATCAATAGAAAAAGGGATGGACGCACTGACCATTTCATACTTTTCCTAAACACATCACCCAGTTCTAACAAGCAGAGTAGACGTGCACAGATGCTGGGAAATCACAGTAAATTACTACTGTGTGTGCATAACGATATGTAATGAGGTCAAAGGACGATCCTCCCTCTTACAAAGTCATTATATCATTTGCAACTGAGAGGTAATAAAAACAGGACAACCATGAGTTTCGCCTCCACACCCTTCAAAGATGAGCACAATGTAAAGTGTTCCCATAGCGATGAAACAACTGTTGCTATAAACACTGCAGGTGGACTTCAAGTTTGCAGGATCATCAAAATATCTTCTAAAGAACAGGAGTGGAAGTCAGCTACTTTTGTAAGTGTTAGCAGTGCTGTGTCAGGTCAGTTTATACGAACACAGTAAAAACGCACGTCCTCTAATTGAATTAGTCAGCTTTGATATGTGGCAGTGTCCTAACAGATCGGACACTGGAGTGTGTGTGGAGGGTACACACAGTTTGTTATCAGCTGTTCCCAGAGGCCATGCTCGCGGCGGTGCGTCTATGGCAACCTGCGCGCCTGCCATTGTCTCCCATGACTGTGTTTAATGTACCACAGTAAGAACAACAGCATCAATAATAGACATGGACATGTCAGACGCTGGACCAGACGATAGGGATGAAAGGCCATCTCACAGACACACTGGGAGAGAGAAAACACACAATGGAAGAAACTTCTGCACACTACAAGCTGCACAGTCCAATGAGGGAGGGGCTGAGAGGGAAGAGTTGGCCACATGTGTAAACCTTCCAGGCCCGGGGATGATGTAACCTCTCCTGTAGGCTGTGAGAGGTAGCTAAGAGAAATGTTCTGGCCCCTACTTAGGCGCCTGCTTCTCAGCCTATCAATGCCTTGCCACTCACCACTCCAACAAAAGGCTCCTCTTTAAAAAGAGTCAACAGGAACAATACAAGTAGGACAGAGTTTTTATATGGGAAACTCATAGGAGGTCACCCTAATTCGCAACTTAAACGTAAACGTAGCAAACTTTAAGGTCTTTTAAAAGCCCCTGATGACAGAATGACACACTCCATGGCAGTGAAGGGTACAAATGTGTGATAGAAATTGAGTAACCCATGTATGGGATAACTGCAGATAAACACAGCAAATTATCTTATTTGAAGTGTTTACAAATGCTTTTCAGTGCTTAGAGTGTCCACCATCACCACCATAATAAAGCATTTGTTGTTCTGGTCAGAAACATCCCACTCTCAGTCAATTCAGGACGCCATGTACCCCCTCCCCACTGCCCCAGTCCCTTGTGTCCAAGCCCCACACACCAGTCCCCCTCCCCTTTTTTTGTTCCTCTCCCATTTTCCCGCCTTGGAGAGCAACAGGCTGAAGAAAGGAAAACAGCCTTCACAAACCTCCAACATCACCATCATCATGGTTGTGGTCATGGATGCATGAACAGTTTTGGGGGAAGTTGTGGAGATAATATAACATGAAAATAGAATTATATGTAAAAAGAGGAGCATCCATCAGGCTTTGTGATACATCACCATATAAAAACGTGATGAACTGTGCTGAAAAGCAAGATTAACAGACATTAAACAGCAACTGTCAAGACCATCAATTACAGATGCAGGCTGCATACATTTCTCTTTCATACTCCTGTCTTATGAAACAATAAATAAATGTAGGGGAAAAACAACACAACAGCATCACCAAACTTGATGACAAGGTGACCCAAACACCAAACTTAAAGTCAATTTGACTCATGCTTTGGGTCAGCATCCATCATGGCTGGATAGAAATACTTTCAGCACTTCAAACACACTCCCATCACTCTGTTTTTCTATATATAGTGTATCAATTAACTTACAAGCGTAACAATGCAATTACAGCAATAAAGTTACTCAATATAAAGTGTTGAATCTGCTGTTACGGATCACAAGTGCTGATTTTTTGTTAACAAATGAGCGGCCAGTGCCAGTGTTCAGCATGGCAGACTCGTCTTTTCCCCCGACGAGAGGAAAACTGCGCCCGCCCTGCCTGTGACACTGCACCGGGTTATGGATATGAAACTAGTGGCAAAATTAAACTTAATAGGTCTGGAAATGTTGTTCTTCAAGCTTGTATTACATTTAAAAAGCACCGAGGTTTAAATACTACAGCTAGCTTTAGTGGGTCTAACTATATTACTCCTCCTTTGTGGAAATAGCTAACATTATTGTTAACGTTACTTTGCTTTTATCAAGGCAGAAATAAAGCGTGTATCATCACAGTGCTAATTAATTACAGTAGGTTTATAATTAAGTGTGGTTAAAATGATACAACTTGTCTCATGCGACTGGTCTTACCTTCACAAACAGCTCGATAACGGGCTCGTTATCCGCCTTTACTCCGTTCTGCGGTACCGACAGCGACATTGTGACTGCTACTTTTTGAAGTTTTTTCTAACAAAGATTAGTTTTTTTCTTCTCTCGCTACCACGCCCGACACCACCCCACCTTTTCCCACACTGAAGCCCCACTAGGCGCCTTTTCTCCCCCAAGGAGAGCCCGGTGCTGGAAGCAAAGAAAATTCTGTTTAAGCAAAGCGGTGTCCGCCAGATAAGGTTGGGGTTTTTTTTGCTGTTGTTTTTTTATTTAATCGGTGCTATATAAGTTCAAAGCTAGCTGAGCTACAAAGACATCGTTGGACCGCGAGGCTGTGGTGCTGCTGGTTGAGGAGCGATGATGAGGACTGGTGGGAAGAAGCAACGGGAATATATTTAAAGCCGTGATGTCATCCGCAGTGCAAACATACAAAAATGTGGGAGGGTTTGAAAAGGGGAGTCCGTTGTTGGGAGGAGCAGGAGGAGGCTGTGATACTGCGGCTTTCAAGCCCCCAGCCTGGGATACACCTTCTCTGTTCACCGTTAGGAAATGAGCTATTTTAAATTCCCTATCAAGGTGCCAATGTATGACACAGAGCTCCCCACTAATGTACAGTCATTTCTTTGTCCGTTATTTAGTCTACACACTTCTCTATTTTATAGTCGTTTATTAGCATTTACTTTGTATTTTTATTGTTCAATTCATGTTTATATAAATGCAGAACTTGGCGTTTTGCCGGGTTTTCCATAAGGGTCCCTGTCGTTTAATAACTACACGCAATTAAAGGGATATGTCGTGTGTGAACACTTTCAGTGATATTAAATACGTAAACATATGGTTTGATATTGGGGTTATAATGCTAACAATGAACTCTTTTCTGATAAAACATGTCATGGGAGGGTTTTTTAAAATTTTGTAGCAAACTATAGATTTAACACATGGAGGTATTATAGACCCAACTCCCCAAGATGTAGACCTACTTCATACAGTGGCTTGCATCCAAACTCTATAACTTTTAACTCTTTTTAATCATGTTTCTTTCCTATTATCTGTTATATAACATTAGACAAATGTCCACCAAAACAGAAAGGTCAAAATCTTATAGATTTAAATTTTAATATAAAGAAAAGCACATAAATCCTATAAAACGGTTTTAATTCTGAATGACGACAATATGACAGGAGTCAGGGGTACTAAATACAAATCATAAAGCAGTCCCAATAGAGATTTGCTTGGTGCAAGGGCGTCAACATAAAATTGCATATCAACTCAGTTGGGAAAATTAAAGCATACTCTGTATCACATCAGATTGTTTTAGTCTTCAAAGTGAGAGAAAGAAAACAGCAGGTTAAACAATGCCAACACCTCTATTAAGTTACAATATCAGACAAGACATTCTGTTACAACCTCTTTAACAGTTCACACAGCTGTGCCTGTTTCCACTGATAAAAAGGCAATGGTAACAGTGTGTTACTGTATGTTGGTTTGTCTCTACACTCCAGAAGTTCAGTGGTTCATGCACACAGACAATCACTGCACATGCAATCATTTGTCAATGGAATCTACTGTAGTCTGTGGAAAAGATCTTAGACTTGCCCAACTCAAACCTCTGAGATTAAACCGTTTCCCTGCTAAACAATTTAAAATTATGGACAACACAAGCTTTTTTTACAGTTTAGATAATACACTAACTGACAAATCAAGCTCTTAATGAAACACACAGTTCTGAATGTACCAAACTTGTAAAAAGAAAACAAAAGACTCAAGAATTAACAATTTGTACATTCTAAAGCTGAACCAGGTTGATGACAAACATCAAGAGTAAGTGGAAAATTTAGGGGGGGGGGGGTGCTCCTTGTTTTCAGGACATTTGTGATGGAGAAATCTGGGCCTTCCTCATGGAGCGCAGGGCCTTCTCTCTAAGGTGTTTCTCCAGGTCGTCCAGGCTGTCGTCTACTTCACTGTCTGATTCCTAAAACAAAAGCAACATGACATTTCACTCAACTTGGTCACAAAAGCAGAATGTTGGTAAGTGGTAAATAAAGTAAAATCCTACTTTCATGTGCCCTTCATCCTTTAACATTTACTCAATCAGAATGTTGCTAAAAAGCGCAGAAACCAACTTAACCTTTCTCGATTCTCCATCCTCATCCACACCCTGGTTCTCTTGTCCATCTCCAGTCCCAGCAGCACCACTCTTCTCCTTCTTGTGCTTCTTGTGCTTCTTGTGTTTCTTCTCTTTCTTGTGCTTCTTTTCCTTCTTCTTCTTCTTTTTCTTTCCACTGCCATCAACGTCTGAATTCTGCAATAATAAAGTAGTAAGGACGTCATTACCAGTGAATAACACCACAAAGGAATACAGGATGCTCAAAGCATTACTGTGCTAAGGAGGGATTTATGACATTTATAACAATTTCCAGGGCACTTCTATCCTCAACTATCCTTCATCTCTTTTTGAAGTTCAAGATACATTTAAAACCTCTCAGTTAACAAGGTCATAGCCAAGGTCAAAATGTTAAAAGAAATATAACAATGTTGTTCACAATACTGTAGATTTCCAACTAAATGCAGAGACAGTTCTGACTTGCTCTGTGAGTATTTGCACAGATGCAAATTCATGAATGCTGCCTGTATATTTTCACTGCCAACACATCCCTAAACAAATACATTATTAAACTGCCACCAGTTATAACACTAGACAGGCTTAACTTTGGGGGTGTGTGTGGGGGTGTACACACACACACACACACACACACACAGTTGAAATATCAAACCTTGCTTGGTGACTGACTGCCTGAACCACTGCTGGCCTTCTTGGCTGGTGGTGGGGACACACTGGCAGAGCGAGATGGTGAGGGTGAAGCAGATGCAGCAGCTGGACGTTTCGGAGCTACTGGTTGAGGGGAAACAGATCTGGATCTGGAGGACACTCTCCTCATTGGCTGAGGGCTCGGAGATGGTCTTTAGAGAAAGCAGAAGTGACATTAAAAAAGGCAATGACATATACACAATGACTTCTGGTGTACAAAACGAGTGGATGAATGCTCACTGCCTTATTTACCTCTGGTTGTTACGTGGCTCTGGGGTGCGGGAAACTCTGCGGATGGGTTTACCAGTGTGTGAGGGGGATTGCCTCCGCTGGCTACATGGAGATGTACTAGAGGTTTCAAAACGTCCCTGAGGACTGGTGGAACCCCTAACAGCACGGCCGCGGTTTGCGGGGGACGGGGAGAGGCGACTGGCTGCTGCAACAGGAGATCGTGTATCCCTGCTTGGCCTCACGGAAGGCAACATGGGGCTTCTCCTGTGTCTGGGTGGAGACGCTGAAGAAGGAGGTGTGCGCCGCCTTTGAGCAGGAGAACTTCTGCGCTTGGGGGACCTGGAAGGGCGTCGCTTTGCCCCTGGAGAAGAGCGTTTTGAGGGAGAGTTAGAAAACCTCCTCTTCTGTGGAGGTAAAGGTGAGGGGCTGTAGCGACGCTGGATGGGGGGAGAGTAACGTCTCGGGGATGGAGATCGTCGGCGGGGAGGTGGGGAAGGAGACCTGGGAAGCACCAAAGACTATTAGAAAAATTCTTGATCGTTCAAATGACAGCTCTGTAGATGGAATAAACATGCCTATACCTGCGTCTAGGAGGAGAGGGAGATCTGCGACGTCGTGGCGGAGAAGGAGAGCGACGTCTACGTCCACCAGGAGATGGAGAACGTCTTTTCCTGAATGAGTAGTTGAAAAAATAACAATTAAAAACAAGCAAAAAACTAGTCAACATTAATTTTTCGTAAACATCCGTTTAAATCATTCAGGTTGCAAATAAACACCAGGTGTCTGACCTTGGAGAGGCATCCCTGTGTCGCCTTCGTGGAGAAGGTGTACGGCTACGTCGCCTCCTGGCTTCACCATTTCTGGCACCTGGCCCTGCCTTTGGCCTCTTGGGCCCCTCATCTTCTGAAGAGGAAGACCCTGTATCTGAAACCAAAGAGAAATAGGACATCAACAACTGTTTCACTGTAGCCTACGCTGTATGGACTGAGGGAAAGAAACACCAAGGTTGGGGTTAGGGCACAGCTTCAAAAGTCCATGAGACGATGGGTGCAAGATGACATGGACAGAGACTTGGTTAGAGAGAGGGTTTGGGTATGGGAGAGGAAAGAACGGGGATAAAAACGCTTATAACCTGAAGACGTTTGTCGATTCTGTCTGCGATACTGACGTCGCTGTTGCACCGAATCTGCTGTTGCCCCTTTCTCATTTTTATCCTCCTCTGAAATGTAGAGCATTGAGCGTCCCATCAGTGTAAGCAAAACCAGTGAGACATACTGTAGATTTCCATGGAAAAGTTACATTAGACAGAAAACAGATTTATACCCTTGTGGTTTAGATTTTCCCCTTTTATTATTAGGTTTGAACATGGCACTTCACAAGTTATTTATTCCTACAACTACTGAACCTTGTGTTGTTATAAAATGTGGTTAATCATGTTTTTGCTAATTATGTATTGAATAAGTGAAATACATGATCATTACACAGAATTATCAAATCAGGCTAACCAATGGGACCACTGATTTGAGGTTATTGCGACAAGGCTGTTCTCATCCCTAAACTGTGCATCTCTCTCAACTTCTTAACAAAACATCTGCAAAAAATCTGGTACCAAGCCCAGCAGAGCTCAGAAATGTCATCTGACAATTTTCAGACAGACCAAGCCTTAACCATTGCTTTATAAAATATTATATAAATTTCACAATTTACATATTGATTTAAGTTCTGAGCTGAGTGATGTTTTGTGTACACCAAGTTAGTTAATTTTGTCAAAACAAAGCTTTTAGGAAACAGGTGAGCACCTGCACCAGACCCTTTCCTGCTCAATACAAAGTAACACTTAGTGTAAAGTGTCACCAATCTTCTTTAGAATCCAATTACTGTATTAAAATGTATCTGCGGTGGTATGTCAATGCAAGATGAATCAATTAGTAAAATAATCCTTTAAATTAGGGCCCTTTTGGTGTTAGTTTGAGTTTAGCTCTCTTATCATGGAAGACTGGTTAATAGTGAGCGAAAAAAGACAAAAAAAACCCCACAAGCAGAAGTGGTTGAGAGCTCCGTATGAGTGAACCTCTCCTTGTGATCTGTGAGGTGAAAAGCCATTATGGTTCTTAAAGCAGACAAAATCTCACACTTACCCGACTCGGATCCTTCAGAAGGTCTGGATTTGGCATTATCAGATGGAGAATCACCCCTTCCTCCTTGTTTACGCTTCAGACCTGAAGAACAAGGCACAATATTAGAATAACTCATAACTGTTGTACTGCTTTATGACTCAGGATATAACAGTTTAGTCTTGTACAAAAGCAACAGAGTGATTTTGTTTCAGTAGCAGTTAATAAGGCAGCTTTCTGCATCTTTAACCTCAAAAACAAGAGGAAAAGATTTCCAATAGTGAAATACATTGCATAGCCACAGAGGGAGCTACGGAGCCCAAAGTGTCATGTGGTTGACAGCACAAGAACAAAAGGGTAATAATTATAAGAGAACAAAGAAAGAATTAAAAAGACTATACCAGATGATCTGGGTGGTGACGCTGAGCCTCTGCCCCTTCTGGCCCGTGGAGATGGTGACCGTCTATCTTTCCCAGCAGGACTAATGGAGGCGTCCGGATGATGGGCCTGTTTTCGGGGTGGAGTGTTGGATATTCTTTTCATTGCTTTTTTAGGTGAACGGGAGCCTGAGGAGCTGCTGCCAGAGGATGAAGCTGAACGAGAACGCCTCCTGCTGGACACAAACAGTAACAACTTTTAAAAAGAAAACTAAAGTCACATCTTTAGCAGAGCCAGGATAAAGTGGGTGTGTGAAGGCTATGCCAATAAAATAGTAAAATGATAAAAATAGAGATAATAAATGAATTGAGATTTTAAGACTTAAGGACATTGCTTTAGCCAGTAGGCAACCCCGTATTCTTATGTTTCCCTTTTAACAGCCTGTGCAACATATTAACCTGCGGACAGGGGAGCGCCTGTGTCTATGTCTAGAGCCTGTGGGACCTCGTCTGGGAGGGCTCCTTCGACGAGGAGACATTCTTCTCCTTGGACTCTGCCTTCTACGAGGGGAGAAAGACCTGAAATAGGGCATAAGATGAGTTACAAAAGTTAAAGCAACTCTGAAGTCCTTGATTTTTTCCTTGAATGTAATTTTTACACAAGTCCAGAGGATACCAGAATAACTTAATACAATCAATGCCAGAAATTACCTTGAACGGGAGCGTCGTCTGCGAGAGCGGGAATGAGAACGGGAGCGGTGGTGAGGTCGTTCCCTCCTGCTGTCCTTTTCCCTTTCCCGAGACCGGGGCCTTTCCTCTTTCTTCTGAATTTTCTCTGGGGAGGGTTCTTTGACTTCAGTCACTGAGTCTGCTTTCACCACCTCCACAACTGTGTCACTGCAGGACAAAGGAATAATTCTAGTCCTAAATGTTCCACATCATTTTATTATAACCTAAAAACACAACTAAACATTTGTATACTAAAACAAACTCATGTTAAAAGAACAGAAATCAAGAATACAAAAATACAAATTTCACAAAATATCAGAAAACAAAAATATTAATATAAACAATACAATAATATAAATATTCTAAACTACACTAACTTCCCACTTGAGACAAAATTTCAAACAAAGTATTCCACAAACCAGGTCGAAGAAGCTTCTTGGACGACTGGTTCCGGCATGGCTCTTCCTGATGTGTCCGGCTCCACAAGCTGCTCCAAAGGTTTTGAGGGCAGCTGCATCAGAGGTGGAGGGGGTGAACTACCTCCGACTGGACTGGCTTTACGTCTGGGGGAGCGTGAGGGGCTTCGTTTCCTTTCTCGCTTCACTGGTGACCTTCGCCGTGGTGATGGTGATCTTGTCTTCCGCCTGGACAGAAAGGACAGAATACATTTTCATTGTCTGCGAAAAAATACACAAATCCAACTTCTGTCCACTGAGCTTTTTCCTTTTCTTTTTTTTTTACCTCCTTGGGCTCTTTGACTGAGCTCTATCTCTGATGTCCTTGTCTTTTTCCTTCTTATCCTCATCCACCTTCTTCAGAGACGCTAGCTTCTCCTGCTCAATCTGTCAAAAACAGAACAATGGGGGGGGGGGGGGGAGAATCACATCATTATCACCAATAAGATCTTATTTTCAACGAGTTCAATGTTATTGGGTCTGTAATTCATTATTTTAGGGCATATTGTACACCCAGTAGAGCCTCCTAAACATTGTCAGCAGCCACAGATCCTTAACAGCCTAGTTAGTTATTCGCTCAGTGAGAAGTTCACCTGTCTCTGTTTGATTTCCTCCTTCTTCTGTTCCAGAAAAGCTGACGGGATGCCAGCAATGTTCTCCTGGGCACTCAGCAGCAGGGGCCACAGATCCTTCATGAACTCCCTGGCGTTCTTCCCATTCAGGAAGCCTGTCAGGTTGATCTGCATCACCTTGCTATCCGGGTGCTGCAACACACACACGAAGGGGGGAGAGAAAAGACCATATGGCCATTGAAATAATGGAAGGTACAATATTAGGGGGAGGTAGGATCCCATAAATGGGACTGCCTACCTTCTAGTCTTCACTTAACTATACCTGTGACTATGTAATTAACCATACTCAAAACAAATAGACACTGACTAAATGTATTTACCAACTCTGGGTTCAATACTGGACTCATAACGTAAAAGTGTAATTGATTTAAATTGTACTCACAAACTCATTAAACTGAGAATGCGAGCTACTTGAGGGGAGACAAATCTAGTAATATGAACACTGCATGCAATACTGCCTTTATTCCAATTATTATTAATTAATAAATAATAATCTATCCAAAAATACAAAAATGATTTTTCATAATTTGATTTCCACAGTGCTATTACCACTACTATACATTTCTGTGTCCCTACCCACCCCCTTGTTAACCCTGTCTCCCCCACAGTCTACACTTCAGCAGTTAAACAAATAGCCACAATACAAGGTGCATTAAAACCCAACACTGCAAGTACAGTTCCGGTGTCTTCAGTGAGTCCCGTGGGATCAGTGGGCACGGAGCTCCCTTGGCTTGCTTCCGCCTCCCTACTGCTTGAGACTCAACCACCTTGAGCTTAATGTTATATCATTTATCTAAATTGCAAGAGACGAACAAGCAATAATGAGTACACAGTTACACAAAAAAAGGAGTTTTTATTCAACAACTGATTATAGAATTATTCTGAGATACCGTAATCTCAATTCAAATAACCTTTTCTTACCATAATGCAACAGTATCCTTTAAACTTAGCTGAAACAGCCCTTCCCACCCCTCAAATGCTACAGCAAGCATGAAATTAAATTAAAAAGATCTTAGACTGGTGTCACATATATTTAAAAAAAGAGACATCTGATTTTCACAATTTAAGGGACATCAAAGTCATTATATATATATATATATTATAAAAAGCAATATGGTATGGGAACTATGGGTTCCCAGTAATAGTCTTTTAAAGCATATTAGGCGTATATGAATTGGGTCTTTCACCACATTTATATTTTACCTATTTCCAAAAGTTAGCCTGTGTAATGGAAACTACCCATTACCCAGACATCCCAAGTGGTTTTAATGTATCAGTGGGGCACAAAGTATGATAAAAAAAGGGAAACCATTGAATAGATACTCCTCTTTTTTCTAACTTTACTTTAGTGTTCTATGAGCTATGGGATGAAGAAGACACATAATGTAGTATTAAAAAAGGAAATTAGTTTGTATATTATAGCATTAAAGCTCTACTGGAAAGTATGATATTGCTAACATAAAAAACTTGACATTTAAAAATATCCAATGAAACTCTAGTTTTTGAAGAGTAACATAATACCAAGCTGAAATTCATGGTTTCCTCAAGTCTGTTGCACCTCTGACCACATGCAGATGAGATGCCAAATTGATACAAGAAGAAAATCCTGTCTTTGCTGACCTCCAGTGGGTTAAGTTAACATGCCCTTCCCATGTAGAGATAAAGTACCCTCTGGGTGTGTTCAAGATACCCTCCAATCATTGTTATGTGTGGTTATAAGTGCAAGAGAAGACACAAGTGACCACACCCAATAGAGGGGGAGATGGTCAGTTTAACAATGTTTTCCAGCTTGGGGTTAAAGTTACTCTTTAACAAATGTAAAGATGGAACTCCATTACCCTAACAATGTACTATGGCAAATTGTTAAAACTTTCCTGTTTTGAGCTTATAACTCCAGTTGCGTTTAAAGGGATCTGGGCAGTTTAATGATGCGTTGCAAACATCTACGAAGAATATGATTATGGCATTGTTCAGGTGTGTCTTTCACTGACATGATATTGGTGATCCCTGCATATAACTCACCTCAAACCACACACTGCATCATGAAGGGAGAGTTGGGCTCAGTGACTTTGGGCTCAGGAGAGAGCTAATTAGGTGTTGGTGCTATACTTCTGATGCAAGGTATAACATCCATATTGGTTCAGGCCTTTTAAATCATAAATCACATCATCATTAGAAGACTGCTGAATAAAGGCACTTTGTCACATAACAGCAAAA
Organism: Scomber scombrus; assembly: GCF_963691925.1. Classification (NCBI taxonomy): domain Eukaryota; kingdom Metazoa; phylum Chordata; class Actinopteri; order Scombriformes; family Scombridae; genus Scomber; species Scomber scombrus. Next base: position 19,191,546 of record NC_084988.1, on the reverse strand, counting down.
ACATGGTTATGTCATTATAAATCAGTTTTACACCAATTGTTACTTTACCCATTCATTTTGACTAGGATGAGCATTATTTAATTATATCCCTTCTTACTGACTAAGCATTTTCCTCAAATTTATAAACGTTTTGTTCAAAAAACATCAACAAAATAAACACAAAGAAAGACATTACCTTTTCCTCAAGCTGGTTAAATATGAACTCTATGACGACGTCATCCTCGAACCCCAGAATCTCTGTCACGCGCTTGGTAATCCAAGGTTTGATGACTTCCAGGTTCACTTTGGTCATGTCCACCTAAGGGTCAAATAAACAACCATCAGCACCCACTTAACAGTGCCAATAAATGGATTGCAGTGACCTAAAGCTAGTGTTAACAGGGGGCTGTGTGTTTCACAGGTTTATGCTATCAGAATGAAATTTCTACATGCATCACCCATCTAACCTTTCTAATGCAACAATTTATTAGGAATAGAAATTGTTTGTTTTGTTACTTTTAAAAAGATGATCTTCTCTACCTTCTTGTCCAGACATTCTGCAAACTTCAGCTGCTTCAGCAGTTTCTTGTGCTTGTTGCTGAACCGGTTGTCTTGCTCCGCACTTGTGCCCTAAAGAAAAAAACAATAATGTTAAACAGCTTGTTCAGTATCAATTAACAATCATAACCGACACGCACAGCAGCGTATGTCTGAAGGACTCTTTAATTTGCACATAAACTTTGCTGTTGTTGCCCTGCGTAACTTTTCTGCATAGTAACATGACATAGAAACCAAAACACAAGGTTCACATAGCAAACATTACAATAACGTACTTCTGCAATTTTATGTTATATTAAAAAATGATGCTTAAAACTGGATCATGCTAATTCCTCTGACCACAGCATACAACACATATTTTGCTGTACTCATTAGCGTATTAGTGGTCGTGACTAGCTTAGAAGCGATGCACCGCCCGGGCGCCATCTTTAGCCAAGGCTAACAAATTAGCAGCACCAAGCGAATGTTAGCTAGAGATGACCCGTCTACTTCCTGGAAGTGTGTCTGCTTGCACATAAACGTGAAAAGGCTATTATTCTTACAAACGAAACTACGGCACACGAAGCTGCAAAGTTAACACTTTATGATTTATTATAACATGTAAAGCCTGGCGCAAAACCTAGTTGGGACAGAGCGCATAGCAAAACTCAAGATTGCCTAATATCAGTTAATAGTCGGGGCCCTGACCGAACCGTTGCTAACTGGATGGCCCTCCACCCAAAGACACATGCCATATTAATTCTCTGAACAAGACACACATACATGAATATCGCTACACTTAGCAGCACACGAAAAAAAGAGTCAAACAAAGAAGTTTAAATATCTTACGCGGAAGAAGCCCGCGTCCATTGTCGAAGAGAGTGAATGTTAGCAGGCGCTGTTGAGAAAGACGTGTGGCTCCGGGGAAATTCAGAGGCAAGCCGCAGGAGGAGAGCGCCTCTACGGGAAGAAATAGTTATTACATCTGCGGAGTAATGAATCCTGACCCACTTACTGTTAATAAACACAACTATTCAACCATTCAAAACTAATTATTGATTCATTAATGCCGCATTTTAACATTTTAGCTGTTCGATTTGGAGCATCATTCTACAATTCAATACTTTAACTGGGTAGTTTAATCTATAACAATACATCGTGTTTTATTTGTTGATAATATACTTTGTTAAAAAAATGAATTTGCAAAATCACCTGTAGTTATAGTTATCTGATAAATGTAGTGAAGTAGAAAGTATACAGTTTCCCTTTAAAATGTAGTAGAGGTCAAGCATCATAACATAACATAACATAACATAACATAACATAACATAACATAACAAGAACCACTGCCTCACTGTTGTATACCACCAACCAGTCAAGTTGCAGTTTATATACATTTCTGTCCATACTTGTATACATAATATTTGTAGTGAAGACTTGGAAGGAATTTAATAAAATCATGGTGGGCACCCAAGATTACTGTCATCAATTCAGTATCCACCAAATCTGAAATATGGTCACAAATCTCTCCTTCTCTTCCTGAATTATGGAGTTGAATAATGACCAAAATAATGTTTTTGCAGAACATTATAATGCCACAGTGAAGTTGACCTTGGATATAAAACGTCATCACTTCATCATCTTATCGTACTATACATTTGTGCAAAACATTGTCATAATTATCATATGAATTCTTGTGTTATAGCCAAAAACATGTTTTGTGAGGTCACAGTGACCTTGACCTTTGACCACCAAATACTAATCAGTTCACTGAGTCCTAATAGACATTTGTGAATGGGATGGACAACCCAAAAATGACATGACATAGCATTACATAAAAATGGAGATACTCAAGTGAAAGTGCGTCAGAATTGTACTTCCTTATACCATAATCAATATTATTGTTACCAACATCATCCTAAACATCACATAATTCATCAGAAGTTTAGCAACATACAATAATCACTACTACTGGTTAAATAACTTTTTTTTTTTTATTATTCAAGGTCTGATTCAAAGTACACTGCATTTTTAATACATTGTTTTTCAAAGTAATTTAGGGTAAATAAGGCAATTTTTGTTATTGGTACTCAATCATTACCAAAATCCCACTGCTGGCAAAAAAGGGAGAAAAGGCTTTTTCGTTAAATGCCACAAATTTAGATCAGATTAGATTAGATCTACACAAAGGTAGTGGATTTTTATACGTACATTTTGGCTAGCAGGGTATTCAGTATATGATTTTCATTTCATAGACTATCTTATAAAAGTCTGCTCCATAAAACAGTCAGAATACACTATTAGTCATTATAGTTCAGAAAAATCTAAGCCAGCTGTTCCAGATGATTCTGGAGTCATAGTGTACCACAGGTTTGCTACGCTAATGTGCAACTGGTCCATAGTTCCATAGTGTGATAGATATTGTAGCAGACTGTTGTGTACATGGATGTAATTAACTTGACAGTTTTAAAGCTTAAGAAATAAGTAATTTGCTGTTCCATCTGGAGGAACATACCCATGTTTAAAGTGATGTTTATACCATGATAACAGTTAAAACAACAAAAATGAAGAGAAGGTTTGACAGTATATGATTCCCTGAAAAAGACTGAAATGTGTGTCTTTGTGTGAACATGTATGACTCTCCAGTGTATAGTGAGTGAGGTTGTGACTGAGAATACTTTACAAACAGTCCCTGGCTCATTGCTCTAATGCTCCAGTGGAACATAGGATACTGGTCAACAGGTTGTAAGAGAGTGAAACGAAGTGCATTGTGTGTAAATGCAGGCTGAAGAAAAGTTAGGAATAGGGCATTAGGTCAGTCTTTGATGAGCAGGTTTCGCTAGCTGACTGGCAAGCCCTCGCTGGCCCTCTTGTTTCGAATGGAGCGTAGCATGTCTGACACCAGCTCCTCAAGCCCGAAGGCTGGTGCCCAGCCCCAATCTCTCCTGGCATTGGTGTCATCAAACCTCACTGGCCAGCTGTCTGCTGCAAAGTCACAGACAAGACGAGTACATTACTTTTATGTTGTTGTAAAACTTCAATAATATCAATCCAACAAATGATTTCAAAATTAGGAGGTGAAGCCAGAAGTAAAAACTCATTGTTGCTTTAATCCCAGAAAACAGCACGACACCTACTACATTACAAATCTTTCTTATTTTTAAATAGTGAAACCTGATTTCAAGTAAACATTTCATCTACCATGATATAATTGGACAAGTACTCTTGCAATTACCAGTGCCGAAATGCTTCCAAAAGTCCAGTTTAATCAAAATTGGACCAATGGTTTACTAGGCCAATCAAAGTCTTTTTTTTATTTTTTAAATATAGTTGTATTTGTGTCATGTCATTTGCTTAAATGCTATGTATCAAAATTCTCCAATTGTATTTTGTGGGATGACAAGCACTTGGGGGTGAAGCCCTTTCACAGATTTTACTACCAAAGCATTATAGCATTCCCAATCTTCCTCCCAATCTAGATTTTTAGTTGAAAGAACATAAATATAGAATAGAGAAGTATCTGTTATATCACACGTATGTGATTGACAGACAGCCAGATGCAAACACCTGATCCTGGATAGAAAGTGTACCCTCTGCGTTAAGTCGTACCGATGGTCTGGCGGACAGAGTCAGGATTGTAGGTGACTTTGAGGTGAGGAAGGTGCTTGCGGATTTCTGAGGCCACCTCTTCTGGAGTGAAGCTCATGGCTGCGATGTTGTAGGTACGCAGGGACAGCTGGCACTCTGGAGCCTGCATGAACTCGACCGTGGCACGGTGGCAGTCAGAGATATGCATCATGGGAAGACGGGTGTCCGGACGCAGGTAGCACTCATGGTGACCTGTGCTGAGAGCATCATGGAAGATTTGAACTGCATAGTCTGTGAAAACAAAGGCACGAGGGGTTTAGTCCAAGACATCCAGCATGATTATAGTGTATACATATGCATACTCAGAGGCTGGGTGAAGCAATACCTGTTGTTCCTCCCCCAGGAGGAGTGTTGACCGATATCACACCTGGGTAACGTAGGCAGCGGAAGTCCAGGCCATATTTGTGATGGAGATACTAAAGAAAAAGAAGCACAGAAGATTGATAAGTTACTAAATTTCATAAATAGATATATAGGACTACTAGGTCCTTCTGTATGTTTGGGCATTTCAAGATAGCTTAAAGATGGACCCACCTCTCCCATCAGTTCTCCGTGAACTTTGGACACCCCGTAGATGGTTCGAGGTCTCTGGACACAGAGGTCAGGTGCTGGGTCACGAGGAGAAGAAGGACCAAATGCTCCAATGGTGCTTGGGACAAAGAGGCGCAGGCAGTTCTCCAGGGCCAAGTCCAGCACATTATGAAGACCTAGATGGACAGCAGAAAATTAGAAGAGGTTGAACATAACAATCCATTAAAAAGGGGGAAAATGTAACGATGTGTATGTTCAAGCAGACCTGTGATGTTGATTTTGCGTGCCAAAGCAACATTAGCCTCGCCAACAGCACTAAGCAGAGCACTGTAGTGGACAAGCCAAGTAATGCGATTATTTACAATCAGTTCTCTGAGGTGTTTATAGTCCAGCACATCAGCGTATACAAATGGACCTGGAGAGGTGGGGAGATGAACAATATGATTTAAACAGCAGGGAAATTATATACAATGTCTTTAAGTGTAAATTTGACAAGAATGTCAATTTTAAAGGTAAAACATATCATAAAAAGAACAAAAAAAACATGGATTAAATTTTGCATACCACTGCTGAAAACATGAGGTGGAGGCTTCTTAATGTCTGACAGGATTACATTCTCTGTTCCAAAGTGTTTCCTGGACATTGATAAAGGTATCACGACATTGATATTTTATACATTAGAACAAACTCAGCTATCAACTATCAAAGGAATTTCTAAATATCTCACCTCAACATCTGTGCAAGCCCCACACCCAACTGCCCCAGACCACCTGCGTACAGAGACAAAATGTCCTATTATATACATGCAGGTGACAAATTAAAGGAAAAACCTGAATAAATGTAGATGCTTCCACACAGGTGAAATTAGGCAAATAACATCCAATCATTCTCTGTGGCATGTATAAAATGAGCCTGAGCAGGCCCATCTGATTCTGATTTTGTATCAATATGGCAAGGATGAAAGAGGATTGATTGTTGTGGCATGGATGGCTGGTGTTTCAATAGGAACAGTGGATGAAGTGACATCTTCATTCAGATCTATGGGAAAGACATCAGTAAATAGGTTTGGAAATTATGATCAGCAACACACATTTGATGATTGTGATGCTTGTATATTAATGAGATATGTGAAGAAAAAAAGAAGAGCAACTCATCCTCAGGTGTCTGAGGATGTCAATACAGGTGTAAATGCTTGTCTCCTACAGTGCAGGGACCTAGTGATGCTGTGGGGGGCATTTTGGTCGCATTGTTTGGGTCTAACTGTCACTTAGAGGGAAGGGTCACTGCAAATCAATACAAAGTTGTTGTGAATGATCATCATTATCCTATGATGAAACATTTCTACCCTGATGGGAGTGGTCTCTTCCAGGACAATGCCCCCATCCATAGGGCACGAAGGGTCACTGAATGATTTGATGAGTTGATTTGACTGTGTTAGACAGCGCTCTCCTCTCCCATCATTAAAACACAAAATGAGGGAATATCTTTTTTTAAAATGGTGTTCATCCCTCCAGCAGAGATCAGATATTTGAAAAATCAACAGAAAAGCACAGTGAAGCTGTTCCAGCGGCATGTATTGGCCCAACAGTTGACAGAGACACTCTGTTTTTTCCTTTAGTTTGCCGTTTGTCTGTATTTCCAAAGGAAACAAAAAGATGTTTGGAGCTTGGTATGAAATTGAAACCAATGTTTTTGGAGCACCATGCTTCAGCTGGAAAAAAAGGTTTTTGTTTGTTCCAAAGCTTTATCCTGGGACAAAAAGTGGTAGCAGGCTATTATTCTCCCCACAGTCACTCATTGGCTCTTTTATGTCACCAGCACTGTCTGCACACACCCTATTGTGATGAGTGAAAATGGGGCCGCACTGTTGCTACATAGTGAAAACAACTCGAAAAGAAAAAAGCCAACAGCACGTGTCTCTAGTATTCCACTCATGGCACTAATGCCATTATGATACAACTCATTCCTTCGAATATTCCTCCATCTCATTTTATTTTAGACCTCAGATTTGCTTGGAAGTAACCCTGTCTTTAAAGGTTGCCCTTTAGTCAAGCATTCAATCCGTATTGTAACTACTCTATGGCCAGTAGTGTAAAACAGGGGCACAGTGAAAATGGTAGAAAACAGTGGCAGCTTCACAGGTTCAGTGTTTGGGCAGGTGTGGAAAAGTCCACCTTTCCCTGAATAAATATACAGTAGAAAAGAAGGGAAACTGTTTCACCTGTGATGAGGACACGGGGGTTGTCCTGAGGAGGCGTTGGGTTGCAAGTCTCCCGGCTGTTCCACCTGCTCATCTGCCTGGGCAAACAGCTGAAGGTGCGAACAGGCAAACTCTGCTTCCGCGTCTTGCTGAGACAACCTCGGCAAAACAGGCCCAGCACAGCCACGGTGGGCACAAAGGCTCGCACACCAGATTGCATGTCTAGTAGCAGTCCTTAGAAAAGTTAAAGCAAACTTAACTAGCTGACCAAACCATACTGGTGAGACAGAACTTTATCATTGGGGAATATACAAGTTGTTTTACAATTAAATCAAAGACACAAAGTCCACACAGACTGAACTGAAACAGTATATGGAAAAAGATATATTACCTTGGTGCTGATTAAATCAGAAACCTCCAGACAGATGATTCTTTGATCCACCAGATGCAACTTGGTAAATCCAAAACTATTTCTATTACTATTGTATTATAAAATAACAGCATAAACTATAAAATAGTTTTTCATGGCAGTGTTTGAATTTCAAAGATTACCATCCGTTCTGTCGCCGCTTCAGTCCACCCAGTAACCACTGGTTAAATAAGCAGGTATAGAGAGTCATGCTGGGCTATGTGGTTGTTTTCCACATCGTATCATCACCAGGCCTTGTGGCTGTTGACTGAACAGGACTACAGTCTCCAGCCTGCAAAGCTCTGTGTGTGCAAACATGCTGACTTGCTGTGCATGGGGATTTGTATTGTGAAGAGTGTTTAGCTGAGCTTAACAGGACTGGGAGGTGTGTCACTTACGCAGTCTTCTTCTAATAATAATATACATGAGTTGAATTGTGTAGGAAAATTATCGACCCTTTGCCATTATGCAAAACATAGGCTATAATTAAAGAACATAAAACACTCTGTCGGCAGTTTTTAAAGCACTAAAATATTCCGATAAAAATACGGACGGATAAAAAGTAAGAAAGGAATAGCTCTATATTTTGTGAAATATGCTTAACCACTTTCTTTCTGAGAGCTGAAGCCAGCAGCTAGTTAGCTTAGCTTAGCATAAAGACTGGAAACAGAGGAAAATAGCTAGCTCAAAAGGTGGCGAGATGTGCCCACAAGCTCATTTAATTTTATATCTTGTTTGTTTAAAGTAAGCAGTGTAACAGGAGTGTACATTTTTACAATAATTTGTAGTTATACATATGGACGCACTATTTTTTGGCGGCTAGCGTAACTTCTCTGCTGGTTGCCACACAACCTCTGTGTGACAGCAAGCGTGTTTCCCACAGATTTTTTTTTTACTATGCTTTAAATCACACCAGTAATTCTGCTTTTTTTTTCAACACGATTTTTTATCAAAGTATGAAAGTGACTGTACATAAAAAAAATTGTTAAAAATTGTGAGGAACAATTCAGTCGAAAGAAAGCACATTGGTAACACTCCTATTTATGTAAATCCACTCCATTGTTCATACACTAATAGAGCATCAGCTCAGTGCCAGCTTCCCCCACTCAATGATCATGTTCCTTATTTCCTCCTGGGCTTCTTCCAGGTGGCGAGCCTGCTGGGTCCACCTAAGAAAAAAGCCTGTGGGAAAGACATGAGCTTGAGACAGTTCAAAAAGCATAAGATCAAGTTTGAATGCATACACCAACTGAAACTCACCTCTCCACAGCTGCAGGGACTGAGGTTGGACTGAAGGCCAAATGGCCAGCTCAGTGGGCTCATATAAGGGATTGGAGTAGAGCTCTCTCTCTCTTGACCTCAGCAGGGCCTGGAATAAACAGTGAGTCTTTTCTTTCACTCCTAGAGCACACCTGAGAGGGAAGGACAAAGACAGAAGAGTGAGTTGTGAGGTAACTAACAACATGCATGTATCAGCCATCTGAATATTCAGTTTAGCTGCCTGAAAGGTGTAGTCACACTCTACAGGTACAACTGACCTCTCCCTTTCATTGTTACAGAGGAAGGTTCCATAGTCAGAGGCGTAGACTTCGGTCGCCAGCCTCAGGAGTAGAGCCTCAGAGAACTCCAGTGCCAGGGGGAACTGGTGCCACACCTGCCACACACAGTCCAGCAACAGCAAGAAGACTGGGGATTCCTGCTGGAGACGAGCGTGGGAGTAGGCTGAGTGGGCACATCGCTGTTGGAATGGGTGCCCTGCCTGATGAGAAAACACACTTATTCATAAACACATACACACTATACAGCACACACACACACCAAGTCACACCTAATTTTGCTGCTTATTCGTTTTATGACTGTCAAAACAAAGTGCTTGTGAATTAAAGCAACTAGGATTGCTTATTATGGGACTGTGAAAATTAGTCCTGATTGACTGTTGACTTGCAGTTTTAATATCATACATCTCAAATTGTGAGAAATACTTAACCGGATGCAGAGTTAATGAAAAAGACTAGACTGAATCTATTATTACTACATGCAACTGAATAAACATTTCCTGCTAGGCCCTGTTCGGTCATACTGTACCACATGTGAAAATGTGCTTAAAAAAACTCTGCAGCTGCAAATGTCACATGTTAGGCAAAATACTTGTATGTCCTCACTTTGGGTGCAACTCCTTTATTTAAGATTATGGTATTAAGTCTGGAATGCTTCACCTTGTTAGACACTTTTTTTTTCTTCTGAAAGCATTAAAATAATCACTGAGCTTTATTTAATATAAAGTTGTTGTTGTTTTTTTATCGTATCCCCAACATTATTTCAACTTCTATCATTTGTAAGCTCTGCCAAGTTGTACCAAAATGTTCTTGAACAATATATGTGGTACAGTACTGTATGTCCAAAATGTATTCCAACAAGTCTTTGCAAAAGAGACACTTTAGCACCATCCCAGTCTTTCCACATGTCCAAAACCACTCCTTCATTCACAGAAACTCATTAGTTTGCTCTGTGTGAGCATTAAATCAAAAAATCAAGACACTTATCAGCCACTGAAAGGTGCAGGGCCACACAGCAGTAATCTTTGCATCTGTAAAATTCTCAGTGTTGTTGACGTTTTTGAAAGCACCTTACTTATTGCGCATAAAGGTCACACACTTACAATAAAATGCACACTATATAATTTGGGACACTCTCACCTGTACCCACTCCCTCTCCAGCAAAGCCAGGAAGCCCTCCAGTGTGCGGCAGCTTGGGTCCATGATGAGCTGTGCCAGGGTGCTAATGAGCAAAGTGGAGTCTGTCCCTTCAGAGCCATGCACCAGAACTGAGTGACCATCCCTGGACAAAAAACAATACAGTTGTTCCTCCGTCTCTAAAGGACATGCATTTGATTTCTTGTATTCTATCCTCACATCCATAGAGTGTATGCATTTTCAGCTTATGTGGTATTTGACTGTCTTTTAACATATTTTACTATATATTTTGCCCTTATGAATACATTAAGAACATATTATTACCATATTATTCACATGCTAGCATTTTTGCATTTTGCTATCTTTCAGTGAAAGATTTACTTGTGTGGTTATATAAGCACGAGATAAGCGTAGACACAGTTTAATCCCACGACAGATAGCTGTAGTTCCTACCTCTCCACACACTCTGCCAGCAGGCCAGCTGTTGACAGAGCAGTCTGGACATGAGACAGCCACTTTGAGTTTTCAAGCTTACTGAGCCAACGGTCCATATTGTTGGCCTCGTCACCACAGGCCTCCACCAGCTTAATTAGACTCTCCTGGAGTGCTTTACCCCTGCACAAATACATTTATACCTCTTATACATGTGTGCACATGCAGAATCACATGCAAGAAAATGAATTAGTTGTATCAGTGTCATGAAACAGTGGAGAAAAGCATCTAGCAAACCTTTCCATCTGTCTGTGCAGTCTCTTCCAGTGGTTGTAGCACGATTTGGACTCAAACCCTCCACCCGTCATCCGGGCCTGCTGCGCCTGCTGACTGGAGCGTGTGTCAATAATGTAACCTTTATCTGAGCCGTCAATCACAGCCTGGAAGAAGTGCTCATCTTCCCTGCAGCGCTTCCTATTGGCTCCCGTCAGCGGCTGACTGCTACGCACGATTACCTGGAAAGCATTGGTGTTATTAGCAGTGGGAAACATAGTTTGCTGTAAACTGTGCTCAGTGCAGCAGTGTGGAGACAAACACCTCACCATGCCATTCTTCCTGTGGTAGTAGCAGAGGACAGGGAAGCGTCCTCCCTGTCTGAATTTGGCCACCTTCTTCAGCGCCTCATCATCTACGTCCATTGGGACGATGACAGCTGCAGGGTAGGAAGGACACAGTGTGTATTCTTTGTTCACAGTGCTCAGTCTCCACTTATTTTGCTGTAAACACAGGAGAGAGAAGGCGATGAAAGCTTGTCACAGCGAAACAACAACTAATGGATGAAAATTTGAACTTTGATACATATAAATAATGCAACCTGCAGTCAGTAAACTGCACACTCCATGTCTGGTCTATACTCGCTTGATGCTAAAGGACACTAAAGTCACAGGAAACAGCTCTAATATGGGTGGATCCACCTTCCTCTGCACATAGCACATGCTAACTGCTGACATGTCTACAGTTTAAAACAAGACAGCAGTTTGTGCTTCACTTTTGATTTTTGTGTCATGAAAATGTATAAGTATTTTAAATTTAAAGTTCGCCTATAATGACCAAATTACAGCGTGGAATGTAAAGCCAGCTTGTTATATATGCTAATTAGTGTCAATTGATGCTTACTGGTGGTTTAAAAGTCTATTTGACAAACTGCAAAAATATTTCCTTTCCTTTAAGACCAATAAAACGCTATGGTTTGTATAGCCAGCTACTTAGCTCCATTGATAGAGTCGATTTCAGCAGGACCAGTGTGCTTGAACATGCAAGCTCCAACCAGATTCTTCTAGATGAACGATAGTAACCAGGCCAGCCTGATGAAAACTAAAGATATCTTTCTGGGAATGTTGTGCCAGTAAAACACATACAACAATGCTGTCTTCAGGGTCCACCCTTCCCCATAGCAACACACCATTCCCAAAGGAAGACATTTGTAGATTAAGCACAAATTCAAGCTGTGTGCAGCACATTCTAAAGTAAAGTAAAACAAAAAATAGACCTTTGCCCTTAGCAACCAGGGAAATCCTGAATTTTGACCCCTATGTTGAGTTTCCCTGGTACTTTCCTGTCATGTGGTTGCTGGATCATTGTTGGAAAAGGTTGCTTGTAAGACTGTGTGTGTGTGTGTGTGTGTGTGTGTGTGTGTGTGTGTGTGTGTGTGTGTGTGTGTGTGTGTGTGTGTGTTTGTTATTTTTTAATGGATTTTGGAAGTATGTGCAGCAACCAGCAAGTGTTTAAGTACAGAGAGTTTATCATGTTACTTACGAGCTCCTTCATTTGAGTGTAGTGCTTTTCAGGGGATGAGAGACCCCACTGGTCCTGGAGGCTGAGATCAGAAGGTCTGTAAAAGAAAGGGTACATCTCCGACACACAGTCCAGACAGGACAGGGTCTAGAGAAAATGAAAGTGAGACTGTTGTGAGATATCACCAGAATGTTATCAGATGTAAAGATGCGATGAGGGCGAGGAAGAAATAATGAGTAATACATACATAGAAATATAGATTATTTTATCCCTTCCTGACAGTATTAATTATTGTACCTCAATAGAGCGTGCAATGTTGAGACACTGCTCCATGCCTGGGATGTCAAGCTGGAGCACACGTAGGTCTTTACACTTGATGGTAATCGTCCCTGAAGATCCAGATATCCTACATACACATACACAAACACACCCACACACGCTGCTATGAATCCTACAAAACAATGGAAACAATACCCCTGTGTCTACTTCATGTTTTGACGCTAGCAGTGCGGAAAGTTTGACTTGCAGATAATGGAAGGCGTACCAAGTCAGCTGGGGTGTGTATGTGTGGGGGAAAGGGGTTTCTCTTGATGACAAATTGACGAATTTCTGTTAGTGAGCAAAAACAAATTAGGTAAGCTTTCACAGAAGACAAGAACAAGCTGTTAGTAGCAGGCGACACACAGCCTAGCGTGTGTGTGGAAGGTGACGAGAAAGGGAGTTGCTGCAATTTTGTTAGCAAATTTCCTTCTTCTTCAGTGCTGTGGACAACAAAAGCAGCACAGCAGACACACTGTAACACAAATCATGTCCAACCTTTCACTGCGGCCTGCACTAGAGAAGAGGCTGGAGTAGCCCAAAAGGTTTTCCACACTGGTTAAAAAAGATGTAAGGAATAATGTAATTAGACATTAATTAGACACTGGTGGTTTGGTGATGATTAATATATTCTTAATTAGTGTGATTATTAGTTTGATTATAATGATTGTGATTATAATGATCAGAGTAAATCAATTCTAAAAAAAACATCCATAAGACATTGATGCTCTAAAAGTTTTTAAAGCAATTAAATGATGTTTATTGGAAAGATAACAGAATGTGAAGGCAACACCTGGAAACATCTGGAAACAAATGAAGTTAGATATTTTATTGTAAATGATGTAAAGCCCAGCTAAACTGATATCACATATTGTTTTTTTTTTAAATTTTATTTACATATTTCTCCTCTTCCTCACCTTTTCTCGATGGCATCGATGTTCCTGAGTAGCAGAAAAACCTGCCGAGAGCTGCCCTCCTCCCTGTCTGAGAAGAGCAGGTGGTGGCCAGTGATACACAGGGTGCCTCTACTCGGTGGGTGCAGAGGCTGCCGGAGCACCACATCCTCCACATTGGCGGTCTTAATATGCTCAGAAAACTCCATCAGCTCCTCGTCAAGCAGAAGTATCACGGCCCTCAACTTCAAATCACTTCCTCGCCTCTCTCTTAAGAAAATGAAAGCGAAGCTCCCTCCTTTGCTCACACTGCTGCTGGTTGGGTAGCACCGCAGTTGCGCTGTGTTCGTTTGACGATAAGGACTCTATAAATAGATGTAGCTTCATAGCCAGGCACTATGGTGCAGCACACAGGTGGCGAAGCTATGAGAATGAAAATGTCTTGCTAGAGGCGACAAAAGACGGAAGTGCACGTTTCCTGAGGCACAGCAAAACTGAGATGTGTCACACACACTGCTAGTAAAAGTTTTGCTCATTGTGGGGGTGCAGCAGGCAGCAACGATGTGATGCTATATAGGAAAAGGCCGCTAGATGGCAGAATAATCAAACGTAAGAAAGTGGTTCCCTACACTTTTGGCCTACGACCCTTAAAACAGCAGTGTCTACTTGGGACCCCTCATAACATGTTCCATCTTCCAAATGTCAGAAAATAGTTTAAAAAATGACATTTAAAGTTCCCCACAGTCCAAAGTTACGTCTTCAAATGTCCAGGTATTGTTTAGTCTGAGAAAGAGTATCTATTTTGTTTTATTTGAATATTTTTTAGAGACTTGAGTGGGTAAAACACAGTAATCCATGAGAAAAAAGTAAAAATTGAAGTTGCTTTTTTTGGTCACAATTACAATTCTGTGTGTCCAAATGTTCCTGTATCCAATAACGTCCAATCAAGTAGCGACCACTTTGCTTAATCTCGCTACCCCTTTGCTTAATCTCGCGACCTCTTGTGGGGGTCCCGACCCCCAGGTTTGGGAACCATTGGTCTAAATCACAGCCAGACTGACTAAAATAAATAAATTTAAAAAAGTAACTAAGTAACTAAGTAAAAATAGCTACTTAGGGAAATACGTCATTAGCTTTCCGTTCAAAAGTAAAGTAAATGTAAATGCTGGCAGTTTAAGTTTTTAGTGACATTATTAGCACGTTTAAGCTTCTCAGATGTGATGATTTGATGCGTTTCTTTGTCATACCGGACAGTAAATTGATCAGCTACCTCTTGATTATCTTTGGGCTGTCGGACAAAGTAGCTATGTAATAAAAGCTGTCCTGACCCCTGTTTTCGAACAACACAATCAATCGACTAATCGAAAAAACTTGAAACATTTGAAAAAAATAATCGTTAATCGTAAAGTAATATTTCAAAATAATCGTTAAGCAAAAGCCCACATTTCAAAAGTATTATACTGTTACACATGTTATAACACAGCATTCATGCATTACTGTGCATTTTAATGCTATTGCTGAACCCGATGAAGCTCATTTTAATGGTTTAATCTATTTCAATGCCTCATGTTTATAGGTTCAACTATCATTTAGCCTACAGTCTAAATGAAAAATATAAAAATGTATAGTATGTGCTAGCCTAGTCTTACATAGTGTAACTGTACTTTTCATCGCCTTTGTGATAAAATGGATAAAGTTGGAACAACACTTTAAAACACGCTTCATTTATGCATTTTCAATCATTACGAGACAACGCGTCACCTCAACATTGTTCCAATGTCTTAAAGGAAATCTGTCTTCCTCTCATGTATCCAGCCTGTGATTTATCCAGCCTCTCTGTCCTCAACGGGATGGGCGGTCACTGCCTCCCAGCTCCCTATAAAGGAGGTGAGGACCTGTTGCGCTCCAGTCGCCAAGCTGCCGGTCCAGAAAGCGATCTTTAAGTCTATTACCAAAGTCTGCTCTCGTTGCTGCAATGATGGATTTCAAGGCGTTTGGAGAAGAGTCTTCTGAGGGAGACGCGGAGGATCTGGACAGTGTGAAAGCACTGACAGAAAAGCTGAAGTTACAGACTCGCAGACCATCCTATCTGGAGTGGCAGGAGCAGTTACAGAGTGGGCCGTGGAAGGAGAGATATCCAGCTGACCGCCCGGACTCAGAGGGACAAGAGGTCTCCATGCCTGAAATTTTGAGAAATGAGAGATCTGAGCTCGTAATTCGTAACATCTGTGGCTTTGATACTATTGATGATGCTTTGGAGTTTTTGAGAAAAGAGCTGGTGAGTACATGGCACTTTATTTTACCCAAAAATAGATTTTATCCAAGATAGTGCAAATAAAGTTCATACCATCATTTCAACTACTTGTTACAACTTTAGTCAAGAAAAAAAAACTTCATATCTGTGATTTTTATCTTCGTGTTTCACCTATAAAGTAGATAGTCAGTTTTTTCAGGTGTCAGTGATCTGCTCTGCATGGACGCTTGGATTATTTTCAAAGAATTGCATGACTGACTTCAAGCATTACTTGCAAACTAAACAATATGATGTCTGTTTTCTCACAGTGCTTTGCTGTAACCCGTACATTACACACACCTGTAATCTGTCTACACCTTCTGATAAGAAAGATAAAAACTCTTGATAAGAGTGCCTGAATTCAAATGTCAAACAACCACATATTTTCTCACTGATGCTCATTATCTTCTCAATCTCTCTTACTCATCCCCCTCCTCAGAGGGAGATGCAGGTTCAGGACAACCGCCTGGCCCGTCAGCTGATCCGCCTGCGTGTGGAGATCCACCGGCTCAAAGTGGAGCAGGTATGCGACCGCCATAAGGAGATGCTCGATGATGCAACGTACGAGCTGGAGGAGTGTGGCGAGGAATCAGATCTGCTGTGTGACATCCCCATGAAGGCCGCTTTCGCCTTGTCCACCCCACTGAAACACCTGGGCCTCACCAAGATGAACATCAACTCCAGACGTTTCTCACTGTGTTAAAACCTCAACCCCCTGAATCTTTGTTACTGAGGACGCTTCCATCGCCTCCCTCTCTGTTTGTGTAGGCAAATGAGGAGGTGCTTTTTTTGACAGAGTGGCTGGCCAGCTTCTGTTGTCACGGATGGAAATGAAAATGAGTCCTCTGACGTACACCATGACTTGACAGGCATGAGGAAGCTTCTGCGTGCAGACCTGTAGTGGCACACACCCAAAAACACTGACACACCTTTCTGCTGCACAGAGCCTGAGCTGCTCTAACATTGTGTGTTCTTTGCACAGTGTAGGGTGAAAGTAGATAGATGAAGAATTAGAGCTAGACTGAAATGTAAAGGTGAATATGAAATGGGCATTATGTTTGGTATCTTATACTCAGTTCATTTTGGTGTCGTAAAAACAAAGTTTGCCAAAGATGTGCAAAACAGTAAGGGGGAAAGTAGTTATTTGTTGCTCAATGGTTGTCATAAAAATAAGAAAACGCTCACTTCAAGACACAAAATCTCATGGGTCACAATACCATACATGTAAAAAGGTTTACCACAGTTGACTGAAATGAAAATGTATGAAGGCAATGTGTGTGGTCCAGTCTGAAAGAAATGCTCAGCAGAATTTTAAAGTAAGCATAGTCCTTTGATAAAGTGACATAACATATACATAGAAACCACCATCTCATACAGCATCCTCACAGGAAGTGGGAGGCCACACTCCCAGCATTTTTACACCTCTTCTTCATGAACCAAAAATATCTCTATGGCCTCGCCACTGCAGTGACGGAACCCAGGAGGCTCTTCTTAATGTATTTTGTTTTCCATTACGGAGTCCAGATGCTGCTGAGCACTATATATGGCTGGAAAGTGACCAAGTGTTTTCTGTTGCTCAGTAAGCGATTCAGGGCAAATTAAATAGGTTATTACATAGCTTAATATTATCAGATAGTAATCTTTTTGTTGAGTTATATTTTACTTTACTATTACTATTAATACTATTATATTTTGTTGAACGAAAAACAGCAGTTCACATTTTTATCATTCTATGCAGAATCATACTACTGTAATATGAATGTATCTACTTGACAACACTGTAAAAAGTTATACAAGCAAAAAACAATGAGATGTATATTACCATTGCACAAACAACTGAATATTAAACAGATGTTTCCGTATTCATGTCAATTGTACATTTTATTAGCATGCATATACACAGACGTGTAAGATATTGATCAATACATGATTGGAAAAGGTTATTTGGGTTAGTTCTGTGGATCTGTCTTGCACAATCCTCTATCAATCTTATTTAGGGTAAATGTTACCACATGCCCCATCGTCAGTCTTAAAGCCACTCTACACAATAGCCTCTTCTTTTCTTCCACGAGATAAGCATGACCTGGTGTTATATCCAAACATATGAATGGGGCCCCAGAGGGATGTGCAGAACCACAGACATTGTTGGATGCAACTAGTCCAACAAGAAACCAAATATGCCTCAACAGAGTGCAGCCACTGTGTGAAATGAGAGCACAACCAGGACTGTTGAAATGATGATAATGTGGCATGATACTCCGGGACACGGGTGACCTCATGTGTGACGTTAGACTTCAACAGTGGAAATGAATATGGTATGGAAAATGCAAAGAGGCCGAGGTATTGCGCCTGGAGGCCTTATTTGTCAGTGAATTCTTTTACAATAAAGCTCTGTAGACTTATGTTTCTCGTGCCACTCAACTCTGCCCTACAGATAGTTTCTCTTGACCTTTCCCTCATATCATAGCACGCTGTCATTACATGAGCAGAAGCTGATATTAGCTCAGTCTATCAGTTTATTTTTAAACTAAATTCCTCTAAAGATGCACGACAGGAATTTTTAAAGAGAGGCTGCAATTTGTTAAATGAAAGAATGTTAAAGTGTACATGAGTAAGCATTAGCAGCAAACAAAAGCCTCGCTCACACACTCACTCACTGACTGACTCGCTCACATAAAGAGCACCTGCAGCGCGGAGCAGGAGGTAGGAGGGTCGGAAAACATTCTGCATATTGATAACATCTCAATTTGATTGCGTAATAGAATGTGATTTCCAACCGCATTTGGTTGTAGTGACAGCTGTGGTCCAGGAGAGTATAGGAATACCCTTAAAGCCTCATAAAGCCATGCCAATAGCTGATCTCCAAAGATGGCGACAGTCCTTTAGGTATCTGAAGCGCAGAATGATTTAATCCTATATATGACGAATTTGTCTGATTAGATTCTGCCTTTAGAAGCTGATAAAGTACTAAGAATGTGCACTGCATCATTTTCTGGTTGTCTTACTGAAATCAGCACAGCTTTTAAAATTGAAACCGCTTCACCCACCCTCTAGAGTTACACTGTAACATTTAAATGGAAAAAAAGAGTAAACTCAGGTGGTTTCATTGCAAGTGAGACTTAATCTAAGCTGTGGCAGTTTTAGCACATATTTCGGTGCACTTCCTGTAATGTTTGGACTGACTTCCTGCCAGTGCATGCTCTGTAGCAGCAGCCGTTCACCACAAGAGAAGAGATGTGGTCCACAGCAGAGCTTTCTGAAAGGCAGACAGCGCGGCAGCTCAGGCTTACAGTGTGTTGGGAATGTGAAAGATTCAATAATTCATGTCCGCTCTCAGTGCTTGAATGTGACCACTCAAAAAACCTCTTGTGAAAACGAGAGGGTCATTCTCACATTTACATTTGTATATATTCAGCCTCCTGTACGTGAGAAATGGGCTGCTGATTTTCTTGTTGGTGAGAACTACAGTCAACCAAGTCTATTTTAAACAGGTTACTGGCCACAACAGGCCAATAACAAACACAAACCACATGTGTAATTGACAAAAATAGCCTTGTAGTGTTGTTGAAACCTGGGACCCAAAACCACTACACAAGAAACACGACTGTCCCAAAGTCACTAAAATGGTCTCTTTTCTGTGGCAATAATAGCGATAAGATCAATCTGCGGCTATCTGAAATGCTCTGTCTTATCAAATACTCCATCTTGCAGGGTAGGTTCTTCTGAATAAACCCAAGACCACCACCTTAATTCCATCAAGGTTTTTCTTTTAATCAATTTAAAGGTCACACAGATGTTATACACAAAAGTGAAAAAGTATATATAGCATCACCACTGTCTTATAACCTACCTAACTGTATTGGAAAATTCATATCTTGGCTCCCACTTTGGGGAAAGGTGCTGTCCTGACCCCTTTACCATGGAGACTAACGTGCCCCCTTGCTCACACACAGCTGCACAGTGAGCAGCTGTTAGAAGCCTGCAGAGCAACCCTCAACCTTTCAACGACAGGAAACTCTCTGGGTTGCTCACCTCTGAAGTGTTTTATGTGTGTCTGTGTCTGTCTCTGTGTGTGTGCGTATAGAAGCGCATCAGCACTATGAGTTAGTCATAATATGCGAGGCAGATGATGACATCCTCACACTCAGGCTCCATCGGTGAAGAACTCACTTGTTGCTGAATAACTGCTTTTTCAGACAAATATCTATTTAATGAACAAGATCTCTATGGCGGCACCTGAATGCTGATCATTTTGGATGCTTGAAGAGATTTCATATTTCAAGAAGGTGAGTATCAAACTTGTGATCAGCATTATGAAGATTTATCACATAGAGAAAGAAAAAGGTTGTGACGAAGGTAGAGTCAAAGAAAATGTATCATTTCCTTGTTGTTGATATATGTATTAGAGCAAATAGTCTGGATTAAATAAACTACATTAATTAATTGATTACTATGGCAGATGATTTGATTTCTAACTTTTTTATAAACTACATTGCATTTCGACGGTTGACTTTTAAAGAACAGTAACCACACCCAGAAGTAATAGTACCTTGATTTTCTATTTGCAATACAATATTATTCAACACATATTAACTTAGTGGCTGTCTCAAAGCCACTGCTGATAAAAATCTTTATTACAAAGACGTTAGGACCACATAAGAACTTTGCAGTGTTTTCTCACTGTATTAAATGTGTACTGTATCTTAATAATGGAGCTGATAAGTTTATTATTAAAGTCAAATATAAATCCACAGACATTTATGTGTTTGTAAAATAATACTTGTCACATAAACTGTTCACTACGAGAGAGATAAAGTGGATAATGGCAATTAAATGTGAAGAACAAATACAGATTTGAACGTGGAAGTTGCTGAAAATGTACATACTAAGCTGGGGGGTTTTCCACACTGAGATTTTGTTTCTTTCTTTATGGTGTTTTCAGTTTTTAAACGATATATTCTATCCTATCAGTCTCTTTCCTTTACTAACAATGTCAGTGAATCAATCCAAATGTCCTTTTGGGCATTACCACAGACCATACTAACTGTCCATACACCCATAATTCTTTGCAAACAATAACAGTATTTGTTTGGAAAGCCTTCAGCTGCAGATCATAAAAAGAAGAGGGTAGCCCCTCAATGGAAAATGCTGACTTTGTTTGTGTGACTCCCTGAGTGCTGGCCAGTAAGCATAGGAGTGCTGATAATAAAAAAGAAAGAAAGAAAGAAAGAAAAAAACCCTCCTGTGATTCGTTCCTTGGGGTCTCAGTACAGTGGTGGGTTGTTACTGCCGGGTCAGGTTTTTCCAGATTCTTCTCACGGCTTTGAGCCTTTTGGGACAGACGGCTGCTGCGATTAGCCCACTGACCCTATTTCGTGACTGGTCCCATTGGAGCCAAGTGAGCTTGAGAAATCCAGTTCGTACAGTGCACCAGTATAAGACACAATGCAGAGCACGTGCAGGCGCCGGATTTTATAAGATTAGTATTTGTACAGTTTTGTAAAACCTACTGATCAGGCCTGAATTAGAGCATTTAAAGGCCTGTTATTTGGAGAGCTGAAAGTGGTGGTTACACTTTAGTTTGTCATAGTTCTCACATGGGGTTTTGCGATTTTATTCGACTGTTGTGTGCGTGTTCATGCAGTGTCGAAAGATATTTTACATGTTCCTAGTTTCGAGTCTGATTCACCACTGAACCTCCATTTTGAGGCGAGGCCTTCAGTCACAACCGATCAAAGCAGTTTTCGGAAAACTCCGGAACCATTTTTTGTCTTCTGTTAATGCCCAGAAATTTGAAATTGATTACACTGTTTGATGTCTTTAATAAATAAAATACTAAAGTTCAAAACAGCAGGAGGAGGCACTGCATGGTTTCTGATGGCTCATACGACAGATCCTGTTAAGTGGGGCGATTGAAAATACAAAAAACTAAATCCAGGAAGTCTTGCTTTGTATTTGTCCTTAATTTGTGGAGACAGCTGTGGAAAAAAACACTAAGGCATTCTGTCCTAGACCAACGTGTATCGATCCTACATCTTCATCAGGGCCTAAAACACTTTATCGAACAGGCTTAGAAAATACAATCAGTTTTGCCATTAAATAACAACAAATCATTCTTTGAGCATTTTGATTATGTTTATGATAATAACTTTAAATCTTTACATTGCAGAAAAGATGGGATGTAACTGCAGCTCAGACTACACAGACGACGAATGGATCGAGAACTTGGATGAAATCTGTGAACACTGCAACTGTCCCATACCTCCCCAGTCATGTAATCCAGTGAGTGTCTATGTGCATGCTTGTGCATATTGCAAGCATGTATTTGTGTTTTTTTATTTATACATACAGGTGCATCTGTCCTTGGGGTCTCTAAAGGTGTCTTTCAGTGTATCATTCAGTGCGTATGAGTTTGACATGAATGGGCCTTGGTTGTTTATGTGGTTACTTGTGGCTGACAACTTGAAGGACATGTAATTAACAGTAAAAATGTGTGAACTCTGCATGAACTGTCGTCATTCTTTTTATATTGTGTGCCTTACATAACCTTTTTTATTATGTTACCTTTTTTTAAATGATGGAGTAAGTACAATGTCATACAAAGAAGTTTTATAACTTGCATAACTGCGAGGGAAGTTGCCTTTTGTGTGTATAATCAAATGGGGGTATAATTATTCCCTCAATGTTGGTTGTTTCCTCTCTTTGACTTGATGGCCCATTAGATTAGAATTAGAGGAGGAAAACCACCTGTGTGAGTCACAGACATTTTGTCTGGGAAACCAAAACTGCTGACATTGTACCTATAAGATCTGTGTAATAAAGCAGAAATGTACATAGCTTTTACTGTGAATGAGAAGTGCATAAATCTTCTATTGTTCTTCGGAAAGCTGAACCTAAAACAGAGTCTTATTTTCTCTCACCAGTACACAGAGCAGCTGATTCCTTACCCATCACAGCATTCACCACCAACATCTCCTCTACCAGGTAACAAGATAAAGCGTATCTTGTAAAGCGACCTTGGGTACCTTGAAAGGCGCTATATAAATCGAAGTTATTATTATTATTATTATTATTATTATTATTATTATTATTATTATTTTTACTGTTTGTGTGTGTTTAAATCTACAAGTGCGTGTGTGTAATATGATAAGTCGAAGCCAAAGTGAATTATATAATCTAAAGTCCTGCATCACAAATTTGCCTCAGACGGCACCCTCGATTCAGATGAGGTAACCTCGGCAATAAAAACCCTTTAATGGAAAAAAGAGTAAAACCTCAGGATTAGAGCCAGAGGAGGGATCCCTCTTCCACCATGGAATATCTGGAGTAGATGTTGGTAGACAGAGGTAGCAATAATACAATTCTAATATGAGCCAGAGATTGATATTAAGTGTGTTAAATTAACAAGATTCAGTTTCAGCATAAAAGTGTTATTGAACAAATAAGTAAATAATATAGTATGTACAATTATTAAAATGTATCTGTTTGTTTAAAGAGTTTATTCTGTTCCTGTTCAGTATCCGGCATACAGTAAATCAGTCTAATCTATTTTTATCATTTTATTTCATTTCATGCACATACATTTTCCACTTTCCTTGCTAAATTTCTTTGCTACATTTTCCATTTCCTTTGTTGCCTACACGGTAATGAGAAAGGTGTGTCTGAAATGTTGGCTGTCGCTATAAGCCGAAATTGCTCAGTGATTATCAATCACGGGACACAAATATTGTTTTGCAGTGCTGAAAAGTGCATTGGTTAATCATTGGGTGTAAAACGCAATTGACTACTTTTGTCTTTTATTTTAGCTAAATTTAACTTTTTTGTCTTATTGTATGTCATTTATTTATTAGACTTCTGACTCATCAGAATAAGTATTAAAGGCATGTTTTGCTTCTGGGTCCCATATCGTCTTCATCTGGAACAACAAACAAAAAGAATTAAAGGCGTACAAAAAAAATTTTTTTCTTCACATTAAGAGAAACCTTTCATGGTGTAATTGCAAATGTGTATGATTGCCATGCAAGAGAAATTGAGAATAATTTTTTATTGAGTTCAGATTCTGTACGCCTCGCAAAATTTCACAAAGTACAGCGGGGGCAGGAAAGAATGCCCACTCTCTCCTTTTCTATTCATAATTGCGGCAGCTGTTCGTCACAATATCATCGATTTTCTAGCATGAAACATGAGCCCAGTAGTAAATAAAAATTGTTCATAAATTTCAACTAATTAAAACACACAATATTCCTCTTACAGACAACCTTGTGGTGGCCATATACAGCTATGAACCTCACCATGATGGCGACCTGGGCTTTGAGAAGGGAGACAAACTCAAGATCATCAACAAGTAAGCTGCTGATGTTAGAGAGTATCCTTTAGTAAAAAGAATTATGATCAAATGCCCCAAACAATAATTTAATCACAATCAACTCATCACCACAGCAACTAAAACTTGAGTAGGACCACCGAGAATGCAGTAAGGTTACCTGTTCATTCTTACCAGTTATATTAACTCTCGTACGGCTCAGATAAGAAATTGAATATCTTTCCAACCTGCGTAGTCTCTTCAGCGTAGTGGTCTCAGACACATATTTTGTGTTCACATCAGGTTCGTTTCTGACTGGGGGCTTTTTACTACTTGTCAATTTCTCTCGCTCTCTCCCCATGTTTCCTGTCAGTCTCTAGTTGTGACAATTGAATAAGGGTAAAATAAAAATAAAAACAACAACCAAAAAACGGCACAAAACAAAAAAAACACAGCCTTGTGATTACATATCAGGGTAGAAAGAGGAAACTTATATTACTGTCAATGCAGGGGGGACGTACAAACCTGTACCTTTAGTTAGCTATAAGATACTTGGCCAATGAGCGTTATAAATAATATCAGGGCTATAGCTATATTTTGACACCAAGGTCATATTCTCTGCAATATTTATGAAAATTTGAAGGGTTTTTTGATGGCATTAAGGAGTTTAAATTCTATAATAACACACTTATCAAACATGATGGGTTTTCTAAGGATTCCAAAATTTTATGACTAAATATGAAAGTTTTGGGGCAAAAAACCCTGAAAATATTACTAGATCAGAGTTTAGTATTCTCCACCATAATTACTTAGGCCTACATTGGCACCATGATGAAATACAGGGAGGTTTACTTTACAGAAAATATTCTTAGAATACTCAAAATTTTGCAGAATTTGGTTGTTAGTTTGAAAAAAAAATTCTCACATAGGTGGGTTTGCGTTGGTTGGCCTAATGTAGGCCTACTTGTGAAATCTATGACTCTGGTGTGATGTTTGATTTTTTTCAAAGCTTCAAACTGATTAAGATCGAAAAGTCAGCAGTGATCCTCCTCCTACTGAGTGTGATGCAGTTCATTTGACTTAGTAATCATTTACATCGCAAATAAGTTGTCTGTGTGGGGGCTAATTGAAACTGCTTTCGGAAGCCATACCCACTCATCCCAGAAAAGGTTTAGACTGCTGTGATACATCGCAGATACGTGAACTCACTCATGGTATAACTGTCTGTTTTCACTGCCAGGGAGGATCCAGAATGGTATTTGGCAGAGTCCCTCATCACAGGCCAGAGGGGCTTCATCCCATACAACTTTGTTGCAATGAACACAGTGGAGACTGAACCGTACGTCATACAGGAAATATACTGCTCACAAGGCCATATCACTCAACCTCAACGGCATCTCATATATTTGCATGCCCTGAAAGAAGGGAAGTGGTTAGCTCAGAATGTGAAGCTTATACTGTGTGTTTGTGCTGCAGGTGGTTTTTTAAGAACATTTCTAGAAATGATGCCATGAGGCTCCTCCTCGCTCCTGGGAATACGCAGGGCTCCTTCCTGATTCGAGAGAGTGAGACAACCCCAGGTAAACTGATCTTCTTGTCATCATAGCATTTTGACTCACAACGTGTAAACCTAATCAAAGTTTCTATTTCCCAAGGGGGTTTCTCATCTGAAACTGTGACTAGTTGGAATATGACCTTTCTTTTCATTTTTAAGCATTCATATAATTGTAATGCATGGGTGTTATTACCACATAAATAACTGGAATCACGCTCATAATTACTGGTAACTTCTGTATTGCTCTGTTTTGTTATTACTGGTAGTGTTTCTAAAATAAGACCCGTTTCCCATAAACTGCCTTCCTGTTTCCCACCAATCTTCATCTGTTTGATTTATACTAATCCCACAAGATATGTGTAATAAATCAGTGTTTTTATCCACTCTAGCAATGTGACTCTAGGGATGGCAATTTTATCCGGTCATCTGGTTATGTCAGTCATTCCATCCAGACTAAATATCTCAACTATTGGATTGATTGCCATTCATTTTGAGGCAGATAACCTTTGGTAGTCCCCTAACTTTTCCTTTAATGCTATCATGAGCTTGACATTTATGGGTTTGAGTGAAATGTCCAAACTTTACTTTGTCCAGTACTACATAGGAGCAAATATCTGCAAATGTTAAGACATTTCTAATGTCAGCTTTACTTTGTGTTTAGTGCTAATTAGCAAATGTGACTAACACACTCAACTGAGATGGTGAACATGAAAACATAAGACTATACCTGCTAAACACAAGACTTTGGTAGTATTGTCATCCATCAAAATGAAAATAGTCTCACGGTTCTTTTTCTTATTTGTTTTGTAAGCTTCAACTTTTTGTAGTCTAACAGATATAAATTATCATTTTAATGTTAATTTAGTGCTGGTAAAATGCTACATGTTTTTTCTCTTTTGCATATATTTAAAGAAGAAGATGGTTCATTACGCTTCTTTTTTGTTCCAGGGTCGTACTCCTTATCCATCAGGGAACTGGACCACAACACTGGTGAAGTAGTCAAGCACTACAGGATCCGCAACTTGGACAGTGGTGGCTTCTACATCACAGCCAAGATATCCTTTAACTCCCTGAAGGAGCTTGTCCAGCATCACTCACGTGCGTAGAGTCTCATCTTGACGGATTCATTGAGAAGTTTGCTGAGGGGTCTACATCTGTGACGACGCTTTTAACCTTGTCTCTTTCTGTCATCCAGGTGAGGCAGATGGTTTGTGCACAAAGCTGGTGAAATCGTGTCAGTCGAGGACACCGCAGAAACCATGGTGGCAGGATGAGTGGGAGATTCCCCGTGAGTCCCTGAAACTGGAGCGCAGGCTTGGAGCAGGCCAGTTTGGAGAAGTCTGGATGGGTGAGTGATGGAAAAGAAGACATATGGAAGAGTGTGGAGAAAAACAATTGGTTGGGGCTTTAAGTATTAAGAAAAAAACATGCATGCATGCGTAGTATTGATGTCTTTAACAAGCTGATTGAGTTCCCTTTTTCTTACAGAGGAGTTATTGCGCAGTGTAGTTAGATACAACAATGCATGTGCAACAGTCAGTTGCTCAATCTGGTTGTGGGCTTGACTCTGTGAGACTTTAGCCAGGGTTTTTCTGCAGTGTGTGCTGAAGCATTTCCATAATACAGTCTTAATTGTAGGCTTGTTTGAGCGGGTTGACTGGAGAATAATGTGAGTTATTAACCCTGTTACGCAACATCAACCAGACTACATAAATCAACCTTTCCAACGAACTTATGGATTGGAAGATTTGTATCTTAACAATACTTGCATGAATATCATTATTGCAACTGTTGAGTATTGAGTCTAACAAAAAGCCATAATGTTTTGCTCAAAGAAGGGTATCAGTTGAAGTAATCTGTGCCACAACCCCATTATTATTCAATTGGAGGGGTATTTTATTTCTATTTTCCATCCTAATTTGCCAGCACAAATCTACATCCCAAGCGACCCACCATATAAGAGCTAAACACTGCCAACCATGGAACTTGTCCTCATTTCACGGCCACTGTCTATCTACAATGTCCTCTTGCATGTAGTCTGAGCATCATGTTTGCTCAGACTTGTCATTATCTCTTTGACGTCTGTGGGAGTGACTGTCATTGGCTGTGAAGTGTTTACTCATGGTAGTTAATAGAAAATATGCGGTAAACAACCTTTAATAGCAATGGAGAAGATTTCCCTCAGAGATAAATGAGGTGGAGGAATGCTTTTAATAACAAATATAATTGGTTCTCAGTATTGCTATGCTTCATGCATAGTGTGAGTTACTCAGTGCGTTACATGCCAGATGATAAAACCGGTCGGCCGTGGGTTTGGTTGAGATAATATACTGACATGATTGTTAGTGTACCAGAGATGGATATCCTGTTTGTGTGATTGTTATGTTTAATTGTTAGTTTGGCATGTATTTGATCACAACTCATGAAATAACTTCTGTGCTTATTCTGCATGTGTATTTTACATTAAACTGTGTGTTTCATTCATGAGTGCTGAACTATTTTGAGTAACGAAAGAATGTTTAAACAATTATTTTCAGGTGTCTACAATAATGACAGGAGGGTGGCAATAAAGAATCTGAAAATAGGGACGATGTCGGTGGAAGCCTTCCTGGCAGAGGCCAACATGATGAAGAACTTGCAGCATCCTCGTCTCGTCCGCCTCTTCGCTGTGGTTACCCAGGAACCGATCTACATTGTCACAGAGTACATGGAAAATGGTAGGTAGAAACATGTATCACAGCCTGTGGCATTTTACTAATATGTTAGTAACGCTAACCATGAATTATCACTGAAAGCATCAAAAGAAAAGGAAAACCTAGTCCCGGGGTATTTCCATCCAATGAATGCTCATTCAAAGATACATTCAAAATAAATCCCTCTGTAATCATACTGGCTCCTTTCGTTTTAGTTTAGTCAACTGAAATATGTCTAAGCCTGTCTTAAATGATGGCTTCCTTAATCTCCCGCCCCTTTACCCTGAACACCAAAGATGGTGTCATCAGAGTAAACTCTGTGCCAGGGGCAAACATCAAGAAGCACTCACTGCCGTGTCATGGACGTTCAGGATCAAACATGTCGATCTGTTATCAGACGGTGGGGGCCAGAAAACATGCTCAAACAAAGGACTGGGCTGCACCATGTGTTTCACCCTTTTTATGAGTCACAGTGTTTTCATATGTTCCACTTCAGTGACTCCGTTGAATTAGCTGAAGACCTTTTGATCACACAACCACAGGTGCCCCCTGTGTTTGTGTTTGATACATGGCATGATATGAGAGGCACATTACCGTAACTATAAAGCGTATTCAGTAATTTGTAATTGTGAAATGCATGCAACTGCAAGTCATGAGCCTCACCTCTCAAAGCATACTACTTTGCTGAAGTGGCCCGGCCTCTGATAGGCTATTTTCAGCTTCTCCTCATGACCCTACTGCATTCGCTGCTCTGCTGTAAAATATTTCAAAGCAAACATGAACTTTCACTTGCTTTCCAGACAGGTCTCTGGTATTTACTTGCCAAAGGGAAGTCCCTCTTGGCCAGTTTGAGAAAAGAGGGTGTTAAAGTTGGAGAAGGTGATTCACCAGGTTATTGTTCCCCGAGACCCCTGATGAAACCTGGCTCTTTTCCAGATTCTGTGTCCACAGACACAAACACGCTTAGAGGCACATGCACAAAACACATGCGCTCAAATGTTGGCAAACCATACGGTTGTGGCAGTAAACAAACATTGCTGTGACAATGGCAGTTTGTTCAGCATCTTGTCACTGGATGTTCCTCTTTTTCCCCTCCCTGCTTACATAACAAAGTACATGCGAAATGACTGCGAATATAAAATGGGGTCATGGTAACAGCTGCAAAAAACGTTCCATATTGCAAGCGCCATGCCTAGTAAATGTTTATTTGTTTATTACACTCAAATGCTATATGAAAGTGATCCTGTATTTTTTTCAATTTAATCTCCAAAAGTCTTTGTGGGTTTCTTTGTTGGGACAATAACAAAAAGCAGAGAGAGATGCTGTCACAAACACAACAGCAGTGTTACAGCTGAATTGAATGGAGTGCCTTTGTATAGTCTTCTATGAGTGGCCTGTAAACCACCAGCAGTGGCTCTACATGAGGCTGTCTCTTTGTCTGGGATCCACGTGTGGACAGGAAACAATTGCTGCCTCTGTTGTCAAGAAAAAGGATGGCTCAGAGTTCCCGTCTTTTCACTTTGTCCATTTTTTTGTGTTTTTATTATCAAAGACAACAAAAATGGAAAATAACAGGCGTGTCATCATAGTTTCCCTTTGTGACCTTGACAAAGAGCACTCATTTGGCTCTCAGACTTCAAAAGCTGCCTTCCGGACTGAAGCATGGAGGAGCAAATGTCTCCTCTTTCCTGGCACAGTCATTCCTCTTAAAGTATTTCCTTTGGTTTGACTTGGTTGGCTAGCGTGCAGGGGTATTGTTTGGTCTTAATCAAACTCCGCAAAGTCTCAGGAACTGCTGTGTGTTGTCAGAAACAGTGCATCAACTTGACTGATGCTCAGTGTGCTTCCTCACACTGTTATGTTCCCTGATTTGTGCTGCTATTCTGGTCAAACTCTGTCTATTTATGCCTGTGGGGAATGATGGTGTGTTTGACCAAGGACAATGTCATTAGTCTTCTGAACAAAGCATGATTTCACCTTTTTCCATTTAATATGACCTGTCATTGTTGCTTAATCTTCTCATGGAGACAATACAATAAAAAAGATGTTTTGCATTGCAAATGTAAAGTGCTTTATAAATTAAATGTATTATTATTATTATTATTTTATTTTTTATTTTTATTATTATTATTATTATTATCTGTAATATTTTGCTTGTAGTAATAGCAACTAAAGCTCTTTATTTGCAGCAATATGATGCTTGAGTTTACATGACCTGTGAGATAAATTAATAGAAATGTTTCTTTAAAGATGTAACTTGAACGTCATGTTTACAGGTAGTCTGGTGGATTACCTAAAAACAACGGAGGGGAGCAATTTGCCCATGAACACACTGATCGACATGGCAGCTCAGGTAAGACATCTGTGATTACTTTATTATATTTGCACTCTTATCTCTAGGCTCATTTCAGTCCCTTCACCAGATTCCCTTTTCATTTATTCTTTCACTTCCTACTCTCTCAGCATGATCCTCAGAGACAGGAAACAGGCCACTGTTTTAGTGAGGCTTACACTGAACACTAATCTTGTAATAAAAACAGACCTGTGTGTGTGTATTTTGATGAATGTAAGTCTAGACACTGTAACACAAATAAAACTGTTACTACCAAACACCACTAAAAGGGGGCAAAAACATCGACTTTTTTTTCTTCACCACGCCAGATTTTGAATCAAAACCTGGAGGCAGAACCTGAAACTTACTGTATGATGCAGATTTTCCACTTAGTTTCTCTGAATTGGTCCCGCTGTCTTTCATCAACATAATGTAAAACATTCTGTCACTCCCCTGCAAAAGAGATGCCCACTGTTTGCAGTTATCATTATTAAAGTTAATCATGTTGTGAATGTTTTTAACTTTGAACATAAAGTGAAACTGAACATAAAATCAAACATGGGTGCAAGAAAAATTGCATTTGTAATTATCCCATGTCTAATTCTTGAAATGTTTAAATGTTGAAATGTAACATCTTTAGTCAAAGTACTTACATACATGTATTGTGGGTGTGGGAATGGAAAACACAACCACAGGAAGACAGACTGATATTTTGAAGTCTAACAAAAAAAAAAAAAGTCTTCATTCAGGGTGTAGGCAAATTCTCCAACGCCTTAGAGCCTGGCGTAGAGAGGTAGAGTTTGTACAGAGCTTTGTGGTGAATATATTTTACACAAAGATGACTCCAAACCCATCTTCATGCACTGACAGCATTTGTGGTAAAAGCTCTGAGCAAGTAACTCTAACTATCATGTATTGGGCCGTAAAATTCAAGTGATGAAAGACTGTGCTCCTGCCACTGTATTGCACACTTTGTTTGCTTTCTTATATCTTAAACCTACTGAAATTAATGTTAGCTATTTAGATTCCTGATATATTGTATACTAAATAATATTTTCAAGTATGGGAGTGATATGGCAATCACATGAATGGAAAAGAGAGAAAAGAGGCCTTCAGTGTCCTGAATGGAAGCCGATGGTTGAAGTGTATGAAATACAAAGACATGCGTACATGTCAGGTTTCTGACAAGACCCCCGGGGTGAATGTCACCTATGTGATAGATTCTTAAGTCTGAAAGATGCCCCTCTGACCCAGCACAGTGCAAATACTTATAGTGGTCAATTCTGTGGAAATCACAAGTATTTTCTCACCCCAGTTTCCTCATTATATTGGTGTTGTTTCACTTTTCTTTTGAGGTATGCCCATGTGTAAATTACTCATGCAATGTTTGATTTATGAAGAAATGCGTTCCCTAGAGTAATCTGTCAGTCTGTGGTGAGGCAAAGGCAGGACCGCAGCTTTCAGTATCAGGAAGTAGAGCTGCTATTGAGCAGGCACAGCTGTGTACCTGGGTGGAGTATGTGGGTGGAGAACAGAGGTAAAGGGTATAAGGAACTGACCTGGGGAAGTGGTACACTCCCTGGTCTGCGAGAATATGTCTGCTCATCTGTCCAACACACACAAACATTACACAGTACTGAAACATGCACAGGATCCTCACCTCGTGCTTGAGAACTCTAATGCTGTGCTGTCCCCTGCAGGTGGCAGACGGCATGGCTTTCATTGAGCAGAAAAATTACATTCACCGCGACCTGAGAGCTGCCAATATTCTGGTGTCTCATGAACTCATCTGTAAGATTGCCGACTTCGGACTCGCCAGACTCATTGAGGACAATGAATACACAGCCAGAGAGGGTAACAAAACCTTGCAGAGAATTAAGATCTATCACTTTTTTCATTCTTTTAAGGCCTTTAAAACCTTTTTATCAGGCAAAAATAATGTCTTATAGAATAAGTTTTGTTTTATTGTGTAGTTTTTGTTTCAGTGCATTTGCATTGAATGATTTTAAATGGAATCACACAAAGTGGAAGCGTGCTGAAATAGTTCCACTTCCTATATTTGAATCTAATATGCACAAACATTTCTGTGCAGTAGCTCCACCAAGTGTTGAGTGTTTGAGAAACAAATGTTCCTCTTTTCTCCATAGGGGCAAAGTTCCCCATCAAGTGGACCGCCCCAGAGGCTATTAACTACGGCACCTTTTCCATAAAGTCTGATGTGTGGTCATTTGGGATCCTCCTGACGGAAATAGTGACATATGGACGCATACCTTACCCTGGTAATTACTCATTTGCTTATCATCATATCACACAATCAGAGCTGTACTTAGCGTACCAGCCCATCACAAAATGATTTCATAATGTCACCACATTATAAATGTAGTATGATTTATAATTGCAGAAAACATCATATTCAATGTCTTCTCTTTTGTTCAGGTATGTCCAACCCAGAGGTGATCCAGAACTTGGAACGGGGCTACAGGATGCCAAAGCCAGAAAACTGTCCTGATGGGCTTTTTGACGTCATGGGTCTGTGCTGGAATGAAAACTCAGATAACAGGCCCACCTTCGAGTACCTGAGGAGCGTCCTGGATGATTTCGTCACTGCGACAGAGAGACAGTACCAGGAATAGCCCTGATGGGGCAGAAAGACATTTACAGTATATATATTCAAACTAAAGGCACGACCTGTGAAGGTGGATGCAGGATTTTGTTTTGTTTTTTGAAGAGTACATGCCTTTATATTAAGAGCGTAGTAACTGAGACCCCACCTCCCCCCACTTTGCTTCTGCATCAAACTTGTTCTAAAGCAGCCACTTAGATATGATACAATCACATGTGGAACTATGAACCTCCATCTGATGTCACAGTATCAGCTGGATTACTGCAGAGCCAACAGCAGAGAGGAGAGTGATCACCGTGCTGCTTTGAAAAGTGTAACTGGGAGCTGTCTGATATAGCTAATTAACCAGCTGCTCTCCTGGTGCTCATTATTAAGATGTAAATATCTTCTCAATGCTTCAACTGTGTTTTATGGCTGCAGTTCAGTAAATGTTTTCAGATTATTTTCCTTAACAGTAAAATGCTTTGTATGTATTTTGTATTGCTCTTACAATAAATTCAGGTAAAAGTTACACCCACATAAAGTGAACAACTATTATCCAGATTATTCTTGGTGATATGTTTTCATAATAAACAAAACTCTCCTAAGTTTTATTTGGACAATGGCTATGCACCTTTGAGTGTGTCTGTAAATGGGTGAATGAGAATTGGATAAAAGTGCTGTTTAAGATGTGTGCTGGTGGCAACATATTCTACAGATATACCCAAAATTTATGACAGCAACTCAAAATATATATTTCAGATCATCCACAGAGTCCTTCACTGATTGAGCAACAGTGGTGAAAATATAAAGTTACAACACTTTTAGTGTTTGACAAAGCTATCCACTAACTTGTGGGGTATCATTATGTACAAAATGCTTAATTAGGTTATAATTAGGCATTGCTACAGTATAAATACTTTTTTATGGTAACAGTAATACAACAGTTTGATGGTATAACAGCACTAGACAGGGGACAGATCATAGACTGTATAAAGATCTTATAAGACCTGTATAGCTATATGGTCTATGGTATGTGTAGATAGATAGATAGATAGATAGATAGATAGATAGATAGATAGATAGATAGATAGATAGATAGATAGATAGATAGATAGATAGATAGATAGATAGATAGATAGATAGATAGATAGATAGATAGATAGATAGATAGATAGATAGAAAAAATAACACAAAGAAAAAGATTGATATAAGTAGTAAGATCTTTATATACAGTCGATGGTGTGTATATAAAGACCTGTATACCATCCATGTATAGTCTATTGGTCAGACTGTAACACTGTCGCCCCCTGTTGACTCGCGCTAAAACTACATTGAATTGTTGGTACGTAAAACAAACTATCCGCCTCTCGTCGCTGTTGTATCTTGTGGTGAGCGGTGAAAGCCAGTCAAGAAGGACTAAAATGGCGCTTACTTCTCAAGGAACAAAGAAAAAAGTTTGCTACTACTATGATGGTGAGTACTTCGTGTGCTTTTGCTTTTGGGCAGCGGACGCACAAATCGACGAAATCCGCCACCTCGGAGCCAACAAAGGCTGCCGTTTATTTCCCCTCCTCGCTAACCTGGCACGTTAGCTAACGTTAGCTAGCTTGAGTCGCAGGCGGCTCTCATCATCTCAGTCTGAGTGCATGCAGGGTTAAAATGCCTTTATAGTGTTTGCACAGTTTTCCTAAACGCCGATGCCGCTTTTACAATAGTATTGCAGGCGTTTGTTCAGCAGGTATGAGTACTAAAGAGAAATCGGTTATCGTCCCCAGCGTGCGAGCTAACAATGGGGATATGAGCAGCTACTACATTGTCACCCCAATTAACACGCAGCTAATATTAAAATGGCTCATCTAGCTGCCTAGCTGTGAAATACAAGAGGGGGAAGCGTGTATTGATTATGTGGTCGACATTAAACGCTGTTTATAGCAAAGTGCCACTCTGTAACTGAAGCTGAGCAGTTTCTATAGTTTAATGGAGGCGATTTAATGCTAAACATGTCTGAGAGAGAGAGAGAGAGAGGGGTCTGCCTGCAGGATTATGCCTGACATGCATGTAATTGTTTAATTTCCTGACTTAACTTCTCAATGCATGCACAGACATATAATGTGTAAAAGTGCTTTTTTATGTTTGTTTTTATTCAGTTTTTCCAGATTAAAATAAACATCATTGTGGGTTTTTTTTCAAATTTGCCTTCTATTTCTTTGCTCTCATTCCAGGTGATGTTGGAAATTATTACTATGGTCAAGGCCATCCCATGAAACCTCACCGAATCCGCATGACGCACAACTTGTTGCTCAACTATGGCCTCTACAGAAAGATGGAGATATATGTATGTTCAGTTAGGTAGTCAAAGCACTACACTTCAGTAGGTTTTTGCTGTGTGAAACTAATTTTGCCCCTCCATTTCAGCGTCCACACAAAGCCAGCGGAGAGGAGATGACCAAGTATCACAGTGATGATTACATTAAGTTCCTGCGTTCCATCCGGCCAGACAACATGTCAGAGTACAGCAAACAGATGCAGAGATGTAAGTGTAGTGTAGTAATAGAGGTGGACTGTAAAGATGATTTTTTGCATTATTTTTGTATATCTTGGCTAGATGGATACCAATAGTACCGTTAATTCTCTGCCACTTCTTTGCAGTTAATGTGGGGGAGGATTGTCCGGTGTTTGATGGTTTATTTGAGTTCTGCCAGCTCTCAGGAGGGGGCTCCGTTGGTAAGTTATGTTTTTAAATACTGCTCAGACACACATGCTGTGTTGGACAGTAATCATGCCGTCATAGCCCCAGTAATCTGTTAAGTTCAGCATTAAGCAGGCTGTTAATTCT
Source organism: Scomber scombrus (assembly GCF_963691925.1). Taxonomy (NCBI): domain Eukaryota; kingdom Metazoa; phylum Chordata; class Actinopteri; order Scombriformes; family Scombridae; genus Scomber; species Scomber scombrus. Next base: position 19,155,496 of record NC_084988.1, on the reverse strand, counting down.
TGCCCCTCTCCCTCTTTCTCTGCGCTCCAGCTGGTGCGGTGAAGTTGAACAAACAGCAGACAGACATAGCCATTAACTGGGCTGGAGGTCTGCATCACGCCAAGAAGTCTGAGGCCTCTGGGTTTTGCTATGTCAACGACATCGTATTGGCTATTCTGGAGTTACTGAAGTGAGTACAAAAGTCCTGTGCAGCAGCTCAAGTAAACATTTGTTTTGAGTGAGTGGATGGTACTCAAGGTGGTGGATCAAATGTTGTAAATTCATAGTTTTGGAATATTTTAAAGGACCAGGATTTAAAGTAGCAGGATTTTAATGGTTTATTCCCTTTCTCCAGATACCACCAGAGAGTTCTGTACATTGATATCGACATCCATCATGGAGACGGTGTGGAGGAGGCCTTCTACACCACCGACCGTGTCATGACAGTTTCCTTCCACAAGTATGGAGAGTACTTCCCCGGCACTGGTGACCTGAGGGTAAGGTTGTGACAAATACAGCAGACATAGTCATAGTTGTAATGTAGTGAATTGACACATTTGTTTTGTTTTTTCGCAGGATATTGGAGCTGGGAAGGGTAAATACTATGCTGTGAATTACCCACTGAGGGATGGGATTGACGATGAGTCATATGAAGCCATATTCAAGCCTGTAAGTTAATATAGACTCGTCATGTTTTTTGTAGTTGAGATCTCTCTTGATGTACAGAAGTGTTTTGATGAGTGGATGTTGTTGTCTGTGTAGATCATGGCCAAAGTGATGGAGATGTACCAGCCCAGTGCAGTGGTTCTGCAGTGTGGAGCTGATTCCCTGTCCGGAGATAGACTTGGCTGCTTTAACCTCACCATTAAAGGTAAGTGAAATTAAACATTTCACTCCTCATGATGCTGCAAGCTACAGGACTTTCCTCTAAACTCTCAATCATTTTTCCCATGCTGTATATTCAGGTCATGCCAAGTGTGTGGAGTACATGAAAAGCTTCAACCTGCCACTACTAATGCTGGGTGGAGGAGGCTACACCATCCGCAATGTGGCGCGCTGCTGGACATACGAGACTGCTGTAGCTCTTGATACCTCAATCCCCAATGGTGAGTCTTCAGTTGACAATGAATCTGTGCTATGGTGCTGTCGGGATATCGAAATGCTAAAGAGACATTAGAGGCAGCATGCCTCTAGGATAGGTGTAAATCATAAAATGTCACAGAACTCAATTATGCCAAAACAGTTGTTCTGCAACAGAGCATCACTTTTGTTAGTAATTGCAGCCATTTTTACAACACAGTATTCTAGTAGAGACATGATTTCTTTATATGATATCTCATATTCAATCCAGTTTGTTACAATGTGCTACAATCTCAAATGGCCAGTTTTCACATAGCTGTAGCAACCCAGTGCAGATCATCTGATCAGCTGCAACTTTACATATAGGTGTTAATTGGATAAAATGACCACACATATTGGGAGTCTACATGGTTACTTTCTTGTACAACATATTTAAAGTTTCAACAGCATTCAGCCTGACTCCACCATTACTACCAGTGATGGTGCAAACTGACGTACAAACTGGTTTTACGAGACAGTACAGGCACGACTGGACTGGAGCTAGCTGGTTAGCATGCTAACTTCAATAGATATCTCTGCAACACAATACATACAGGTCTTTGACATAATGTCAAAACTATTATTTCTTCACATTGTGTTGATCATTTTAGTTAATTTTGGAATGTTTTAAACTAAAATTCAGGCCAAATCTTACACTTTATACTTTTTTTTTAATATGAGGATTTGCAAAGTAGTAATGGCAGGCTTTTTAGAAAACCGATTGAGTAGTAAGCAACATTTTGAGCAACAGTTTGAATCTAGAGATATTAGTTTTTCAGCAGGTAAAAATAGAGAAAAAACATTTTAGTAGTCCCATACAAACAATGAAATTATTTTTATAATCATTAACTAATCATAAAAATGTAAATCAATCATGTTCACTCCTCTCCAGAGCTCCCATACAACGACTACTTTGAGTACTTTGGACCAGACTTCAAACTGCACATCAGCCCCTCCAACATGACCAACCAGAACACCAATGACTACCTGGAGAAGATTAAGTAAGTCCACTTAACCGCCATTCAGAAAAATGAATAGCACAGTATTCCCCATTGAATAGTTGTGATAATGTAGTTGGAGTAGCTTTTAGCAGCAGTGTATGTTTAACCGGTTCTTTGTCCCTTAGGCAGCGTTTGTTTGAGAACTTGCGTATGCTGCCCCATGCTCCTGGAGTGCAGATGCAGGCCATCCCAGAGGACGCCGTACAGGAGGACAGTGGAGACGAGGAAGAGGACGACCCTAACAAACGCATCTCCAGTAAGAACCTGTCATAATCTTCATAACAATTACTGAAAAGTTTATATTCACACTTTTTCTTCCAGACTGACATTGAAGTCTGTCATCTTGGAGTTAACTCTAATACAGCAGTGTCTCCTGTTTCCTCTGTAAATGTCTAGTCCGCGCTCATGACAAGAGGATAGCGTGTGAGGAGGAATTCTCTGACTCTGAGGATGAAGGCGAAGGAGGACGCAGAAACGCAGCCAGCTTCAAGAAAGCCAAGCGAGCCAAGACCGAAGGAGAGAAAGAGGGAGAAGAAAAGGAGAAGAAAGGTGAGGAGGAAAAGAAAGGTATCTATGAATTTTTTTTTCTCATTCTCATCTCACCCTACACGTCATTCTGTAAAAAATCAAATTTGTTTGTAACTGTTTATGAATTAACATTTGTTTTAAAGGCAGCATGACTAGGATTTATCTGTAGAGGTTTGTAAACACAGCATTCAAAGTTTGCCCCTCTTCCCTGGCTCACCCTGCACACTTTATTGGCTGGGAGGGGCCTGCACACCCACTGCCCAAAGGGTGTCACCCAGTAACGTCCTGAACACCAAATAAGAATAAGAAAAATAGGCAGGGTCTCTGCCGATTAAAACACCACCACACACTTGTAGAGGGAGAATTCTGCTCATTCTATCTTTAAATCAGGTTGTTATTACTATTGTTATGAATTTGTGTCTTTCTTTAATAGAAGTAAAAGAGGAAGAAAAGGTCCCAGAGGAGGAGAAAATGGACACCTCAAAGTAAGAAAACACTGCACACATTTATTGAGGATGTTGTCCAGGAAGTGGCTGATTGAGATTTTTAATTATGTTCTTGTTCTGTGTACTTTAGGCCAAAAGAGGAGTCCAAGACACCTTGAGGTCCTCAGCGCCCCATGATGCCAATGCAACTGATCAGAACAGATCTTTAAAGCAGGTTTTTTCTCTTTTTTTTCCTTTTTTTTTCCGTCTTTTTTTTAACGGATGAATCATCTTTCCACGCTGCTGCTGTGGAAAGGACTCTACCTTTGTAATGAGGGATCCTACCTTTCAAAACAGGATGGGGATCTAACCATGTTTTTCTAGGACACCTTTACAATGTTACTGTTTATGGACTGAAGTCAGATCGAGTGTTTTTGAGTATTGTTTTTGTATTCTTTCTCATCTTTGTCCTGAACCTTTTTATGCTATGACACAATTCTGTAAAAAATGGCTTAGTACTTGTATGTTTTTTATATATCTGATTTAATTTATTTAAATCATAGATATTTTGGCTACTCCGTTTTACGTCTTTCAGCCCCACTTTTGTCCTGTGCCTTTTTGAATATGTAGTCAAAGCATGTTTGTACAATAGATCCTTTTCTGTAATACATTTGTATCACTGGTCTTGCCTGCTAAGGTCACCAAGAATGGTTAAGAGGGTTGTGTAAACCTGAGTACTTCTTAAATGGCACAGTGAGTAAATTACAGTCTTATATTTTAGCTTATAATTTAGTATGTGTATTTTATTGACATCTTTGGCAAATTGTTCCAACATTTGCCTCACAGTATTGAAACTGTTGAGTCTTGTCAAACGGTGGCAGATGTCTGGTTTAGATTCCTCTGAAATTTGGACTTGAATGTTTAGAAGTGGAAGACGAGTCAAACGACAGAGTTAATTTGTTGTATATATATTTGTATTCTGCAAATGAGGAAAAGTGTTCCACGAAAGTGTCATTTAAATCTGACAGACCCGGGGGGGTGTTGACCACACTTTCAACACCAATAAAAATTTCATTTCCATAAAATATCATGTAGCTTTGTTCTGTAAAAGTTTGTTTTTCTAAGTAAAATGATTATAAAAGGTGATGTCTGAATAAATGATTCACAACTCAAATGAAAACAATGTATTTTTGAAGTTAAGATACATGTGCCAGCATTAAGACAATATCAATACACGCAAAATCTGATTATTTCCAGTCAAACCAAGAGAAGTGTTTTAATCAGGAACATAATACTCCTTTTGATATAAAATGCTATTACTGTTGCTGACTAGAGTCCCAAAAAATGTCTCCATTAGACATTCACAGTGTAACAGACACACTCAATGCAACAACTTCACAGACGGTGCTGCATTTTCTCAGTTGAGCCTGGCAGTTTGCAACCTATGCATTAGGTTTAGCTGCTTCAGAGCCAATCGCTCTGCTGCTCCACTGGAGTGTCGCCGTCCAGCAGTTCATCCCGCTCTGCAGGCTCGGCCTCAATATCAGTCTCTTGGTCTTGTTGTGGAGGTGGCGTTTGGATTTGAACAGCTCTCTGGATACGCACCTGAAATATTCATCAAATGTTGTTTGATTAAAAGAAAGCTGACTCAGGATGACAAATGCATTACATGACTGCTCTAATTAGTGTCCGGCTTTTGTTGTTTTGTTTTTTTCTTTCTTTCTGTTTATCCAGATGACTACACACCTGCAGTCTCAATGAAAAAAGTACAAAACCTGCAAAAATATCCAATAAAATTAGCCATGAGGTTTAGCTGGTTATTCATAGATAGAGCATTATCGTGGAGAACTTAAGACTTATGATATCTTAAAGTTTACACTTGGAGAAACCTGTCAACTGTGGCCAATAAGCATACAATTCTTGATTCTGGGGCTGTTTTATTCAATTATACTCTATAGCAGTTGTGACAAGAAAAGAAATTTTAAATTATAGACTCGACTGTATCAAAGACTCGTATCATACCTGCCAACACTTATACAATGTGTTTACAATAGTGTTTGAATTTCAGTTTTACATGTAATAAAACATACCATCTTAACATGCTGAAGGTTAAAGAATTGGACCATGAAGCTGCCTGGTAATACATAATTCATACACGAGAACGTTTGAAATCTGACGTGTATATTTTGAAGATGAGGGGTTGCTAAATGCCATGATGGTGAATCTACTGAGCCACTGAATATGAGGTGTGCTTTTTCAGTTTGTTTCAATTTCACCTTCAAGACCAAACTGTTCTCATGTATTGTGATATCCTGAGTTGAGGGACACGGTACCACACTGCCTTGTTCCAGTCTGCTTTTGTCAGCAGGTCCACTGGCTTCCATTTATTGGCTGTATTAAATTCAATGTCACATTGCTATTTGAGGATATTATGAAGCCAGGTCTGTTTACTGTTCAAACTGTGTGATCTGTTAAGTTTATGGCTGCTTTTTTACTACTGGAATGATAACTGGTATGACACAGTAAATGAACATAACTATAACCTATAGGTTGAATAGTTTGTTAGTTTTTTAAAGACATTCATTTATAAACTCAAACAGTACAGGATGTCATTCTGAGTAACAATATCAGTCAGGCTGGAAAATCCTGACTTCTCATGTAAAATGATGCTCCTCTTTAGCAAACCCAGGGTACAATACAGTATTAGTCCCTTGATATGTGATTTTTCAGAATAGTTAACATTTTCTTGTTTTTAAAAAGTTTTAGAAACAGTTTCAACTTCATTTTTCTGCTTTGGAGAACTACCACTGCCTCATTTACATTTATGCAAAAAACATTTTTCATATTCAAAAAAGAAAGCAACTGACTGAAATGATTTACTGACTTCATTTTAACTCTATATGTGACACAACATAGCATGTCATACTAAAGCATCACACACTGCCAGTGTTAAACAATGCAGGCCTGCTAACAGCAGAGCCAGTGAGCAGCTTACCCTCTTCGCCTGGATCGGCCTCTTCCTGCATGGACAGAGGTAGAGGAACGAGGTACAGGCAGCAAAGGAGCGGAAGGAAAACACCATTTCCACCACAGACATAAAGATGAGCGGCACCCACAGAATGATTGTGGTCCCCTGTTTGATGAAAATACATCTGATCACTCAATACTTTTCTTTTTTTTTTGCAGTGTCAAAACTGCTACAAGATGAATAGGCCTCTTTATACTGAACTTACGTATATTCGGGTGGGGTCAAAGGGGCATTCATAAGTGATACTGGAAGAACCAACGTTAGGCTTGGAAAGTTTGCAGTGTGTTAGCAGGCTCCGTCCTTTATGCACAATTGCTGTCACCATTGAAACGGACAAGCCCAAAGTGGAGGCAACTGCCAAGAGACCTGCCAGGAAGCTGAATACCAACAGGACCCACTGCTGTAAGGACAACATGACAGAATAGGATAAGTGTTAAAGATAGATATAGTTGAGTGCTAAAGTGAAAACAGAAAACTTTAAGCTAGTATGTGAAAAACAGTGTCTTTCTATATGTCATATGGAGAAGAAATCACAGGTGAGTATACATTTTGTGAGGCAGCACATCTTATTTAAATCTATGCTTGAATTCCACATTTGCATTTCCGTGTGTATTTCGTCATTTAAACACACGTGCGCACACACACACACACACACTCACACAGGCAAGTTCTAACAGGAGCCAGCAAATGACACATTTGAGTGCCGAACAGAGGGAAACAGTTCTTACCAGAATCCTGTTTTTCTTGTTTTTGGACAGCACAATAGCCAATATTCCACCAATAATTCCCTGAGGAGCACAAGACACATGTTCAGTCAAAACACACATCGCTTTCATCACAGATTATGGAATATCGCTACTTAGATTAACAGACTTTTACACTGTATACACTGCACTGTGATCAGACATGCAGGAACAACCCAAGAAGAAGAAAAATAATTCTCTGAGTGCATCATCAGTGTATGCCACTTACCAACAAGCCTGCCACAATAGCAAGGACATTAGAGATGGCGTAAACCATGGCGCGAGCCTCTTTGTGCGAGGTAACGTGTCTGAGCACAGCGCCGTGCACCAGCGCCCCAAGAAGAAAGTTGACATGGCCCACCAGCACCAGCCCCAAGCCCATCTTCATCAGGGCTTTGTTGTCCTTGAGGCTGGTGCAACATACTCCTATAAGAAGCAGAAATGTGTTATTTTGACCTATCAGCTTTGGGTACTGTGACAAAAATCCACAAAATAAAGAAGGAATTGTTGCATTGTGTGTTCTGTACGATAGCACATATTGTTAGGCTGAAGCAGGTGACTTATGGGCTTAGATTTAGGTAAATACCAGCTGTGTAAGCATCAGTATATGTAGAGAGGAATCAACATGTGATAGAAGATTAAATAAAAAAATATGCTTATATGTTTATTAAATGTGATCTTAAATGTAGAGTTAACTGCTTCTGAGAGCTTGTCTGAGTTGCTTGCAGACTTGTTTGCAGTGTTGTGGGTTTGAGCACTGCAAAAAAAAAAAGCAGGCCAGCGGTTTACAACACCACGATAACACATGAGAATAAAAAGAGTTCACACATATCTGCAACATGGTGTGACTCTGGTGGAGATACAGAGGTGATTTCTGGGGATTTTTTGTTTGTTTGTTTTCTTTCCTCTGAGCAAAGGTGAGAGGAACCCACCCATACAGGGCTATGAAAGACCCCTCCCCCTGCACCATATAGGACAACAGTTTGGGTGGGGTGTTCAAACATTCATTGCCACACTGATCTGGCCTGAGGGGTCAGAGATAGTTAACTACTACTAGTCTATTACATTCAGTCCTTCAGTTGGGTGCTGTGGAGCTGCTCAGTGTTTTTGGTCATAATATTGTTAGTCTAATGTTTGCTGCCATTCAAGTTGTCACATATAGTCACTGTAAACCCTAACAAAAAAACACTATGACCTCATTTAATATGATTTACCAAGTCATGACATCTTTTTAGACTTGATACATATTACTTTGTTTTCTCATAGTTAAACAGCATCATTTCACAGGATTTACTGTAGCTTATCTATACATATCAATTACACCTATTTTCATTATGCTTTCTAATGTCTGATACTTTTAAGTGTTTTTATGTTTATTACAACGATATGGTAAATAGTCCAGTGGCTGCACAAAGCCTATTATTAGCTGAATAAAAACTAAATATCTTTAAGTGAAACTAGTTAACTAAATAGCCTATGATTACATATATGACTCAGTTTGTTGGATTAGCTCCCAATTCATATAAAAAGGACAACAAACAGACATATAAACACAACATTAAGCACATTATGAGCCGTAAATGTGACATATTTCTCCTCTGAGCTCCTTTTACAGTTGCGCAGGCCACGCCTAAAAACTTCCACACGCAACATGCCCACATAGTCTGAAAGCTGACTCAAACACGTATAAAAGTGATCATACCTGTGTATCCCATGGTGGATTATCCGTCCTCTTATACCATACTAGTGCAAAAGTTGTATTAATGACATTTCTGGCAGGTTTTTGACACTCTTTTGTCGGTTCCTTGTCTTCCTCCTTTGGCGGTGCTCACCTGGTTTTACACCGCCTACCTGCACGGAGGCTCCGCCCCACTTCATTCTAGTAAAAGGTAACATACGCACCTTCACTTTTCTAAATGTAGAAGCTTAGCTACACACGTTCTGTTGCTTGGTTACTAAAGTACTACTGCTACTGCCGCCTGTTGATGGCTTAGAAAGATTATTTATCTAATTACTTGAGCTTCATATGATCACTCACTATGTGGCTTAAAGCTAGAGGCTAATATACACACATCCTTACTGATATCCCACATTATGCTCATTATACTGTAATGACTGTTATGATGATGATAGTTGTTGCTTTGTAACAGTACAGTGTACTCTCACCATTACAGATATGTGCCCTCCTGCTTGGGATTTGTCCTCCTTCCCCTTTCTTTCGTTCACTCTTGTTTACATTATATCTTCTTTTTTTTAATTAAATATTTATCTATTCTTTTCTTTTCTTTTTTTAGATTGAGAAAATGAAATTGGAAGAAAATGTAACTTGTGATATATGTAGGCTAGGCCTAAATATGTGACTGAATTCCCACATGAATAGAATTATATAAAAATAGAGTTATCATTACAGTTTTATCTTTAAAGATTATAATACTAGCATGAAATCCTAAAATATCACAAAGTCACAATGCATTAGAAACGGTAGAGGAATATTATAAAATTCATAGTTTTCATTGTCTATGACTTTGATGTGTTATATTAAAATTGAACATGGGAAAGACTGCAGTTACTTAAAATACCATTTACCTAAAAGGAACAAAATAAATGGATTTAACACACACAAAAAATGATCTCAGTTTTCTGCTTTCAGAAATAACATGAACCAAAATCACAATTTTGTAAGTAAGATTTTATTATAACTGCTACATACCTCATGCCTCACAGTAAGAATCACTGTGTGCACTGGTGTTAAAGAGTGAACGTGCTCAGAATCCCATCTTGAATGCAGCATTAGTGCATTAGCATATCAGCCTCGTTAGCTCGATTACCAACACCTGTGCCTCCTTCCACTGCACCTTATCAATGACACACTCAGGCTGCCAGCAACTACAGTGGTTGGACCACTTTGAGTTTTGCAATGGGGACTGTAGAGATATTTCTGTGCCTTTTTGTTGGACATTTTATTCCTGTTCATTCAGTAATACAACAGGATGCTGCATTTCCACAAGCTTTTCCAGCTTTTCCAGGATTTTTTGGAAATGTCCTACACCTTCCATTCAAGCGAAATTTGGATTTCCCTCAATTGAACACCATGTTCAGCTCCTGGCGAACCCCATTCCCTGATTTTCACATGCTTGCTCCTCCAATGATGTCAGTTCCCAAAGTACAGGTTTCTTGTGATAAATCTCAGTTAACTTTGCTGGTTGATAAGAGATTCAACAGTGTCACACTGAATGAAGAGGACATACAGCTGGGTGATGGCTGCAATAGCAACAAAGAACTACCAAACCAATTTGTCTTCACTTACAGCTTTGATAAATGTGGAACTACTCATACGGTAAGCTTACAAAATGATTGCATAGTTTTCTTATTTCTACAGCATTTTTCTAAAACCATCTTATCTCACAGATGCAGAATGGAATTGACGTATACTCCAACTCTCTCCACCTAAATCTCCAAAAACCACTATCAACCCAGAGGCTAATTCCTCATACAGTAGACATCTCCTGCATGACAAAGAGGTGCATCTATTAAGTTAACAAGACATTTATATAACTAAGTGGAATAAATAATAATCCTAAAGCTGAATGCATGTATTTTCAGGTCGAATTCAAACTTCTTTGTCCCGCCTGCACTTCCTGACAAGGGCAGAAGCTTCAACATAAAGGCAATGAATCGTGAGTACAACATGAAACATGCAGTTGGACTCAATTGTATATTTCTGGACATTAAATGCTTTTTTCCTTTTCTCCTGCAGCATCATGGACAAGCACAGCAGAATCCAATATGTATAAAAGAGGCCAGACTGTCAATCTCCAGGTGTCTGCTAAAACCAAGGCTGATCAGAGGCTTTTCATCCAGTCCTGCTTCATCTCTGCATCTCCAGAGCCTCAGACTAAACCTCGACATGCAGTCATATTGAATAAAGGGTAAAGCAGGCAGACAAGTATTCATCTCCACTGTACCATTTTGGTCTTATTCACATGTGATATTGTTGCTCTCTGCCAGGTGCACGGCCCCCCTGGGCTCTCCTCATGCTGTTATACAGTTTGTGGCTTCCGACAGAGCAGATGCGGTTAATGTTGCTCTGAACACCTCGTATCTAATTTCTGAGGTGAGTTTTATATTTTACAATGTGGTTTCACTGTGTTTCTGTTCAGCTGTATGACCATGTGAATTCTTGCTCTTCCTTGAAGATGTACATCCATTGCAGTGTGCTCATCTCAGACCAGGGGGTCACCACTGGCTCTAAAGCCTGCAACTACAACATGATCCAGTCAAGGTATTTGTACAGTCCACACAAACAGTTTTGTGACCCCTGTGTTTTGTTTTTTTTTAATTACTGAGATTTGTTTTTCAGATGGGAGGAGCTAAGTGGAGATGTAGAGGTGTGCAGCTGCTGTAGCTCAAAGTGTAAAGGCCGGTCTGTCAAACACCTTCCAGATGGTTTGTGCTTTGTTTTTGTCTAAAGGTGCAACAAAATGGACTTCTATGGTCCCAAACCGTGACTAACACCAAACCTATCCTTTTCAGATGCAAAGGTTATCAGCACTGGGCCCTTCCGCATTGTAGACAAAGAAGATATTAGTCCTGCACCTTCAGCCTCTGAACCATCCAACATCCCCTTTATTGACTCCATGCAGTCTGATGCTGCAGTGCCTGAGGACCTAATCGTTTCTGGTAGCTCTGTCTCAAGAAGCAAGTTCTCTGATTCACTCTGGTCCTCTCCACCTCAGGGTGTAGTGGTTTTGAGCCAGGACCCTGCTGCTAGGTTGACCGTCTGGCTACCTGGACAGGTGCAGGACACCAAACACAGTGACAATATTGGATCTCAAGTGGTAGACAAGACAGCTCCTTTGCAGCCAAGAGATGTGATATTAAATGACCTTCCTGAGCTGCAGCCTTCAACCACAGACAAGATCAGGGGTGAAAACCCAAATAAACTAGGAAATGAAGTTCCTGTATGGGATATGAATGTTATGGCACTAGTTGATGGATGGGTTATTCCTCCACAACTGAACATGGCAGCTAGTGCAGAGGAATCTCAAAGAAAAAAATGGTTTGGAGGATCTGAGATGTTTGACACAGAAGCTCTACCAATTGAGATAAATATAAATGACCTAATCCAGAATGATTTTAACCAAATGAGAGATGAGCCGGCTCAAAAGCAGACAGATGCAGCTATAATGCACCAAGAGGGAACATATGATGCCCAACCAATAATCCGCTCCAAACTCCAGTTTTCAAAGAGCACAGATGGGTCACAGTCACTGAGTTATGAGGAAGAAATGGTGAAGCAACAAGAGGGAAAAGGTGCAATTGGAAGATTTGGGATGGATGGAATTGAAAGAAAACCGGAGCCCAAACAGAGGGGGCTGCTTTCAGCTTTCCTGAATTTGTTGAGGTACCTATTCTATATTTGTTTTTGCAATGCTGGTATGTTCCCTGCATGTGAACTATTATTAATTGATCTATCTCTTGTCCTCAGGCGCATTGACAGAGCAGAATAATTGCAACATAATGATGACATCAATGAATAAACCTATTGAGCAATAATCCAGTGTGTGCTTCTTTTTTTCTTTTCTTCAGTCTTGTAGCTACATTTAAAAACAAACTCTGCTTAATCAAAACTAAAATAATGAAACATACGGGCTCTCAATAACGGAGATTAATGAAAACCGCTCTAGAGCTTTCTTGTCTTTCCCAAGTTTAGGTGACTTTAAATGTCTTAGCCATCCTTCCAGTGGCTAAGATTGGGTTAAGTCTTAAAGTATCTAAATATATGTATAAATAAACCTTCCAAATAACAACACAAGGCTCTGTACGTCCTGCTTTTCTGATAAAAGCTACTGTAGACGGTTTCCCACCCAGATGTCGCTGTGGGGAGCCTGGCTGTGTAGTTGGGACAGCAGTGTGCGCTCTCCCTTTTACACCGTACACTCGCTCTGCTTTTTTTTTTTTTTTTTTTTCCTATCCTAAATTTGACCCTGGCCACTATTTCCTCCGCACTGCACTGTCTATAAAGTGCCCATGCTTTCCTCACGCAGTCTCTTTCCCCGGCCACAAAACGACCGTGAGTGTCTAACTCACTGTTCTTGAAAAACTTAAATAAAAATACATAAAAAAATATAAAAATCAACAAAATCAAAATAAAAACAAGCACCTTATACTTAAAGAAATACAAACGATTTAAAAAAAAAAAAAAAAGCAAAATCTTAATTTAAAAAAAATAACAGAAACAGGAGGCTCTGGGTCTTTAAAGGAAGAAATACTTCAGAAGACATCGATTATATATCGTAATTTTCCAGGTCTAAACTGGAAAACGATCAGCTGTCTGTAGCTGAGAATTGACGCGCAGCTCGGACCGGGAATACAGCTCATACCGGCTTTATTTTCTGCCTTTTTTTTTTTTTTGAGGGAAGCTCTGCTTTAATTTCTATTGTGAATTCCGAGTTATGAACACAGCGACTGCGAGTTATCCGATGGCTTCTCTTTACGTCGGCGACCTGCACCCCGATATCACGGAGGCTATGCTGTATGAGAAATTCAGCCCAGCCGGACCGGTGCTTTCCATTCGGGTATGCCGAGACATGATCACCCGGCGATCGCTGGGATACGCTTACGTGAACTTCTCCCAGCCCGCTGATGGTAAGAAACGACACATTCACACACACACTGAAGGCGCATTATGCAGTTGGAGCATGTTATTTTGCAGAAATCATGCATGCGGCTTATTTAAAACCCACATGCATCCTTCATATATTGACATTGTCACACATGCTTTCAATGTCAACCCTTAAAACTGCCTATTGGGTAATTCCTGTCTAGCCTACATAATGAAATGCAGGTTCAGAAACACTGCCGGTGCTGACACTGGATTTTTGTTTAATGTAATGTTTTTGTGCTCAAATAGGACAGTCATGGCAGTTGTTCGGTCTAGTTTGAGCAGTCATTTGACCCACATAAGCATGGCCCAGTTCTTTTACACTCCTGGTAATATATTTGAATACTACAGTTAAAGCGCCCACCACATGCAGAGTTGACTTATGTTTAACAGTTAGCTGTGAACTCATTCAAATCAGTTCATATCAATTACAACACTGCATGTAGGATTTTTATTTTTTTTAATTCAACCCAAATGACCCACTTCTGCTCCTATTTAAAGGGACCAATGAGTGAATTTAATTCCCATTGCCCTCTGCTGCTGTATTTTTACTGAAAGCAAGAAAAGGGACAAGCACAGCTGAACAATGACCCCTGAACTGCCTGCTTGACATGCCAAGCCATGTGTATATTGTTTGGTGTAGTATCAAGGACTTGATCCGGTTTCTATTTGGATTTAATCCCATCTTTATTTTTCAAACAGATTGAAAATGAATTTAATTATGTAACAGGGCTATCCTGAGAAGATATTGCTGATAGTTAATCTGTTAGGACTTGATGCTTAAATGTGCATGTCTGTCAAATGTGTCAAAGTGTTTTTAAGTGACTTATGTTAACGCTTTTCCTTTCACAGTCAATGGTATGGAAGTGTTGAGCAATAGTAGCAGGTGTTGTGGTTGTTTACATTGTGTGGACTTTTTTCTGCCTCTGGTATCAACGTTAAACACCTGTCACAATGTATCTGTGCCCGAGTCAGTTACCAAAAGCTGGAGTAATGATAGGGTCCAACTGGCTTGCTTCCAGAAATTTGGTATCGTTCGCTTGAGTAAACGTAAGAGGAGCCACAAGTGAGAAGACACCATTTGTTGTTGAAGGTGTAGACGTGGGGGGTGGTGGCTGTTATTGAGTATTTAAATGGATACTAGGCCCATGCCTGTGGGGCAATAGCCTGACAAAAAAACACAAACCCACTGATACAGCTTTTGCAAAATATACTTGAAGAACTGTACCATGATAGGCCAGAGAATTTCATGGAAAGCAAAGCTGTTGTCGAGGTTTATCACAAAGTCCCGTGGATTTCTACATGTCATAGCTGCATGTGTAAGCGCTCACGAGACCTGTTGTTACTCATCTAAGCATTCTAGTTGAATGTGTCTCTTCCCCATCAATGGTAGATAATGCTCCACTCACAGCCCATGCCAACACATACCTCCCAGGACCCCTCTCTAATTATAGAACATCTTTCTGAGCAGCCCAAAATTTGCCTGCTCCGTAATAACTTCCTCATAGAAATGGTTAACAGTAAAGAGGAGTACAATGCATTTCGAATCCATTGTTGTTTACATTTTATTACACCGAGTGCTTCACAGAAGCATGCACCATTCTAAATCACACCAGCTACTATATGAATAATCCTTGTGTGTTACAACAATAATTTTGCCTTTTTAAAGCCAAGAGTCCCTCTGTGAACCCTCTGGAAGTCCACATGTTTGACAGCGATCACACCTTCTCTCAGCACACGAGTTGTAAAGTACAATTGCAAGCCAAACTGCTGATGCCAGCAGACGCAAGGCAGCTCTGTTTTGTTTACCAGACATTTTTAGCTGGACAGCCTGGCCTGTGTGTGTATGTGTGTATGTGTGTGTGTGTGTTACTGTGGAGTGACTGAACAAAAGGATGTTTGGCATGTGTGCCCACATAAGAGCCTATCCTATATAAGAGTTAAAGCAACAGAGAGAGTGTAAATTCAACCTTAAACAGAGCAGAAAGACCACAGATTGATTTGATTGATGTGAAAAAAACTTGTGAACTTTTTATCTTAACACCACAGTTTAGGCCTGTTTGTGTTATCAGAGGGCCTACTGCACTGCTACTACAGCGGGCCTCGGTGGGACGTGGCCCAGTAGCATGTGGTACGTAAGAGAAGAGGGCCATGTGTTCCCTGCTTGCCCATGCAGCTGCCCCCACACATGTCCCAGCTGTTCATAGAAAGCTCATCAGCCACATGGTCTACTGCAGTATCTTACCCATGTTACACGTGCCTTGGTAATGGCCTGGCAGCAGGGATTCTTCATTGTGGTACGCATCGCACAGGGAGACAAAGTGTTTTAATATACTCCACTGTAACCTTGTGTTATTTTAGTGGAGTGCTGTGTTTGTGGTTATAACAAAAGCACCATGATACTGGCAGAGTAGCAGTCTGGTGTGAGAGTGCTACAGTACAGCACAGGTTATCCATGATGTATTGAAACATGATATGCAGCATACATTTACTGACTATATGTTTTCAAGCTTGTGGTTCCATGTAAACAACCAGCCATGACCTTTCCCTCCGCCTGTCTGCCCATCCTCCCCCACCAGCTGAGAGAGCCCTGGACACCATGAACTTTGACGTGGTGAAAGGGAAGCCAATCAGAATCATGTGGTCCCAAAGAGACCCTTCCCTCAGGAAGTCTGGAGTGGGCAACGTGTTCATCAAGAACCTCGACAAGTCCATAGACAACAAAGCCCTGTATGACACCTTCTCTGCCTTTGGCAACATCCTCTCCTGCAAGGTAGAGTTGTCATAAATTAAGTTTGACAATTTTGGGAATTGTGCTTATTTGCTTTCTTGCAGAGCAATAAATGAGAAGATCAACACCACTCTCATATTACATGTACATTAGGTATGAAGCTTCGGCCAGCAGGAGGTTAGGTGGGGAAACAGCTTGCCTGACTGTCTGAAGAGAGCAAAATGCACTTGCCAGAAGTTTTTAAAGTCACCAAGAAATAAAGTACACAAACTCTAAAACTACAAAATGTTATTTTCACACTTGGCTTTTTGAGATTTTGTAGAGGTGCTGATAGGCATGTTACATCTCCTTTGGAAATAGCCAGGCTTGCTGTTTCCCTGTTTTACAGTCTTTATGCTAAACTAAGATAACTTGTCACTGGCCATAGCTTCATATTTAACAGGCTGAGAAGCAAAGAACCGTTATTTCCAAAATGTTACACTGTCATCTGTGTAAAGCAATAATGAATATTTGTTCTGAGTTTGTTAAACTACAGAACAACGTGTTATTAACCACCCAGCCAAATTTGAATGATTAAAACATTCACCGGTAATATAAAATTAGGTGTGTGGAAAAATAAGCAGTAGTCTCTGTTCTGAAACACTGGGGGCACTGAAAGCATGGCTCAACCCTCTGAGTTAACAATGCTCATACCAAACTCCAGTATAAAAATACACAATTTTAAATAGGCCTTGTTTTTAGGTGTAAGTCAAGCAGAATGGGTGATATTTTAAAAATAAAGTCAGGTTAGGAGACACTTTTTAATTCGGCACATATTTTGTAGGTAAACATGGGTTTTTTCTGGAAAAAAAGTTAACTTAAATGACTAGTTAACAAATCAATCTATCACCAATAATCATTATCTTCAGTTATTGTCCGGTGCACTTACAGTTACTCACTTCTCTGCCAAAATGTCCTTGGCAGCTCCATTGTGGCCATCCCCCTTGAAACAATTGCCTCTCACACTGTGCTTTTTGGTGATGTGCTGCCCGGCAGATGTCACCACCGGCCGCACAGCTGGTGCTGTCGGCACTGCATACATTTTTTGTATGAGTTTACCCGTCCTCCCAGCTGAACAGCCGGTACTGAAGTTGAAACCACTCGCGGCTCCAACCATCAATGGATGTTTCAGCCGGGTTTAAAATAACTCCTTGAGCACTAACGCTGACTGAAAATGGCCCCATTTACAAGAGATTATCCAAAGTCAATCCCATTTGTCTCCGATGAAAGTTTGTAAAACTACCTGGTGTAAAAAAAAGTGACTGTGTTCGTGCACTCTAGTGTTTATATGGTGCATGGTGGAGGGTGTTGTACTAGTAACATCTCTGTGACACCAAGCAACCATTTCAGACCTGCCCAAAAAATCCTGAACATAGAAATTGTGAGAAACAGTTTAATGCTTCACAATTTAGTACTATATAGTTCACTTTTCACTACTATTCAACTATAGTTCTCTTTTCACGCTTTCAGCAATTATTTTCTAACATGTATAATGTGTTTCAAAAGAAATCTCTGATTTTCCTTTAAGTGGATTTTTAAGCCGAGCATGAAGCCTCTAATTTAGCATATTTACACAATTGTCTTCCTGTGCTCCAGGTGGTGTGTGATGAAAATGGTTCCAAAGGCTACGCATTTGTCCACTTTGAGACCCAGGATGCTGCTGACCGTGCCATTGAGAAGATGAACGGCATGCTTCTGAATGACCGCAAGGTGTGAGTGTCCGATTATCTAGGTGCTGGGGACAAAGGGGGTTCATTGTTGCCTGTGTTTTTGAAAGACTTAAGAAGAATTTAGCTTGACTTTTACAGTGATTGATAGTATATATTAAAGTCATTGTGATGTTGAAAGTCCAGATGTAAATGGTGTAGTACTTATTGAAAGTATGGTGATCATTGCAATAGCTTATGTTTATTAAAATTGATCAATTTATTGTCCATTTGTAACTTCTGTTCTATACTTGTGATGAGTGACCTGATGTTTTGTGTCTTTTTTCGGTTGGTGAGTTTGTGTGTAAATAATATGACTAATAAGCTCATCTCTCACTATCGCCAGTATGAAGATAACCTCTAAACTGAAAGATAATAAACTACTAAACTTTTACTTACTCTTATCTTTCCTACCAGACGCATTTTCTGTTGCCTCATTTATCCACTCGCTGGTCACATCGTCTTAGAGTGTTTGTGTGTGTGTGTGTATGACCACGCTTGTGTGTTTTAGTGATGGATCGAATGCAGGAATGCAATACTGGATGGCAGAAGGGGAGAGGTCGTCATAGCAAGGTATATAAGATCATTTGGTCCTCCTCAGCTTTCCTTTCTACTGTGAGACTCTGTCCCTACATCCCTCTCCATCCACCTCCTCATCAAGTTTTGGACCAAGAATTAAGATGGTTGTCACTGTGTTGTCAAGCATGCCAACGTATCTGCCTGCCTCTGGTGATATTAACAGCAATTGAATGGTTTTTCATTGTTTACCCCAGGAATGACAATTCACATGATGAAATGTCGCTGTGACTTGTCTCGTGAATGTTGTCCCTGTTTTTGTAAAATAATGTACTGGATTGTTTTAGTTTTTTTTTTTTTTTTACTGAACATGATCGGGTGGTCAGGTCTTCATGTCATTGCGGAACTTCGGTTTGGAAAAAGGAGGTCAAAAGAGATGGATCCTGGTTTGCTTTCCCAGCTCAGTCAGAACTGTTTTACAAGAGTGTGTATTGTTGCTCTTCCTCTATCCTCAGATTCGTGGGTCGTTTCAAATCTCGCAAGGAACGGGAGGCTGAACTTGGTGCCAAAGCCAAGGAGTTTACCAATGTCTACATCAAGAACTTTGGGGACGATATGGATGACGAACGACTAAAGGAACTTTTTGACAAATATGGTAATCTGACTAGATGAATGTTTATTGCTCTAATCTTTAATGTAGTCTGGTTCTGCTGTATTTCATGCATATGGCTGACCTTTAACCCCTACAGGCAAAACACTCAGCGTGAAGGTTATGACAGACCCCACTGGCAAATCCAGAGGCTTCGGATTCGTTAGTTATGAGAAACATGAGGATGCTAACAAGGTACTTTAGTCTCATGGAAATGTATCAGGTCTGTCTTTATCCGTTATAAATTCCCTCTGATAATAATGGCTTTAATGGCTTGATCCATAGGCTGTAGAGGACATGAATGGCACCGAACTCAATGGCAAGACAGTGTTTGTAGGCAGAGCTCAGAAAAAAATGGAGCGCCAGGCAGAGCTGAAGAGGAAATTTGAGCTGCTGAAACAAGAAAGGATCAGTCGTTATCAGGTCTGCAGAAACTAAGCCTTTAATATATAGTCAGTCTTTTTACAGTACAGTTACAGTATCTCAGTTAAACTGCTAGCTACATCATAACTGTTTGTCTTTGATTTCAGGGTGTTAATCTCTACATTAAGAACCTTGATGACACCATAGACGATGAAAAACTGCGTAAGGAGTTCTCTCCATTCGGTTCCATTACAAGTGCCAAGGTGAGAGGGATCAAACAGATGGCACAATGCATTATCACTTGATAAATGTAATTGCATTATAAATATAGCAGCAGTGTTGTATGTTTGAAATTAACCAGAAACAAACTTTATATATTTTAGGTGATGCTGGAGGAGGGTCGCTCCAAAGGCTTTGGCTTCGTCTGCTTCTCCTCCCCCGAGGAGGCCACCAAAGCTGTGACTGAGATGAATGGACGTATCGTTGGCTCCAAACCCCTCTACGTGGCTCTTGCTCAGCGCAAAGAAGAGCGCAAAGCCCACCTCACCAACCAGTACATGCAGCGTATTGCTGGCATGAGGGCCATGCCGGCTAACGCCATCATTAATCAGTTCCAGCCCACCAGTGGCTACTTCATGCCAGCTGTGCCACAGGTGTGAAAATCAAAGTCTGAGTTGGTGTGCATATTAAAGTAGCTATAATTCAAATGTTTATTCTAAAAAATGATCACATGACTATGTGGTTGCTCATATAAATGTACCCACACAAAATTATCATGACATTCTGCAGTTCCTGTCAGGTTTCCCATCAAGTATCGGTGTCTTTCAGGTCACTTTTTTGGTTTTCTGGTCCACAGCATTTTTTGGGTCACAGTCATCAATATACAAAAAAACCCCCAAACAAACAAACAAACAAAAAGAACACTGTACACTATCTGCCCAGCACCAGAAGGCAGACTGGAGTTAGCATTTCCTACAAGTTATCATAGACCAAAAACAGAGGTTAAAGGAGACTGAATATTTGGACATGCACCCACGGGCACAAAAGTGACAAATGAATGATAATGTTGCATGGTGTCTGCTGGGTGTGTACATATGCAACAGTTTGCTAATAAGTTCGTCAGATCAACTCTTAGCTGTAAATAAGTGTAGTTTTTACAGCTTATTCTGCTGCCCAGGTGGCCAAAAAAACAGTTAACGTGAGTTTAAAATAATATGTTAGGATGATCACACTTTCATATTTGGGGTTAGGTTTAGACTGTTATTTTTTGTTTGTTTGTTTGTTTATTTTAAGGGTATTCACTAAAGTGATTTCAATAGGGTATGATTTTAATGCCTCTCTTGTGCCCACCAGGCCCAGAATAGGACTACATACTATGCACCAAATCAGCTGGCCCAAATGCGACCCAACCCCAGGTGGCAGCAACAAGGTGGTAGAGGTCAAGGTGAGCACATGGGACCGGGGCATCTGTCTTGCATGTGTAGTAAATCTATAATTACTTATCCGACATTATAGATATACTATGAAAGACCACATGTTAAGCAGTTGTGTTTTGTACCTAACTTATTCTTTTTCTCCTTGCATCTGTCACTCTCAGGTGGTTTCCAGGGGATACCCAACTCACTGCGTCAGCCAGGCCCACGCGCCAGCCTGAGACATATGACTCCTAGTGGCAGCGCACAGGGCCCACGAGGTGTGTTCAACTTATTGACTTTGACTTTAGCTTTTTTGTGTCATTACATTTAGAGACATTTTACAGTTAAGTGTTCAAAAGTGATTAGCAATACACTGTGTAAATCTGATTCCTTTTTTCCTCCCGTCTGCTAGCTACTGGCCAGACCATGGGTCCTCGTCCTTCAATGGGAGTCCCTGGACCTCGGGCTATGCCTCCTTACAAATATGCCACCGGTGTGCGTAACCCCAACCCCCAGGTGGTACAACCTATTGCCTTACAGCAGGTATGACTAAAAAGCCAATCACATCTTGTTTTGCTGTCATATCTAGCCTCCAACCCATAAATATTTTTCTTTACTATGTCTTTAATTTGTGCCTGTCAGGCTCAGCCAGCGGTGCACGTTCAGGGCCAGGAGCCTCTTACAGCCTCCATGCTGGCTGCTGCACCACCTCAGGAGCAGAAGCAGATGCTAGGTAAGACTCCCATATCTGAATGAATGGACCGTAATGCTTTTCAGATTGTATTTGGTTGTTTTATTCTACTTCACTTCATTGTTTTATTTCAGGGGAACGTCTGTTTCCACTGATTCAGGGCATGCATGCTAACCTGGCAGGCAAGATCACGGGCATGCTGCTGGAGATTGACAACTCTGAACTGCTGCATATGCTGGAGTCTCATGAATCTCTGCGCTCAAAGGTACACTTTCTCCATCTTTTGTTGTCACACTAAGAAGATGTGTCTGTTATCCAAGCGCTTACACTGCATTGCTGTAACATCTTTTTCAGGTGGAAGAAGCCGTTGCAGTGCTACAGGCCCACCAGGCAAAGAAAGATGCCACCCAGAAAGTGGGCAGCATGGCTCCTACTGCTGCTGCTGCCACTTCCTGAAGACTGTGTACTGTATTAGATTGGTATGATAATACATCATCAGTCAGTTATTGGTTATGACATTATCCAAGCAAGTTTTTTGGCACTAATAAAAGTAACTGTGTTGTTTCAGGTCACAGAGAAATGAGCAGAGATGGGGAGAGACACACAACACTGACTCCAGACGACTGAGTCCTCTGAACGATTATGCAAAAACAAAAACTGAGAAAAAAAAAGGAAAATGTAATTTTAAAATATACTTGAACATTTTGAAAAATATTACAGTTCATAATTTTCTAGTTCTGTAATACTTTTAAACTGCATACCAAAAGCAATAATGCGAATGAGTCTTGAATTAAGGTCCTTCACTTTGTGGCGAAGGAGAGAAATCTGTTTTCTAAAAAGGAAAATGAGCCTTGTTCTTTTCCTTTGCTTGAAAGTTTTATGTTTGGTTTGAAATGATGGACTCCTCCATCCCATCGTGTTATCATAGGTGTATGATTATTCTCAATAAAGGGATGATTTATCAAGGTTACCACTCTTGTGTTATTTTGATTACATGTTGTCTATTGTCTTCTGATCCAAGTGTGTATTTGTGTATCTAACAAACATTAGTCAGTGGTGTGCATAGACATTTTCAAAGGCAGTGTTAACAAACAAAAAGCATAACTCAGTTTCGTACAGACGGTCAAAGCAGGTTTAGGGTAAGAGTCGGGGCACCAGAGGGGAAGCACAAACAATATAATGTTGAAATTATATTGCTAAATTCATATGATTTGTTACCTCTTTGGCCACATGATTATGATGCACTAAAGACAAAAAGGTCAGGGATAGATGTGTCTTGAAATTTTTTGAAAATTATAGATAAATGTGTTTGTTATTAAACTATTTTGATATGTTTTGATATTAAGCTCTGAAATCAGTAGTGATATATTTATGTTGAATTTATATACATACATCATACATTGCATAAAAACTATCAAAATACGTATGATCACGTTGTAATAAAATACAATTCTGCACATGGTAATTTTATGCTCAAACTGTCATTCAAAAGTTGAATTAGCCAACATGGGAAATAACAGCCATAGAGGACACGTGGTCTGTGAAACGAAAAAAAATAATGACGTTAAAGAGCTTGAATATAGAGAAAGCAGAAAATCAGTGTAGCAAGAAAACACAGAGCATGATGAACTTTCCCTGCATTAAAGTAATGATAATAAATAAGATGAATTATGACTGATAGAAACAGGTGTTGTGATGTGGCTGCTGCAGGAGTTCTTCGACAGGGGGCGCTGCAGAGGAGTAAAGCACAGCAGCGGGCTGTAGTTTCCACTGACGACAAACTGCTGCGGTCAAAGTTGAAGGGTTACATCCAACATGGCGTCCAGCAAACGAGTGCTGTATGTCGGTAAGTTAATAGTAATTGTTTCAAAAATCCCTGAAATGTGTTGTTTCATTATATACAGCTAACGCGTTTATATCATGAGTTTATAAAGAAGGAACTTAGAGACAACTTAACATGCATGAAAGGACCATAACACGAAAAAACACACGAGAAACGGAGGGAATTAGCCGGCTTATAACATAACATAAAACACTATACTATATAACTATATACTGTGGTGATTTTAAACTTTGAACAATTTCCCAAACACCATATTTATGCTGCTTTGCGTCAGTTTTTGTCATGAACTGTTTGGAAAATAAACAAAACAACAAGAAATATCTATACCGATAGATGGAGAAATGAATGATCCCCTACAGACACGTACTATGCCTCAGTAGACGTGTATTATGTATTAATAGACGCGTATTATGTATAAATATGCATGTAATAATACTATGCATGGAACAAAAATGTGTGTCTGATGTGGGATTTCCATTAATAAAATAATTAGGACGTTTAAATCCTCAAAGTAACATATCCTCCTTCTCCCTCATTCAAAATCTCCAAAAATGCAAATATTTTATATTTCAGAAATTTAACAGCTTTACATAAGTCTGTTACTTCACTGTCAAGTCTGTTCTTTGTGTTTGAATGCTTGCTGTCCACCTAGATTAGTTAGAAAAGTTATTTATCAGCATTAACGTAGCATCAAAATATTGCTTTACCTGGCTTGTCAACTATATCTCCAATTAATGTAACAGGTAGGTCAGTCTACGTGGAGCAACTACAATTACGACCTCATACCATATTACAGATTACATGTGAACAAAAAATTGATATGCAAAATGTGAATCAGTTAAAAGTTTCTTGTCATAAATCATGCTCGTAGGTCAACCCCTAAAAATCAGATTTTCAGTGAGCACGAAGAAACCTTTCACTTTCAGCAGATGAATGTGAAAACAGCTTTCTGGTGTCAAACTCTGTACATACATCATTCTGCACAGTGGAGCTCAAACATTTAACTGAAGTAACAAGAAGGAAAACACTCACACACTCATGAGTCTTCGTTGCAGCACTTAACCTGCTCTGGTATTCTCAATCTGCTTTCACCAGTTTATTTTCAGCACTGTGTCTTTCTTCTCAGGTGGTCTGGCAGAGGAGGTGGATGAGAAGGTGTTACATGCAGCTTTCATCCCTTTTGGAGACATCACAGACATCCAGATACCTTTAGACTATGAAACAGGTACGGACAGGAGTTCTTGTGTGTAACATGAAACATACTGTGAGTAAGATAAACATGAAGCTGATTCATTGTGTCTTGTGTTCAATTTTCAGAAAAGCACAGAGGATTTGCGTTCATTGAGTTTGAGATGGTGGAGGTATGTCCTATGTATTATACAGCTACACGATGATGCCTTTAACATGAATAGGATCATATTTAGAGTCATAATTGGTTCAATTCAGAAATTGACAGACTACACCTCCAGTTGCATTATTTAGGGATGAACACATTTTAATTGAGCTATGAGTTTTGAGCAGCAACAATTAGTCAAGTAATTGGATTGGTCAACCAATAGAAAGTTTGTTTGCAGCTATTTTGATAAATAAATTAAATAGTTTTTGTCATTTTTTAAGAGAAAATGCTAACATTTCCTGGTTGCAGCTTTTCATATGTGAGGATTTAAAGGTTTTATGTGTCATTTATGATGAATATCTTTGTATTTCGGACTGTTGATTGGATGAAAGGAGACAGTCAAAGATGTCATCTTGGGCTCTAAGAAGTTATAATGGCCATTTTTCACTCGAGAAAATAATCAGCTTATTAATCAATAAAGAAAATGATCCTTAGCTGCAGCATATGAGAATAATCTCATATTTGTGTGCATAATGTACTTTATTTATGCCCTTTATCTTTATCTGCAGGATGCTGCAGCAGCTATTGATAACATGGTAAGTGGATCTCATTGCTTCACGCATTTGTCAATAAAGTTTCATTCATATTTCTAAAACCTGAGTGTGGTAAGTTTATATTAAAGGTCCCAGAATTTAGCTTCTTGTTTCCATGTTAATGTTATGTTATTGCTCTGTTTCTCTACCAGAATGAGTCTGAGCTTTTTGGACGGACTATCCGGGTTAACATCGCCAAGCCCATGAGAATCAAAGAAGGCTCTTCTCGACCAGGTAATTGATGAGAGCGTGTTATTAGATGGCTTTGCCCGGACTGTTATTTAAATCCTGGGTTCTGATTTTAGCTCTCTCTTTCCCTCAGTGTGGTCGGATGATGACTGGCTGAAGAAGTTCTCAGGGAAGACCGCAGAAGAGGGTGAGGAGGAGTCGGCAGCGGGAGAAACACCCAACACTGCTGCACAAGAGGTGAGATAGCTTTCCTTCTAGTGTGTGTAGTGAGTATACATTTATATAGCTCTTTTCTAGCCTTCTGATCACTCAAAGAACTTTAAACTGCATGTCATGTGAACCGCTGATCTTCTGATTAGTGCACGACCTGCTTTACCTCCTGAGCCACAGCTTCCCACAGCTGATGACTATATATGAGTGACATATGATGTGTTTTTGCAGGGTGAGCCCCCAGCTAAAAAGGGCAGAGTCAATCCACAGGTCTATATGGACATCAAGATCGGCAACAAGCCGGCAGGGAGACTACGCTTCCTCCTTCGGGCTGATATTGTTCCCATGACAGCAGGTTTGTATGCTGTTCACCATCACATCGTTGTCTAAAATATATACTGTAGGCGGACATTAATACATTTGTATAAAGAATAGAAAAAGATAAAATAACCACAAGTGTCTTATCAAAGAATCAAAAAGTGACACGGACATGTTTTCTTCCATTTCGCACAGAGAACTTCCGCTGCTTGTGCACACATGAGAAGGGCTTTGGTTACAAGGGCAGCAGCTTTCACCGCATCATCCCTCAGTTTATGTGCCAAGG
This sequence comes from Scomber scombrus, assembly GCF_963691925.1. NCBI lineage: Eukaryota > Metazoa > Chordata > Actinopteri > Scombriformes > Scombridae > Scomber > Scomber scombrus. The sequence continues at coordinate 19,129,124 of NC_084988.1, read as the reverse complement.
AGGTGACTTTACCAACCACAACGGCACCGGCGGCAAATCCATCTACGGGCGGAAGTTTGACGACGAAAACTTTGTCCTGAAACACACCGCTCCAGGTGAGGACCTCTCTAAAGACTGTGTGATCTGTTAACCAGTGCTGTAAGGTTCACAGTGTGTGTTTACTAGCAGATCCTGTGCCAAACTTTGTCTCTTGTGCACACAGGGCAGCTCTCTATGGCCAACTCTGGGCCGAACAGTAATGGCTCTCAGTTCTTCCTCACCACCGACAAAACGGACTGGCTGGACGGCAAACACGTGGTGTTTGGAGAGCTGGTGGAGGGGATGGATGTGCTTCGTGCAATTGAGGTAAGGGATTAATGAGCCTAATGAGCCATAAAAATCACTTTAAAAAAAAAGATATATATGACAATCACATGTTTCACTACCACATAAAGGGTTTAATTTACCTTGCCATCACAAGTCAAAAAAGTGCGCTCAATCATATTTTTAAGTTATTCCCAATCAGTTCTTCATTATAAATATTGCTTTTTGCTTTTCACTTTATTTGTTCCGTGTCAATAAAATTGGTGAATAATTAGTAGAAGAATCAGGCAGGAAGTTGATTATATTTGATTTTTAGAGACTAAATGAACATATTTAAAGTACTAATAACAGTCACATAACTGCAATTTTAATTCTTATTTCAAACACAATATTTACAGAAATAATGGAAGTAGTGGACATTTGTATTTATTCTAACCCCATATAAAGGTTGATGGTGTCACTCTGATCACTTTAACTCTTTTTAAAAAAAAAAACTATTTTGTGTCCACAGGCTCAGGGAGCAAAAGACGGGAAGCCGAAGCAGAAAGTCATCATCTCAGACTGTGGAGAATATGTGTAAACAAAATAAAGTGTGTGCCTTTTTTTGTATGTGTGTATGGAGGCAGTGTATGTCTGAGAGCACGAGTGTGTTCATGGTCTTTTTCACCTTGGAATTCAATCTTCAACCATGTAAATATTTCAATAAACACCTTTTGTAATAAAGAATCTGAAGCTCGATGTCTGTTTACTTTGTACACTTGAAATGTCACATTGATCTGCTGATGCTTACCTTCTTCTTTAAAGTTGCATAAGAACTTATTTATAAAACAATTTAATTTTGGAAAATAGTAGTGTGATTAATTACGGACAAAAAAAAATCAGGGAGCCTGCTGGACCACATTATAATTAATATTATAATAATAATAAATAGTAAATAAAACCTGCTCTTAACATGATGGGTCAGGCAAATATTTGGTGGGGTGTAGCTGCCACACCTGAGCAGGTCGAGTGGTGCGAAGACATGGCAAGCGAACGACTCCACCCACTTTTCTCTTGTCCTGTTGAGAAATTGCTGAGATCTGATCGGAGAAGTTCATCCAACGTCTGTTCCCCCTCTCCAACACTGGACCGCAGCAACCGCGAATAAACTGTAAGTACTCGGATTCATACATAAAGCTCTGAATCGTATAATAATGAGATCTTGTTGGTTTTTAACTGATTTAGTAAGTTTTTAAGTCTTGGATACGCACAATTGCGCACGGAATGTGGAAAGTTGAAAGCGCTTACGGCAGGCGCTGGCAAGTGAATGGCTGATCTGAGTAAGAGCTGTCTTCCTTTAGTAAAGCAGCTGTTTTAAGGAAAAAGTACCGTATACAAAAGCGAAAACTATGAGCTTTAATGGAAGCTTGGAGCCTCTTTAGCGCTTATTTGACACTCCGTTTGTGTTTTTCCTTAAAGAGATGTAACACACGAATTCCAGATATCAATTTCCCCCTTTGCTGTTCTATTTAGTTTTCTTGTTTTTTGGGGGAGTTTCTTTGGTTGTTGTTGGTTTTTTTTCATCTGTGATGTGATTGTTTCATTTTTATTTTAAGGCTGGTTGATAGAAATACCTGATATTTGTAGCCTTTACTTAAAAGAGTTTTGTCTGTCTTTCATCAGCAGGAAGAGAAGACAGAGTGTGAACAAACCTCGTCATGAACTGGGCATTCCTCCAGGGCCTCCTCAGTGGAGTGAACAAGTACTCCACAGCCTTCGGCCGAGTGTGGCTCTCTATTGTTTTCCTCTTCAGGGTGATGGTGTTTGTGGTGGCAGCAGAGAAGGTATGGGGTGATGAACAGAAGGACTTTAAATGCAACACGGCGCAGCCTGGGTGCCACAACGTCTGCTATGACCACTTCTTCCCCGTCTCCCATGTCCGGCTGTGGGCCCTGCAGCTCATCTTTGTCACCTGCCCCTCACTCCTGGTGGTGATGCACGTGGCCTACAGGGAAGACCGGGAGAAGAAACACAGACTCAAGTATGGCGAGAACTGCCACCGTCTTTACCAGAACACCGGCAAGAAGCGTGGAGGCCTGTGGTGGACCTACGTCCTCACTCTGTTCTTCAAAATAGGTGTGGACACCACCTTTGTTTACCTCCTCTATCACATCTACGCGGGCTACGACTTCCCCTCGCTCATCAAGTGTGAGGAGAAGCCCTGTCCCAACAAGGTGGACTGCTTCATTGCTCGGCCCACTGAGAAAAGAATCTTCACCATCTTCATGGTGGTCACCAGCCTGGCCTGCATCCTCCTCTCCATTTTTGAAATCGTCTACCTGATTGGTAAACGTTGCCGTGAGTGTTTCACCGCAGTCCATCACTCTCGCCACATTAACACCAACACAATGTCTAGTGGAAGCACCTTGATGGACTCCAAAACTCTGAAGTTGAAAAGCACCCCTGAAACTCCTGCACCTTCATACAGTGTTGCAGTATCTTGACGGACTGAGAGTATAAACTTATTTAGAAACAAAGACTTGGGAAAGCAAAGCTGCCTCTCCTCATTCCACAGGCACTTTCTAAAAAAGACTTGCCAGCAGACATTTGTCTGCTCAGAAACTGAACTGCTGTGGATTCAGTTCTTTACTGTGACTTCTGTCCAGAATATAAAACTCTGGATGACAAGAGGATCACTGAACAAACTTTCAGCTTGCTACGTATCATTGATCTGGAATGTACTGCTGGTCGTCAGTTCGGGTTCAGAGTGTTTACAGATTAAGCCTGTACAAAGAAAAAGCCATGTCTGTGCGATGTAGCCTCAGATTTAGCCTTGAGTTCAAATGTATGAGTCATCCTGTGGTTTGCAGTGGATGGTTTTACAAACACATGTGGTTTTCTGTGTAAGATTTTCCCTTCTGCTCAGTGCCTCCAAATGCTTTCACCCAACCATACTGTTTCTTCCCTTCACTCAGATGTTCATATGTGCACTCTAGACAGCTTTTATTTTTTACTCTTTGAATACTATACTTCATGGAATTGAACAAACTTGAAAGAAAATGTGTGCATGTTAACTGTCCCTATCTGTTTTCATGTTTAAATTGCTGTCTGTGTACAGGCAGAAGAGAGCAATGAGGTTTTGTGAACACTGTTGTTAATTTATCAGGATGTGTATATGTCATAGCAGTGAGGCACAGTGTGGCTGTAGAGTTGTTAATATTATTTTCCAATAAAGATAATAATTTTGAAGTTTTGAGTTTTGTTGGCATATGTCCAGGGAAGTCTGTTTAGAGAGGTCAATACACAGCAGTGCATCTTGAGCATGTACTGTAAGTGCAATAACACACAGTATTTAAGAGAATCAAATATTACACATTTTCTGCTTCTATTTTTCTCTCCATGTGTTTCTTGGAGCTCTCCCTACTCACTGGCTGTGAGATTGCCCTGTTGCTATGAGCAACACCCTCATTGTTTAGGTTGATTGGTACTTTGAGAAGGGCAGAGGAGAAGTCTCCCACTCCTCACTTTGATTCATCTACAGTTGATGTGTGGGCCCACCCAACGCAGGAATTTGTCATTCCATACAACCTCTGAATAGATGATTCCAGTGTTTACACTGTGACGTGTGATGAAGGCAGATGTAGTGGTTCGCAAAGTATTTTCTCAATCTCCCATTGTATTGAGCTATGCAGATATATATATTTTATCTGCCTCTGACATTTCTGCTGTCACCTCAATACCACAGAGGTGAATACATGACGTCTGGGCTGCTCAAAGTAGTTTAAAACTGACATTTAAGAAACTCAAACAGCCAAGAGTCTTTCCACAAACAATAAGAGGATAATCTACAAGCACTGTCTGTTAACACTTTTCACTGGAACCATTAACATCCATTTCAGGAGTTGTTCCGATGAAAACTATTAACAGCGAGGTCTGTGGATTATCACAGTAGCGAGGTCATTGTTTCATGAAAAACAAGTTGAGTTTTGTTATTTAAAGGTAATGTGTCATCTTCACTGCACTGTATTGGGGATATATCTGAATCTTTAACAGATAAAAGCAAATATATCTAAATGAGTAAGTGGGAAAATATGTTTTTGTGTGTGTGTGATTTGGGGAAAGTGACTGTTCATTATTTTAAGCTTTGGCTCTGTTTTTCCTTGGGTGCACTGGGTGGTTCAGTTAATGTGCTGACACGTTTCCTCCTGTCCTCGCTTACTCTGTCCTGGTACATTTCCTTCCTCTGCTTCATGGCACCAACAGTGAAAAGTGTTTATCCTATTGTGACGGCTCGTCTTGTTGAGACTTGCGACTGGCAGAGGTTGAGTCATGAGCTGCATTCTTCCAGGTGTGTCCCAGCGGACTGCCTGAACCAGTTCATCTGGAGCCAAGGAGGAACTTTTTTTTTGGTCACATCTCCCTCCCCCATTGCATGGAATTCTCCTCTACTGAGAAGCTCTAAATGGGGCGAGTACAGATGTTGCGTTCACATGCCTGGACTGAATGTCGTAGACTTTCCTGAAAAGCACCACTGTAGTCCAGACTTATAACAATATTCTGAGAGTTTTAGCTTGTAGCTGCAAGACTTCAAGGCGGGGTTCATTCATTTAGAGAAAGTGGTGCCACAATAATCCTTCAGTGTTACTTTTCACTGTTTGTGTCGGACAAATTCAGCCAGTTTTAGCATGAACGTTTTTATTATTTATACACAGATGGAAAAGTGTGCATAATATGTTAAGAAAATCCTCTTAAAGTTATTCAAAGATGTAAAAGGCTGATTTTGAATTACTTGTGGGCAATCACAACTGTAAAAAAACATATAAAAGCACCAAAGTGTAAGCCTGGTTCCAGACTGAAAAATTGCAGTCTAGCCTGATTATTGGGCTATCCAACTTTTCATTCAGAGCTTGTGGTATGCTTACATCACATTCACATAAATTACAGGCACAACCTTTGATGTTTTTGGAGAACACTTTATCTTGGGCTTTATTAAAGCTGTTCCTGTTGCGGGCCTTACACAAGCGCATTGAGACACTGTATGTGCGTCTGAGTTACACAAATAAACTTGACTGTACTTGACTTGAGACAAATGATACATGAACTAGTGGTATATGTTTTTATATTATGTAAACACAGGTTTCAATGGATCTTAGAGCAGGTTCTGGCTGGCAGGAACTGGCAAGCCCTGGCACAGCTACAACACTTCAAGCAGGCTGAAATTTGATATTCCTTTTAACACCTACAAACACTGCTTATGATGTTATCCCTGCAGAGGAGTAACACAGTGATTGCAAAATCTATGGAAAAGACGTTTGGTTGTAGAAGTCAGCGAATGGCATAATGGAGACAAAAGACACGGCTCATGATCAGACAATGAGGGCGAGCTTAACAGCGGTTGAGAAAAGTGTTATTTGAGTAGAGCTTGGATCTGAAAAGGATAAAGGAAATACAATATACCTGCCTTTTGAACACTTTCTTTTCCTTTTTTTTGTTAAATGAAATTTAGAAAAAAGGTGAAGACTGTAAATGCAAAATATTTTTCTGATAAAAGGTGTAGATAAGGATGAATTACTACACCTACACCTCTTCTCCACCAGCTCCCTCATCTTTCATCACAGTACTATATCAAACCTTTCAACCAAAGCATGTTGCCTAGTACTAGTAAGAAAAGGAGATAAAGGAAATGTCCCACAACAAAAAAATGCATTCACCCCAGGGTGTGTCCACATCATATACTGTAGTACTCAGAAACAAGTTAGGGCAAGTAAACAGGTCTTAATCATGGAAACATTGAGAAAGAAAACAGTGAACCTAAGCTTGTTGCTACTAAACATTTTAAATGTAATGGTGATCAGTTTAGCTATTCTTCAACAAATACGCTGTTGAACAGGTATTGCCCCACTTAATTCAGTCTGAGAAGATTTTTGCTGTCTGACATTAACTTGAGTCCTGAGTCTGAATGTGGTGACTTGGGGGGGGGGGGGGGGGGGTCCTTGTGAGGGTCTGCGTTAGTGTGAATGAGAGAATTCACCCCTTTGAATTCTCTCATTCACACTAACTCAGACCCTCACAAGGACCCCTGGTGGTCCCTAGAATGGAAACCTCACACCTGAATCATGTATGGTATCACGTCCTCAAAACTGGGATTAAATATGTGGTTCCAAAACAGATTATTCTCCAAAGACGTATTATGCGTAGGAGTTGAAATTATATTATTTATAAGTATTTGACTTTCCACCTAGCAGTGGCGTGTGCGTAAAAGAGAGAGAGGGAGAGAGAGGAAGAAAAAGAGAGAGGAACATCTGGGGCAGCTCCACTTCTTTAACCACACCCACGGGCACATTTCTCGACACTGCGCTCCTCTACCTGTCGACGGTGACCAAATGTGTGCGTTAAAGGACTAAAACGACGTTCAAAACATCGAGAAGACCATCGGACTTACATCTGCTCCAGTATCTTGTAACATAAAATGGACTAAAACTTCTTCTGGTAAGCGAAGAACTCGTCATAATGAGCTTTTGATGTGTCAGAGATCAGTTTTCTAAATTCGCGTTGATCGTTCCCTTTTCAATAGTTGATTCATTGGCTTTTACGCAGCAGTCTTTGGAGCCATTATTCATCACTGGTCTTAGTAAAAGGGGCACATGTCGGTAGAAACAATAACCAATCAAAAAAATATGTCCAAATATGTCCAAATAACTTTTTACAGCCCGTGTGTAATAGGCTGTTTTTTTGTTATAGACTTAGATAAAGTAGCCATCACTCATTAGAATATGTCAACACAAAGGATCCACATTAGAAGAATAGTTGTATTAACTTTGTTTTTAAAATAAATATTTGTATTAAAGTTCTTACGTTTATTATATGTAAATTCCGGGCGTGTTAATAAAGTTGGTCCAACTTGTTTCCTTTACGCAGTTTGGCTGCAGGCCTGCTCTTTACTGTGTGTTTCTGTTGGTGCTTGTTGTTAGCCTCTCTGCCACGTTTTTACATTAAATGAGCATTGGAAGATAATTTACTGGTTTCAAAAAGTCTGAGTGAAAGGTAAGTTGTTATTAAAACCACCTGGAGTATGTTGGACAGCACCAACTCACAGAGTGAAAGTATAATATTCAGCAGATAATGAAAACATGTTCATCCATTCTTCATTCTGTCCTGTCTAGGTTTGAGGAAAAGCTACAACCACCAAGAGTGGAATTCCAGAGAAGAGATATTTGATTGCCAGCCAAAGACATGGACTGGAAGACCTTCCAAGCCCTCCTCAGTGGGGTGAACAAATACTCCACTGCTTTCGGGCGTATATGGCTCTCAGTGGTCTTCGTGTTCAGGGTGATGGTGTACGTTGTGGCAGCCGAGCGAGTGTGGGGCGATGAGCAGAAAGACTTTGATTGTAACACCAAGCAGCCCGGCTGCGCCAACGTCTGCTACGACCACTACTTCCCCATTTCCCACATCCGCCTGTGGGCTCTGCAGCTGATCTTCATCACCTGTCCGTCCTTCATGGTGGTCATGCATGTGGCGTACCGTGATGACCGTGAGCGCAGGTACAAGGCCAAGCATGGTGAAAATGCTACAAAGCTGTACAACAACACGGGCAAGAAACATGGCGGCTTGTGGTGGACCTACCTGATCAGCTTATTTGTAAAGACGGGCATCGAGGCTGCCTTCCTTTACATCCTTCACCGAGTGTACAACAGCTTCTACCTGCCAAGAGTGGTCAAGTGTGAGGTGGTGCCTTGCCCCAACGTAGTGGACTGCTACGTGGGCCACCCCACCGAGAAGAAAGTGTTCACCTACTTCATGGTCGGAGCCTCGGCCCTCTGCATCGTCCTCAACATCTGTGAGATCATTTATCTCATCTCCAAAAGAATTGTAAGAATCACAAACAAGTTTAAGAGGCGCAATCGCGACAGGGCTGTGCATCATGACAACTACACCGACGATCCGTTCAATAACTGCAACATGCCTATGACAAGGCTGGAAATAATAGATAAGAAGGATAGGCCCCCATCCTTCAAGACTGCAAGCAAGTCTCCACACAGAGTATCCACTCTCAGACTTGAGAAGAAGATACGGGCCTCTGCCCCTAATCTTTCCACTGCTTCCTGATCAAAACTAAAGCAGATATCAAAGAATAAAGATCAAAAGATCAGCAGTGCTTGGGCTAGAACCCAATTGCTGACCTCAAAAAACAGACAGACTCAGGAATGTGAGCCAAACTACAGTATGTGTCAGACCCAAAAATATGAGTCATTCAGAATTTCATCCGGTTGGTTCCTGTGTTGAAAGCTCTGGTTTCCACGTCAACATCCACAATATTTACAGCTAAGCTGATAAGTTAATATGTGTGGTTCCTTTTTCAATGCGACAAATATGTTAGAACATTCAAGTAAAGTTTCTCTGTCTTTCTTGTGACTGGAATTTTGACACAGGGAGGGGAAGGAAATCGAATGCTCAAGGAGGCAGGACACACCTGGCAGAGGTATTCACCCTACCTGCTAGTGTCTACAGTGGTGTGTCACCCGATTGTCACTGAGTGTAAGAGATATTTCTGTGATTTATTATCACAGAAATTATCATGATTTATCATGATTTTATCTTTATAGTCTGTCCTGGTGGCCCAAGTCACTGTCAGGATGGTAAATGTTATTATGGCTGGCTAATACTTGAAGGTGTGTCAACTGGCCAAAGATGATGTTTATACGGAATTCATTTTCTCAGATATGATTTACTACAGTGGTAACATGTGGTATATATATTGTCAATATATTTGTTTATCTGAAGTCTCAGCAGGCATATGCTTAGTCCCAGGTTCTATGCCGCACTCACTGTGTTTTGACGTGCTTGTACACAACCTCGCCTCATCCAAGACCACTGTTGATTTAAATAAGGCGAAAGGAATGCTGTTGTTTAATTCTGTGTTGGTAGTTGCTGGAGCACACAAGCCGCAGCAGAGGAAATGGGAGGAAGATTGGACCAACAGATGACTCACTGAGCATTTATGCATTTTCTTGAGTCACTCAATGTTATATACAATGTTACTGCACTGCTTGTATATAATGTAATTTATATATATATATATATTAAATGTATTGAATGTGTTTTACTGGGCTACTTATTGTTACTTTATGTGATATGTATTTCTGAAATATGCTCTACAGTACATTACGGACAACTGCTAGCTCTAAAAAATGTAAGATACTATCTGAAAGAAAACAAAAACAAGACCATTCTTATCATTTGAGGAACTGAAGTTTCCATTACTGACTCATTACAAATTCTACTAAATTAACCATCATCACACTTTCATTCCAATTAGCATTTTCTTTAGCTGTGAATCATCATGACAAACTTTTTTTCCTGTGCAGTATACACGTGTGTTAAGTGATGCGGAAGCTTGCTTTAAGAATCTTAGTCTGCCTGTCATACTTGTCAATCGGGTTATACAAGGTGCGGCCAAGAAGAGCTTTTTGTTTATTCTGAATCATTGACAACAAACTGCAAAAATCACAATAGAGACTGTAAAAGATTAACTTCCTTTAAGCAACTAATATGCTCAATGGAGGCTACAACTACAGACTTTTATAGTGCTTAAAACCCTTTTTCAGATTAATCACAACACTGAAATATTTAACTGATGAAATAGTGTTTATTTTCTAAATTCACAATCCAGTTTCATATGTACATTTTGAATGTGAAGACAGTTTAAAATAAATAAAACATAATAAAACTAAAAATTCTACATGTGAAAAATTTAAAAAGTCACATATTTTCATAATTTCTTTCACAAGCCAGCACAATGCCCAAGATCATAAGGACCGATGGTTTCCACCGATCATTTCAAGACAGTGATCACTGCGTACAGAGGATGATCAAAATCAAAACAGCATTTCTGTCTTTACTGACATCAAAAGTGAGTTTATCCATCCTTCCCAAGACATTTTTACCATTAGATTTTATTATTTGCTTCACTTTGACTTTCCCACTGCCCTGAAAGTAATGTAAGTACACCATCCAAAGGAGAAAAAAAAGGCATGACTTTTGACAGAAAGGATCAGAAAGAATCTGTAAGATGAGACTGACTTTACATAAGGCACTATTCCAGCTGTGCTATCATACAGTGATTGTATAATCAAATATTCAGTTTTTAACAAAGGCAAGCATCGGGACCATCCAATCAACTGAAATAATATTTTCATACTATTAGACAAGAAATCAAACTAAAACGAAGGTGGGAGGAAGGTTTATGTGGTTATGAAGAAGTACACAGTCCGGGAAAGTTTTGGCTTCTGCCTACAGTTTGCAGGTGGCCTGTGCCACCTTGGAGCTTGATTTCCTGTTGAGGGTCCGACAGATGAAAGCTCCAGCATCCATCAGTTTGGAGAGGTCCACTCCCTGAGATGGAGACAGAAAGTTAAATCAAGCATTTCAGATTGTGCATTAAGGCAAATAATTACAACTCAGAACTAAAATATGCCAGGCATCAGTTTAACCCCTGATTAAGAAAAACAAAGTTTCAGTAAAGAAGAGAAAGAGAGACATAAAGTGTGGCTCCTTACTGTTTGAATCCCAAGTCCATGAAGCATATAGACTACATCTTCGGTAGCAACATTCCCAGAGGCCCCCTGGGCATATGGACAGCCGCCAAGTCCTGCAATTGATGAGTCTACCACACTGATACCCATCTGCCAAACAAAGAAAATGAAGTCAACACTGCACTGATATCGATCAGCTACATGCAAATTCTATCACACCAACTGCAAAGACATTTTCAGGTGGGAGTCAAACAACCAGAACCAAGTCTGACCTGCAAGGCTACAAGGATATTAGCGAGGGCCTGGCCGTAGGTATCATGGCAGTGCACTGCCAGGGCATCGACTGGCACCTCTCTGCTCACAGCCTCCAGCATTTCACTCATGCTACCTGGAGTCCCCACTCCAATGGTGTCACCTAGGGAAATCTCATAGCAGCCCATGGAGTATAAACGCTTAGCTACCTGCAGGATGGAGACAAAGTTAGAGCACGTTAGTAATATATTATTTGTATTTTTCTTATTATGGCATTAAAAATAGATTGCTAGTTCAGGATTTGTAAAAATATGAAGAACTCACATGTGCAACTTTTTCAGGTGCCACTTTCCCTTCATACGGACATCCAAGAACACATGACACATAACTGTAGGGACAATAAAAATAGATGAGACTTGTGCAAGGATCAAACACTGTATTTCTGATGATTTAAAAGTGTGTTTAAAGTCACAGACAAGCCAAGAATCCTACCCTCTAACTGGCACACCGGCCTCTTTAGCTGCTTTCACAACCTCATCAAAGCGCTGTAAGCTCTCGTCCACTGAGCAGTTTATATTCTTCTTACTGAACAGCTCGGACGCGGCGCCAAATATGGCCACCTCTGAAGCTCCTGCTTTCACCTGCAGTAAGCAAGAGCAGAGAAAAGCTATTATAAGTGTGAAATTTGTGAAATATTTTAAACACAACACTTTCATTATAAGAAACTGGACAATACAGCATGTCTACGCTGATTCCTGACACTCACAGCAGCCTGGAAGCCCTTGAGGTTGGGGGTGAGGACCGGGTAAGACACTCCAGGTTTCTTACAAATCCCCTTCATCACCTCTTTCTGGTCTGCCATCTGTAATTTAGAAAAAAATAAACAGAAACCAATTAGTGCTGGAGAGCCACTTTCAATTGTAGTTTCTGCTCTACCCTAAGTAGGGTGTGTCAGCAATTTGCATTTAGGAGCTCTGTGCCAACAAACTCACCTGTGGAACCCATTTTGGTGACACAAAGCTGGTGGCCTCAATGACTCGCAGCCCTGACTCTGACAGCAAGTCAATCAAATGAATTTTGGTCTCTGTTGGGACGATAGTCTGGGAGCGGAAGCAGCAAAATGACAAGATGATGGAAAACTTTAAAAACATTTGACACATAGATTGTTTCTCCTCATTACACAATACATGAACTATGCACCTGTTTTAACAACATTACTAATGCTGAACAGTGATGGGTAAAACAGTCTCTTATAAGCAAGGTTAACATTAGACAGGGGGATACACAGCCTAAATTAGCTGCTGTATAATCAAATTGATAAAATATTGTTGTTACATAACCTTACCTTCTCATTCTGAAGACCATCTCTGGGTCCCACCTCCACTATTTTCACCGTTTCCGGAAGAGCTCGACTTGCTTTTACGCTAGTCTACGCAAAACAAGACACAAACACATTTAACAGAGGTTTAAACATAGCTGTTAAATTAGAAAGAACATTTTAAGCTTGAGAAGTAGCTAACTGACTGACTGAAGCTAGGGAAGTAGGTTAACAAGGTAGGTTGAGCGTAGAGGACGATGCCGTTTAAAAGCACACAGTACAACCTGCGGGGGAATAAAAGCACACAAAAAAATCCTCACTGCTTTTACCTTTGTTGCGGAGCTAAACGCCAGGTACTGCGGACCCATAACTGAGCCTAAAGTGCTTCTGTTGACAAGTCTAATGACGGCCGCCATGACTGTCCTGCCTCCGCTCTGACGTCACTTCTTCCTCAGAGGCCTATCAGTGATGGAAGCATCGCGTGGGCGCCATCTGCCGGTCGGTGATTGGAGGAAAAAAATGAGTCAATTACTAGATAAAGTCTACTAAGTGGAAACCTGCTAATTATAGGGTCAGCTATGTATACCCATTAAAGCTCGAGCAATACATTCAAAGTTTCTCCACCTATAACATCAAATTTTCACACTTAAGAAACATTAAAATTAAAGTACATGGGGGAAAAGTCTAATTATTTTGGAGTTTAACCCTCAAAAACACAGATAATTACACTATTTAATCAGATTCTAAGGTGGACAGACAACATAAGCAAACAAAACCACAACAATCCTTTTTCACAGCAGCTAAAAATATGAATTTTCTTTATTAATCTTGTGCTCTTCCTAATGTGACATGTCAAAATGTTCTGTAAAATAATTCTACTGTTATCAGATTTGGATTGAAATATTACTAAATTCTGGTCAGCACAAGCACATGAAAATAATTGATATACCGTAGATGCTGTGCCTCCTGATGATGGCTTAAAACCCGATGCTGGTGGATGCATACAGTGGAAACACATCCACTGTTTCCAGTTGAGGCCCACCCACTTCAAATCAGTGAGAACAGCACAGACAGAAATATCTCATTTGAAATAACACTGTTTCAAGGTTGGTGGGGGAAAATGTGCTCATGTAAAACTCTATCACTGTAGTGAGAAGCTTTTTGAGAAAATAGACTTTCAGGGTCTTTAATCCTGTGTAAAATATAACCTCCAAATGTTTTTGTTTCATGCCTTGTCAGTTTTTGTATGAATGAATCTGAATCAAATAATCTCTGACACTTGTCATTTTCAACATTATAGGCACTTTTAAAAGTTTTCTGTTGAAAATATGACCTTATATGACCCTAAAAAAAGACCCTGACATTTCCTTTACATTGTAAATGTATGTAGGTCTGGGAATGGACCTACAGAATTTCAAAGGTTTTTAGTTTTGTTTTTCCAAAAGACGTTAAGGATGAAAGGCCCAGACATAGAAATCTAGAAAAATATCTTTAATGTGTCAAAAAGTAAAAAAAGAAATAAATTATAATTGGCTTTACTTCGTAGTGCATATCATTATCACACATAATCTTAAAGAGCAATGCAACAGTGAGACATTGAAAAAAAACCTCTTCTCTTGACTTTCAGATCATGTCATTTTGTTTGGCTAAAGTGCCAACTTTTAAACTTTTATCAAAGCAGAGTCTCAAAAAAGAAAGCAAAAGTGTTTTTCCATGCATATGAAAAACATATATCACCATACGAGTTATCATATAACTGTAAGTGAAGCAAAGCTAAATATGCATGCTTTGGATACTGCATACTTTTGTAAAGCTAACAAAAAGCAATCAGTTTTGTCACAAAGGTCAACAATCTCCTTGAAAATAATGATTAACCATCAAACTAATGGTATAACTAATATATCATAAATGTGTGTATTTACATCAGTGGATCACATATTTTATGCATAAATTCTCTTACATGGCTTTAACACACAGTCAATACTTGTGCATGCTTCTTCACACACACACACGCACACACACACACACACACACACACACACACACACACACACACACACACACACACACACACACACACACACACACACACACACACTTTGGCCCCGTTTCACTGCAGCTCCTCATCACTGTCGTCTACTTGTTGGATGATGAGGTCGGCCCCCGAGTCTTCAGCCAGGTCATCGTCATCGGTTACCATCCAGGTCCTCTTGGTGTCCTCCTCTTCCTCCCCATCTACGCCCAGTAACAGGGCCGGCTCGTCATTGGCCCCATCTAGACCATCCATGGGAATAGTGTCACAGCCAACTTCCTGGATGCATGCGGTGCACATGCGATAGCGGCGTGTGCCCTCACAAACCACATGCCCCGTCTCCTCCGTCACCTGACACTTACACTTCCTGCATACCAGCTTCCTGGCTTGATGGATCTGTGAAGGCACAAGTAGTGTTAGAACAGGCAGAAATATATTAAAAAAAGAATATGTTCAGAAACTTGTGTAATATTAACTGGTGTACAGAATATAAACACTGATAAACATTAAAAACAATGAATCCTTTGTTGTTTGACCCTACAGTAGAGCCCGACACGAATTTGGCATCAGTTTAAATATCACCTCCCGGTTGTTATTGTACCTACCGTCTCAAAGTGACTGCGAAGGTGCTCCAGGCGAGTAAAGCGCTTATTGCAGGCCTGACAGGGGTACGGCCTCTCCCCGGTGTGACAGCGCAAGTGACGCTTCAGGTCAGCCTTCCTCTTCACCGTGTGTGTACAGAAGGGACATTTGAAGCGCATAATGGGGTTGGAGTCTGCAAAGAGGAAGAGGAACAGATCAATGCTGTGGCTTTTCACCATTTCTACAGTGCTGGTAGATGTCTCTCTGCCTGAGATGAAGTATGTTATTCCCGTTCTCATTTCTCTAGAAGATTAAAGAACTATTGATTCTCCATTTTTCTCTCATACAGCTCAACTCACCTTTATTAAAGTGTCCAATAACGCCTACAATAGGTGGTAGAGTGGCATACAGCTCCTCTGCCTTCTCAGCTTTTTTTGTCCTCGCCTCCTCGATGTCCAAGTCTTCATGCTGGCTGGAGCGAGTGCTGTTGGGAGTTCTCCTCTTAGATGCTCTACCTCGCCGACGCTCTGATCCAGGCAAAGTGTACAGTGGATCCTGAGGGTCCTGCTGGTCCTCTGACTCTGTGTTGAGCTCATTAGCAGGGCTGACTGGGTTAGTCTTCAAGTCTGAGCCTGAAACATCCTGGTCTAGGTCCTTCCCCATGAAGCTGGACTGAGATCGTGAGTTGTCGCGGGTCCAAAGCGCTGGCGGTGGGCTGACAGAACAGGGGCCTTGCTGCTGCTGCTCTGAAGTCTCTTCTCCGGCCCCGCTGGTAAAGCTACAGGTCTCAGACAAACTGAGGCAACGGTCGCTGTCTTCATCTTTCACGCTGATGTCCAAAGAGGATTTAATGAAGTTCTTGCAGTAGGTGATGACATTATTCATCTGTAGGTAACTGGCTGCAGACATCACCTCAATCACATTGTGACTGGAGAGGTCCAGCTGGCCGGAGTAGATGAAATCAAGGATAACTGTGAAGGTCTCGGGACTGAAGACGTCAAAGGTGGCGTTGACAGCGTCAGACAACCCTTCGGGCCCCTGGGACAGCAACATGCGGAAGTAGCCGCTGCTGGCGAACAAGACGTTTCGGTGGGCCCTGAAGAGCTGGCCCTCCACCAGCACGCTGCAGTCACAGAACAGCTCTTGGCGTCGCTGTTGGTTGAGCTGCTTCAGCAGGTTGCTTTGGTGAGCCACTGTGATGTCAGCAGTGTTGATCCACCTCTGAGGCTGCCTGCTGGAGACAACATGACAGCACTCACTAGCTGTGCATGTGGCATTGACTTGTTTCTGCCAGAAAATAACAAATCAGAAAGGGCCTAGCAGACATTCATTACTTAAACTGAGACATTTTTGTTTTGTGATACTGAATTAACAAGTAAAGTCTCTATGAAACCCTATACGTAATTTGCAGTCTACATATTAAAAAGAGTACAATGGATTATAATGCATGAGACCTGGTGACTGTCTGCTTACCTTGACAAATATTAGGCTACAAGAAGAAATAGAAACTTAAAACACAGTAGTGAAACCAGCTGTCAATCATCTCCTGTCTTTGTCTCTGCACTGGACCAGCTCCAGCTCCGCAGACGACCCGCCCACAGCACTTCCATTCTACTCTGTCATTGGCTAGGCGAACCTTCAATCAAAAATCTTCTTCTAATGGGCTACACCCGACTCCAGTCAGAGAGCATCGGGTGACAAAACCCTGTAATCACCCCTAAGGGAGGCAAAAGCGCGCGTTGAATCCCTGATGTTATAAACACATCAGACTAATGGAAAAATGAAATAAAACACAGTGTCGGGACATGCAAGAGAGAGAGAGAAAGGATCAAATCTGCCGCAACCTACAGAATAGTTGTTCTTTTTTTATGGTAACCTATTTTCCCATCCTCCTGTGGACTCTACATTACACGCATTCATTTTTAATTACGCCACGCTGACTGACAGGACTCCGCAGCGCCCGATAACGCACGGTGAAACGCCCGCCCGCAGCGCACTACAGTGTCACTCATGTCACACGAGATCAAGTGTATTATCTCAACCGAGCTATTCCCCGTTCATTCAGACACGAGTCGACCTACAAAAAACGACATGAGAGTGCTGCAGTCCTGCGAGAGAAAAGCGGGCAGCGGCGCACCAGAGCAGCCCAGTCTGTCCTGGAGCGACGCCCACTTCAGGCTCCAGCCAGCAACACAATAGAAAAATAGACACAAACCTCCAAGACCAGAGCATGCTGATAAATAAATAGATTCACACAGCCCACCGGTGTGAGGAGAAGACGCGCTAATACACCCGTTTTTCATCCTTCAAGACCACCCCCACTTCTCGCTGGAGGTCCGGAGCGCAGCGAGCAGCGGGGAGGATTTGCCTGCTGCCCAAACCCAGCGACTCTTTCCCAGGCGTGAGGTGTCGGCAGGACCCGCTTACGCCCCACGCCGTGATACCCCCGCACAAAAATCCGTCGATACTCACTGGTGGCTTGATTCACCCGGCGCCCGGTAGAGTCTATTTGTCCCCATGTCCGACACCATATCCATTTTTAATTTCTATTTCTTTTTTTTTTTTGCTCGTCCGGGGTCCACACTCAGGCACTTCCTGCTCAGCCCTAAAGACCGAAACCCGGTTAGAGCGACTGAAGCACTGTGCTGACGTGGGTGTTTATTAACTGGGTGCCCGAGGGTTCAAGGAGCCATTTAAAGCCCCAGTGCCCTGTGAAAATGTCCTGTAAGAACAAAATATTGATATTGAAAAACGCAGAAAAGCCCAGGCTTATAATTTGTGTAATATTCCTACAGTATTGCTGCAGGGAGTTTGACCTTAGAGACAGGAGATAAATGCAATAAGTAGCATATTGATATATTTACATATTGGACAGGGAAAATTAAAGCACCTACCATGTTACAAAACTTTAATTCGACTATGTCAGTATTGCTCAGCAAAATGAACTTATGTGAAATAACAACACACCGTAAAGTAATAATATACAAACAAGCCTTAACTGGCCATTTTTCTCAGTTTTTTTTCAGTGTATGTCAGCATTGAAGCTAACCTTAGGGTAAAAAAAGGTTTCAAGATAGATGTTTGAATAAAAGCACTCATGTTGACCCCTGCATGCTCTGTTGCAAATGTGACAACAGTTAAAATACTTAAGCATGTTGTCTCAGTTGCTGTTGGTTTTTGCAAGAGGGCGTGAAGAACAGGTTACCTACATTATGTAACCATCACTATATATTTTTTACTATAACAACACTTTTGATAAGTGTTGCATATTCTTGACAGAAAAACTGTCGCTCAATGACATATCTATGCTCGACACTTTTCTTTCATGTTGCACCTGGAAAATTTTATGTGGGACACCTGCATATTTTGTAGTGCAATGTGATTGGGTAGTGTTATGAAGGTGGTTTCCATGGAGACCGCTGTAGTTTTCACTGAACTTCCTTAAGTTGAACTTGAAATATTTTCACTGTAGCTTTAGAGAACTTGTAAGGTCTGTATTTAATTAGACTGAAACCTTTCACCTAAGAATAAATTGAAAATGTTGAAGTGTGGAGTAACCTACCATAAATTAGCCAACAGGCCCTACCCAAGCAACTTTATGGTTAAGGTAAAAGTTTAACCTGGCATTTTTTAGTGTGTAATCACAACATATTTAACAATTATTTGAAACAGCCAAGTAAAACTGAATGAAGTCGTAAGCTTCCATTTCTTCAGTTAGAAAATTAATTTATTCTTTCATTGGTATGGCTCACAGATCAATACATTAATAGAGAAAATATTCATTGTCAAATCTGGGAAAAAAAGAGACAGAGATAAGACATTTTTACATATTTCATCTAACAAGCAGAAATTTGAAAACAGGTTAATTAAACAGAACAAACAGAAAATGAAACATGGAAAATAAGAATAAAGCATTCAGTTCCTTTTGAGGTCTCGTCATGTGTGTACATGATATGCAAAAATTAGGAAACAGATGGTTTGCTTTGGCCCGGTGATTTAGAGGAGGATTCAACAACAACAAAAACATCAACAACAACAACAACAACAACAGCAGGCTGGAGAGGCATCAGGAAGCTGTGCCGTTGGAAAATCCAGTGGGGTTCTTCGACTGCCAGCGCCACAGATCCTCACCTATATGGAGCAGGCATAAAAACACAAAATACAGGACTTTATGGGGGAATATTTTAGTTAAAAAAACTAAATATAGATACATGTATTTTAAAATACATGTATCTGTACGTGTACAGGAGACCACATGAAGCCTAACAATAGATGGTGCAGTGTGGCTGTCCTTACACATTCTTTCTAGGTCAAATTCAGCCTTCCAGTTCAACTCTGTCTCAGCCAGGCGAGGGTCAGCGTAGCAGGATGCAATATCTCCTTCCCTACGGGGGGCGATCTTGTATGAGATCTGTAGAGAGCACACATTAATACAAAAATTAAATCAACAACTAAAAAAGAGGGTGATTTAGTATTAATAAGTGGGCACCACAGTAGATCACAGCACACCTTCATCACAATGTGGTTACTGCTCCAAGTCACTTCAATTATTCTAAGAATACAATTCAAGCATTGACCTTGAAGAGAACTCAACCGGTACTCACCTCTCTCCCTGATGCTTTTTCCATGGCTTTTACCATCTCGAGCACAGAGTAGCCTTTTCCAGTTCCTAGGTTGTAAACCTGAAGAAACAAACACAACAATGCACATGTGTCAGCCAGCACACCAAAATACCAAAATAAAAATAAAGCATGTGCACATGTGCATGCTGAATAAGGCAGATTAAGGCATTTTTATAGTATTATTTTTATAGTACCTTGCAGCCACAATTGTCCTTCAGTTTCTTCAGAGCTGCTATGTGTCCCTTTGCCAGATCTACAACGTGGATATAATCTCGCACACCTATCAAGGGAGAGAGTGATTCAACAATCATAAAAAAAATTCCTTGACAGTTTAACTTTAATTCAGAGCCGTTCTGCCCATAAAATATTTCAAATCGCAATTAAATCTGATGTATGAGCAGATGCTGCACACTGCGACTTAAAGGTTTTCTCCATTACCTGTCCCATCCAGTGTGTCGTAATCATTCCCGAATACATTGAGGCAATTTCTTCTCCCGATGGCAACCTACAGTATAGGGGAGACAGATTAATCAATCGTGCGCGGTAACAAATGAAAAGACATAATCAAAAATGCAATCCCCAAATCCCTCTGATGTAGTGTGTATTTGGCAGAGAGTTCATGTACCTGGGCAATATATGGCAGCAGGTTGTTAGGAATACCCTGAGGGTCCTCTCCTATGAGGCCAGAGGCATGAGCTCCGATTGGGTTGAAATACCGCAGCAGCACAGAATTCCAGTCCTGCTTACACACAGCCAACAACAATTAGACACCTCGTTGATTGTATGTGTATATTTGTGTGAACCCCTTTCTACCTAACGATCAGTACCTTCTCCGCTTTACAGTGGTCTTTGATCATCTCCTCGATGAAGTACTTGGTCTTGCCGTAGGGGTTGGTACAGCCACCCACAGGGTGCTGCTCATCTATGGGCAAATGTTGGGGGTCTCCATACACTGTGGCTGAGCTGCTGAAGACCAGATTGCGCACCCTGTGAGCCTGCATGACCTGAGACACATGCAGATGCACACAAACACGGCACACACATACAGTCAGCAGCCGACAAGATAGCAGTTTGAAGCAAACACGCACACACCTTAGGTTTAAGCATAAATGCGGAGGTTGGCGGACATGTTATAAAGGGTGCATTGTCACAATTTGACAACTCAATATCACAGGAGCGCAAACTGGCATGCACTCAGCGAATTAAGATGCAGATTAGTGCAAATAATGATCAGAATGAGCAAGATGCAAGATTAAACTGACCTCAAGCAGATTCATGGAGGCAGTGAGGTTGACCCTGTAGTAGCGTAACGGCTGCTCCACCGACTCTCCAACAGCCTTCAGACCAGCAAAGTGCATCACGGCACTGAAATTATGCTGTGATACACATGACATAGATGATGAATAGATATGTGATCATGAGCAATGTACAACATAACTATAGCTCATGTACAACTTTGATATAATTATGCGACACTAGATATATTACAAATGGCAAAAAAGAAGATGGACTTATGTTATTATGCCAAAAATGAATGGTGTATATATGAGGTGGTGACTGTTTCAATAGCTTAAGTCTACCAGAACCTGGTCCTTCGAACATCCATTTCATAGCCAGGTTACAACTAAAAAAAGGCCACCTGATCATGAATTATTCAATATTTAATAAAATATAAAAGAAAAAGTTCTGTAAGGCAGAGATTTGGAAGTGATTAATCCTGATAATTACTTCAATGATACAACTAACTGTGGTTTAAAGGACCAGTGTGTAAGATTTAGCAGAAATGGAATATAGTATTCATTAGTATGTTTTAATTAGTGTATAATCAACTGAAAATAAGAATCATTGTGTTCTTCCACAGAGCCCGTCATGTTTTATCGCCATGTTTCTACAGTAGCCCAGAACAGACAAACCAAGCACTGACTCTAGGGGGGATTTCGCATTTTTTTGTAAGTTTACCAGCCACTATAGATTAGGGATGTGCATGAGCCATGGTTGACTAATCAGTGGGTATAACTAACGACTAATCGAATATTCGCTGTATGCTGACATTCACAAGGGCTAAATAGATAATCAAGCTTTAACTTCGCAAACTTGTTTTTCTTTAAATGACAATCAGCCTTCATTTCTTTACTGAAACACATTAATTAAAAGAAAAAATGTACAGGCTTACAGACCCCTAAAACAGCGTGGATATTTTTCTACCTGTCATAAACAATGTATAGCATATCCTTTACAATCATGTTAGCAATGAGACAGGTAATGTTAGTTTTCTCATGGCGACTTTTGTCCCCACTTTTGAGGAGCTGTTACAAATGTTGACACACTAGTTTGGTGATTACCGTCAGGTCCGTCTTCGTCAGTAACCATCACAGCCTATGGATGCTTGATCAGATGAGTCAACAGTTTTTCCATGCTGGACTTTTGTGTGGCTTCATCTTCATCATGTTCCCTACAGTCAGCTAGCTAGCAGGCTAACTTACCACCAAGTCAAAGTAAAAATTTGACTCCGTGTCAGGTTCTACTTCAAAATAAGGTGGAGGTGGTTTACAAAAACTTAGACATCCTCCTAGTGGCTGAAAGTGAAAATTGTTCTCCAGTAGCTGTGAATGAACCCTTCATACTAGACTACACAGCTCAACTCTTGATTAAGGACCACAGCACAAAGGTCGATGTTAGACTCCCAAACGATTATTCTCTTATTCGGTTTTAATGACACATGCCTATTATAGATTGTCCTACACACTTGGAAGGGGAGGGGTATTCAGTTGGTTGCAATCTGCAAGCTTACCACTAGATGCCACTAAATCCTACACACTGGTCCTTTAACTGAATGTACATTTTCTTTTTACATGTTGTAGAGTAATTACAGCCAACTGGAATAACTCTCTAACCTTTTTGAAAAGTTTTTCCAAGCCAGGTCGGTCCAGAAGGTCTAGCTCCTGAAACTCAATGCTGGTGTCCAGAAGCTTCTCTATCCTACGGATGCTCTCTGGAACATCCCCTTCTCCTCCATCCATAACAAGATGTAGGACACACACACACACACACACACACACACACACACACACACACACACACACACACACACACACACACACACACACACACACACACACACACACACAATTTTACTTCACTAAACAAACACACTTTTATGATGACAGTTATTCGGCAGCCTGTGTTTGCAGTAAGGGAGCTTACCTCGGACAGCATTGCTGAAGTTATCTACTACAACGGGCTTGTAGCCCGCTTCAATCAGCTCCAACACACAGTGACTCCCAATGTAGCCTCCTCCACCTGTGACCAGCACCTTCTCTGCCATTCTCTAGACCTGTCAAATACAACACCGATAGATAGATAGATAGATAGATAGATAGATAGATAGATAGATAGATAGATAGATAGATAGATAGATAGATAGATAGATAGATAGATAGATTCTTTATTCAAGGGACTTGGTTGCCACAGTCTTTGCAGAATCTCACATAAATCTATAGATACATACAGTATACATCCATACAGGAAATATCCACATTTATACACACATACTTAGCACATGCCTCCATCTGTATCTGCGACCAGATGGAAGCAGTGTGAAGAATGGGAAGAGGGGGTCATGTGCTATGGTGCGTGCACTGCATGTAATGGTTTTGCTGTTGAGGCCTGAGAGGTTGGGGGTGGGGAGGCCGGTAAAATTTTTTCGTTTTTGAGTTTGTTCCTACTGGACACGGTTATCATGTACATAGAGTACAATCAAGCCTCTATTCAAAATCCTGTTTGGATCTTTCTATCTCAGCTGTATTTCTTGACTTCAGGCTGCACTCTAGACCTGCTCTGCAAAATCAGGATATCCTTTTGCCTTAGTCCCTGTAGAGCACACCTTAAAGGCCTGTTGACAGATATGTGACCCACCCTTATTGTCCCACGTCAGCAGGTTAGAGCATTAAACTGTCCGAAATAAAACAATTATAGTGCCTGCAAGGAAACACGTCAGTAACTACTGGTTCTCATTGTTGTAAGCTACTCTTATCTGGAATGTGCTGAAACCTGTTGTAAAAAAGGTTTGTGGTTTAACTATGGTCTCAACTATTGCCATCCACACATAGGAATGCTGTGTGGATCAGTTTTCTATAATATACACACAGTCATGTAATTGAGTCTGCTGTGTATATCACATTACACTTATTCTGTGTTTGAGCTTTTGATACAAGACTATGAAATAAACTAACAAACTAACAAACTGATGAATAATTATGGTGTGTCAAACAATCGCCAATCGAAAATCACATTTGATAGACTGATTTGATTTATTTTACACCATTGTCATAATGTAACCACTTCATTTTTGTCAGTTCCACTTCAAAATTAATGACTAACGCCTAATGAGAAAAGCCAGCCCACAACTTCTGAGACAAACTGTCAAAAATGAGTCCACGTCGCCCTGGAAAGATTGAGGATGTTCATTGATATACTTACTTGAATTTCCCGGTACGAGTGTAAATTGTCGCTCCAGACGGACTCTTTAAGTAAACGTTATCGGATATGTAGTGAAGGTGTGTGTGGAGAGAGTAAGAGGGTTTATCTATCAGTTCATTTAGTGAAGTATCCCCTCTCCCTAGGATATGTCTTTACTTCCTGTAAGACGTGGAAGAGTCAAGTTAATGTCAAACGTACGTCAAATTGTAAGTGTACTTTCAAAATAAAAGACGAAACGCGCTTATTCGCATCATTTTATATCAAATTCAAGTTAGTTTGAAGTGTAACCTTTTTTTCAATGGGTGCTATGATATCTTTAATGGTCTGGATTGCTGCCGTTTGAATGTTGCAACTTTTTAAAATTAAACTTCATTCTTTATCTTTTTTTTTTTTTTCTTCAAGTGGTTTAACAGAAATATCTTCTTTTTTTTTAAAAACATAACATCTAAGAAATAATTTAGCTAACAGGACTGAACATTGAGCTTTATGGTCTCAGTCATACTTAAAATATGATAATAAAAAAAAACAGAAAACAGAGTGAGAGAACTTGCTTTTGGTCCTCAAGTGGCCTTCAGGAGCATCATGGATGTATTGGATAGGAAATACCGGACCAAAATGGTGCCCATTCAGTCCTATAAGGATTGCTCAGCTGACTAATACAGTTTTTAGATTCCAGGTTTGCTTCCGCATCCACTGAATATGCACAGTGTTTCCCCCGCTGGCACCGCCTGTGAGTTCCCACCTGGCCCATAGACTTTACATTGTGATGACGTCACAGATTTTAAAATCCTTTTCTCGACCTGAGGAGGGTTTTACACATACAATATATATTTCTCAGTGTTCTAGGTAGTTTTTATTAAGGTTTTGCATCATCTACCTTCAAATTGTAATTAGGATAAAGTGCAGGACACTTTAATATACTTCATTCCCATTGCAGTCAGACTGTTTAATTTTTTTTGGGTCATATCCCTATCTTTTAGACCTGCTGTAATGATTACTTTTCCCCACTGTGGGATCAATAAATGTATCTTTATCTTTATCTTTAATAATATAATGTATTACACAGATACTTTTCAAGCATATTTAGGCATGTCATGTCCTGGAGATAGAAAAGGCTAGGATTCGGCAGAATGACCCTTTAAGGAGGACCCGATTTTATTATGAAGCGTCAACCGGAAGCGTTACGGCGAACTTCACGGTCCTGTAAAGTCCCTGACGTCCTTTTTTCTTCTTCCCACTTTCTTTATTGTGCACATGTTCATATACAAAGGTACAAATAGATACATAGACAATAGAAAACAAAAAGAAGACCTTAACAAACAAAGAAAGATTACATTTCACATTTAACAATGCCATAGTTTATGTTTTATGCTGCATACCGGGCGCCTCACATGCCCTGACGTCACAGTCCTTTAATATAAGGCACGCCCTCGGGTTTTCACACAGTGAGGTGATTGTGCAGAGCATCCTGCTCGGTGTACACCCTGAAACATACCGGCTGGCAGAGGGAAAGTGCCACGTTACTTCAAAAAGACAACTAGGGCATTTAGTGAGTGAAGCGTTATGTAACAGCAGTGCAGCCTAGCTTGACTAAGATACAGTATACCTTAATCAAAATAATAATCATAAATCAAATTAAAAATCTAATTAAAATTACACCACCATCACTAACTGTCTTATATCTTATGATATAAATACAGTATGTTAATTCAGACAGTTTCCACACACAGTACATCTAAGTAGAAATAACATTAAAAGATAGGCTAAACAATTTTCCATGTCTGTCTTAAAGCAATTGTTAGGAACCCATAAGAACACTGAAACAAGTTGAGCTCACTGTTAATCATTCCTCTTGTTCATACTGACCATTCAAATTTCTTCCTTATGTGCTTTATCATTGTAAGCGAAGGGGGACAAAATCTACAGTCCCCCTGTGTAAAAATGTATTGACACGTTTATCTGAGGCTTACAAAAGGCTGAATTTGTCCAAATTAATCAAACATTAATTAATGTTAATTAAAAAAATATTAATTAATCTTCCAAATTTAGAGCCTTTATAGAACAAATGTTCCATCTTTTTGTCATCATTCATCCTCAGCAGCAGATATATTCACTTGATTTGACTACTTTGGATGGTTGAATTCTCATGTAGGCCTCAGATAAACATTTTTGCACAAAATGAGGATTGTGGATTTTGTCCCCTATCACTTAAATTAAACGCACATTCTTTTAAACGTCAGTCTGAACAAGAGGAATTAATATAACATGCAAATACAAAACACCTGTGCCAGTGGTGTGTTCTATTGCTTTACAGACTTTAAAAATTGCAAACCTTTCCTTCAGGGCATAGTTGGATAGAAACTGACCAAAATCCCTCCTTATGTTCCCACAAGATCTCCAAATAATGAATCACTTAAACCATGCAGCACTTCTTGGATGTACACACACAAAAAGCATGTTGGAAATGATCTAAAACACACTATGCAGAATATTCATATTAAAGTATTGAAATAACAAACAAACAAACCAACCAAATAAAAAATAATAAAAATAATATTTTCCTGACTAGCACCATGTATTCTATCAGTGGACCTTTGCATTTGAATATCTATAAGGATAATCTCTTATGGAAACTTTCTATTACCTTAATGGTAAATGGTGTTAAAGTGATGACTGTTTGTACAAGTATTGCAACACTGCAAATATAGCTGAGGTGACGTCAAAGGTTAGAACAAATACATGCACACACACACGCACACGCATGCACGCACGCACGCACGCACGCACGCACGCACGCACGCACGCACGCACGCACGCACACACACACACACACACACACACTCAAAGGCTAGACACACAATCTTGACTTTGATTAATTCCTATTTCTGAGAAGCAGTTCCTCATCACATACCTGTTTATTGTAAAGCAACTGCTTCCTTCTTCACAATCTCTAGGCTACTTTCCATTTGTACAGAAATACTCGGGCCCACATAGGATTAATGGAATCGTCAGGAAACATTTCCAAACCCAGGAATTTCACACTCCTCCACTAGAGAGCATCTCAAAGACGGTTGTCTTCCACTTAAAGTTAAAATTTGCACATCCTGCTAACCATCGATCCTTATGTGCCTGATAATTCATATCAAATATATATCGAGACAATTATGTTCATTTAGGCAGGTGCTGTTTTCTCTTATATTCATATGAAATGCAGATTGAGCAGGATTCTTTCATATCCTGTGCCATTTCTGAAGCCCGTTTGCCAGTCCTGCCCTGCCCACAGACACTGGCACATGAAGAAAGGCAGCAGAATTGTGAGGAAAGAAAGATGAGACGAGTCAGATACCGGAGAGATGAAGTTTCCCTGCTTCCTTTACTGCAAATGCTGCCTCTTTGTTCGAAAGGATTTGGAGCTGATGAAGAAATCTCAAGGGGGGAAACAACATGGCAAAATAATTCAGCAAGGGCGCATGGTAATAATAACAAATACCAGTCTGAGCATTCAGAAGAGGACAGACGAGAAGAGACAGAAGGAAGCATTTAAAACTCAGGGGAGGAACAACATGTGACTGTTTGTTTGTCAGGCAACAGCAGAATAGCAGGACTGCCATCTCTCCATTAAATTTGGTTCAGATTGTAACCATTTAACAGTTTAATTTGGGCTCTAGCTGTTACTCCAGGAGGACATTTGTTTCTGACTGCGTGTATTGAGACAGGTCAGCATGGCACAGCTTTGCTTGTGTGTCTGCATATGCATGGGTGTATGGGTGCACACTTCCCTCGGGCTCCCACCCCAGCACCGTGGGTGG
Organism: Scomber scombrus; assembly: GCF_963691925.1. Classification (NCBI taxonomy): domain Eukaryota; kingdom Metazoa; phylum Chordata; class Actinopteri; order Scombriformes; family Scombridae; genus Scomber; species Scomber scombrus. The sequence goes on along the minus strand of NC_084988.1, from coordinate 19,101,213 downwards.
CTGCGGCTTTGGGAAGAGGGCGAGGGGTGCACGGAATGTGATCAGCACCTTTGTCCCTCAGTGCCTGAGAACTGCCCTGCAGGCTTGGTGCAGTACAATTGTGGGTGCTGTGAGCAGTGTGCGAACGTGGAGGGGCAGCAGTGTGACCCGGATGGTGCTCAGAAGTTTTACGGCAGATGCGGGGAAGGCCTGGTATGCCAAAGAAGAAAAACTCCAAAGAGGGGACGCAGGGCTCAGCCAGAGCCTACATGTGTGTGCCAGGATCAGGGCTTTGTGTGTGGCTCAGATGGGTGGACATACCCAAATGTGTGCCAGCTGAGAGAGGCTGCCAGCCGCCACAACACTACCCTGAAGCTCACTTGGAGAGGACCCTGCTTCTCTGGTTACTGCACTCTTTTCTTACAAATCTTATCAGTGCAGGGAAGCTAATAGATGTAATGTAATGCATGTGCATAGTTGTGTGGGTAGGAAGCAATTCTAGAGGTCCCAATACTGAACCATAAGTGTTCCCTTCCTCTGTTGCAGCTCCCCGTATCAGCCGAGGCCCCAAAGACCTGTCCAACTACACAGGGAATGACATTGTGTTTAGCTGCGAGGTCTCAGCGTACCCTCTTCCGAATCTGAACTGGAAAAAGAAAGGAAGTGATGATTATCTGCCAGGGGATGATCCTCACATCTCTGTCCAGGTTTGATAACACCTAACCCTAACCCTAACCTAACCGCTAACCCTAACCTAACCCTGACTTAAAGATTCATTAAAGGAGTACTTTGAGAATTTGGGAAATATGCTTCTTTGCCCAAAGTTAGAGTTGACTTGAAACAGGGAGGAAGAGCTAGTGTGGTTCTGTCTACCAAAATCCACCTATCAGCATCTGTTAAACTACCTTTTTAAGGCGTTGTAATTCCTTCATTTAATGTGCACAAAAAAAGAACATCTTGTTGTGGTTTTATGGGGATTATGTGCCAGACTACTTCCTGAGTGGAAGTGGTGACTTGCTGGAGTCTCTGAAATCTCAAGGAGACGACAATACTGCAGGAAGGGAGTTTGTTTGGTCAAGAAATAATTACAGCTCATTAGCAAAATTAGCCAATAAAAGCAGAAATCAATCATAATATTTAATGTGTTTCTACTTTCTAGTAGATGTAATGTTAGAAAACCACAAAACACTTCAGCTTTTTTATCTACCCATTTCAACATCTATATATCTGTTACTATTTCATCTTTTGTAAGGTTCGAGGTGGTCCCCAGCGCTACACCGTGTCTACCTGGCTTCAGATACAGGGCCTCCATGTCTCTGATGCAGGGGTCTACTCTTGCGTCTCCCACAATAGCTTGGGAGAAACATCTGCATCAGCACAGCTCACCGTGTTGAGAAAGGGTGAGTGTCTCATGAAGTGTCGTACTGTAGACATTTTTTTTTTTCAGTTAATTGAACCGCAAGCTCATTATTTTATAAGCTGTTGTATATTCTTACTGGAACATTTTCTCATCCGCTCTCTAGTGGTGAAGGTGATGAAAGGCCATGGGGAGGAGGAAGAGGAGCGCTTTGATCATTTGGAGGAAGGCAGTGGTGACGAACAGCTGCTGTCTGGAGATTACCGGGCATTCATTTAGTAATTATAAGTCATTTTAGACCAGACCAAGGAAAAAATACAATCTTTGAACTAACATGAATGGATCTGCTAATATTTTTGTTTCTATTTCAATTTGTTTGTCAGTCACAACTCCCCCTCAACAGCTAATTAAGCATCACGTCTGCTTACATTGACCTTCTTATTGTATCATGGCAAAATAATAAAGCTGTCTTGTTAATTGCTGTGTAGACTTTTTTTTAAATTGTATGATAATAATTAACATAGCCCACATCCAAGATAGAGAGAAATTTCATTAAATTGTAGATATATACCACTAACTGTTCTGCCTTTCTCCCAATATAAAAATCTAACATTAAGAATCTAGACAATAGATGGGTAATACACTTAAGGTTTAGAGGGAAGACTGTCAGAATAAAAAAGAACTGATCCAGAATTCCCTCCTAACAAGCAGATCAGACTTTCAGAAAGTGGGCTTCTAAAGGTTTTTGTAAATGTGGACAAATGTTTGGAGATAAAGAAATTCAATATAATTTAATAATAATTTGAACAGCTAGCCTCACAATAAAGTATATCATAAAGATGTATGACTGTGGGGTCCAGATGTAATTCTTAACTAAGATGGTTAAAATTATACAAGCTAATCATCAAGATTAATAAATCAATGTCAATGTAAAAATTGTGCAAAACACAATGTAAAGTCAAATGTGCAAAAACATACATGAAACAACTAACTCAGACTATTGGGAAGAATATACATGGAAGATTATAATTTGATATTTTAAGACACCCTTAATTCAAAGTGAGTATAAAGAAAAATTAACCCCAAGTTGTTGGAGAGAATAATGCAGTAAGCAGATGGCAAACCACAGTCATATATTCTGATCACATAAAGCTGTATAAGCGGCTTCTTCATATTTTTGGTATTTCTCTATGTAAAAACCAACTAGTCCTACTACTTGGGAAAATACCAGATGAAATAAAAAAGAAAGACTCTCACTTGTTCCTCTTATTAAGGTTAGCAATAATTAAATAAATGACAAGGAATGGGTTAAAAGATGATAACTTAATTCATGTCAATGAAATATATGGAATAGGAAACATTACTGAGAATTAGAAATCAAGTTCATATCTTTGAAGAAAGATGGGAGAAATGAGTGAAGTATACAACACACAATATTTCTAATGACCCTCCGCATAGATGTGATAACTGAGACAATAATAAAACTGTATTGATGTCTTCCTCTTTGTACATGGGTACGCATATATCCACGTGTGTATTTACATATGTTTGTGTGTGCATGTGTGTATCTATGGTAACCTGTCGTTTTTCCTTTATTGGTATCATGTATGCTCTGACACACTTATCAGTTTATTCTTTTCTTTCCTCTTGTTTTCTTCTTATGTATTTATGTTGTAGGATAAAAAAAAACAATAATAGTTAACTTGATGCTTTTACATTTTTGTACTTCACTGCCAGAGCACAAGAAAAATGTGGATGTTGTTTCAAATTTCAACACAAGTCGATGCCATATCCAAACTAATAAAACTACCAAAAGAGAAAAAAACAAACTGTTAACTCATCTTAAAAAAACATTTAATTTAATTGCATCACATAAATGGTATAAGTTAAAAATATGGAAATAAACCACCCCTGAAATAATGTGTCTTCCACTTCCTCCAGCTCACTACTCCAACCACCTCAGAAAACATACAGTTGGCCTACAATCATTCACTGAGAGAAAAAAGAAAAAAGAAAAAAAGACAGCGATGGATGGAGCGGGTGAGGGTGTGACCATCCGCAGGGTCCCCGTCTGATTCTCTTCATCTCTCTCCACCTGAGTGCCAGTTAATCCTCCCCTCATCCCCTGACTGCCAGCTGGATACACCAGCTCCTTCTGAATGGCAAGCTGCATTAACGCTGAGGAACTTTCCCCCGCTGTCTGTTAGTCAAAGCTGATTGGAGATTACAGGCCTGTGGCGAAAACACAGCCCCTCCATCTCATCTCAAATCACTTTCCACCCCTTTATATCTCCCTTCCTCTCTTCATTTCTTTATCTTCTTAATCCCAACCCTCCTCCTTTTCAATGTCATCAACTTTTGCTCCCCATTACATTTTTGCCCCTATTCACTGTTTTTTTTTTTTGACAGTTGGATGACAAGAAAGATGAAGAGGAGGAAGGAGAAAGAGAGAAAGAGAGAGAGAGAGAGAGAGAGAGAGAGAGAGAGAGAGAGAGAGAGAGAGAGAGAGAGAGAGAGAGAGAGAGAGAGAGAGAGAGAGAGAGAGAGAGAGAGAGAGGAGGAAAAAAAGCTTTCCCCTCCTGAGTGGAGCCAGAATGATGTCATGGGGGCATTTGTCCTCCTGGTGTGGAGGCTTCCCTTCCTCTGCTAATTACCTTGTACAAACTCGAATCTGATATGGCGGATATGAGGCCCAAATACAATTATTGTGGGCTAACAAAGAGATATTGAGATTCAGGGAATGAGGGAGAGACTCCGAGTGAGATACAAGGGAAGAAACGTGCACGCCCATACATGCACTCACTCACATACAGCACGCACACGTGCATGCATACCCACTCAAACACACACATACACACAAACACAACCACTTGTCCTTCCCCTCCATTCCCTCAGATAGGCTAATGTTATTACTGGGGTAATTATCCTCATTAGTGCCAGCAGCTGTAGAGAGCCCATTGCTTGCTGTTCAAACTCCACCCCGAAGCTTTCTGTCTTCACATCCCTCTTTGTACTCCCTAGATCTCATTTAGAGACTTTGTCTCCATCCCTTGCATGCTAGGTGGAGGCAGTTGTAAAAATAGAGCCCATTACATATCCAATAAGGCAGAGTTGCCCCTGTTTCCTAACCTGTTACAGTGGATTTTGTAAGAGAGGGTTGTTAATGTGCACTATTCTGTAGCATAGAGAGCTGCTTTAGAGGACTGAACTGAACTAGAAAATGGCTCAACATGCAAAATATTTTGTTATAGTTCGTAATCGGCAGTCAAAAGACTGATACAACGTTGTAGTTTCCATGTAAAGTACAATTATTTTGCTTTTTCATCTGTCAATTGCCCTGTCCAGGTTTTCTGTGCTGTACAATTAAACACAAGATGGCACTGTTTAGTCAAATAAGCACTTCACCGGTCTTCAGTCGCTCTGCTGTTACTTTGACATCTAGATCCTCTAATGTTTCTCTGTCCTCTCTCTTTTTCATGTTCCTGCTTGTATATCACTAAATATCAAGTCATTCTTCTTTCAAAAATAACAGTCTTTTGCACCTTTGCATCAGTACACCTTTGAATAAAAGACAATAGTAGTGTTTCCATAACTGAAGGTATTGCCTGTTTGTTTGAAGTTTATGTGAAAGCACCATGAAATTATTCCCTTCGTGCTTTTTACATTTACGCTCTGTCTGCATATTTACACAGAAATTATGAGATCAACAAATGAAACAGGCAGTTTTACACACAGCATCCCCCAGGCTCTGTGAGATTGCCTTTTGTTTTATTGGCTGGTGTGGACAGTAGGTAACCTGTATACTGCTAAGCCCCGCATCAGGCGCTAAATGTCATGCATAGCCTGTTTTTATTGGCTGATATGGCCTGTTGTGCCCTTCTCCTTTTCCTGGAAGCCATTGTTAAAGAGCTGCTTGTTAATGCTGCTGACCAGATGGGCTCCTTCTCCCTGCAGGTCTGACAGAGGGTGTTTGCCATGCACTGGGCTGTGGATAACAGGTGAGACTACTGCTGGCTTGTCAACCAATCAGAGTAAAGCAAATGTCTGGCCTCTGCCTGTAAAACCTTTATTTGGCATTTGGGACCGTATGGGAGTGGGTTTGATAATAACACTGAATCAAAGTGAATACTGGTTTATATGTTGTTGATTTTTTACATGTGACCAGTATCTGAGATGGTCTTGCAAGCTCTGACACCCTGGATATCTACTCCATCCTTGCTGCCATCAAACCTCCTTCTATCTCAACCATCTCGTTGCAGTAAGAAACTTTGGTCAAATAAACCGAAAATATATTTTTTTGTGTATCTAATACTTCAAATGACAAATCACCCAGATAGAGTCCAGACATCATTTCCTGAAATGTCCCCTCGTACCCTGTGTGACAAAATGTTTCCAGCATTAGCTGGACAAACACTGAACATTCCTTTCGCTTTCCAATGCAGGCCATCTTGAATCACTGCAATTTGGTATCATGGCAACAGCAAAGGTAAGGCCAGGCCTGGGATTGCCGAGGAGCAGTCTTTTAAAGCTTTGAATCAATCTACCTTAATGGATGACCTGTGTCTAGCATGTGTGTATGGATTAGTTTGGCTGGAGCACCTGTCCCTGTTCTGTCAACAGCAGATCAGGTTACTGGCTACACATTCACCTGGCTGACACAACTTCCTCTGATTGACAATGCCCCGGCCTTTGTTCACACTGCTACCCTCACAATATTTAGGTTGCATGTAGCTGAATAACTCATGTGAATAGATGCATTATTTTTAAATATTTTGGATATATGTGTAAAAAAAAAAAAAAAACTTGATATGGAATATGATATGAAATACACAGATGTTGTAAAATATGCAGTATAAAAAAAGATTTCCACAAACAATTCTCCCTAAAGTCTGGCTTTTGATTTCAGGTTCTGGTCCTAATGAGGCCTCTCAGGTTGAATACAGAGTTAAGCTGCCAGACAGCCCAGTGAAGCGAGGCTGAGGACGGGTTTAACATCCTTCCAAGGACAGCTTGTTTCTAACACCGGACCTGAACTGGGAGACAAAGCTCACTCAAGAATGAGAAGAAACAACTTTTTCTCTAAGCTCTACTCCTGAGTATTGAGATTTAAAGATGATTCTATTTTTTAAATATAAACCATTTCCTTCTGATATCCCATCAGATATCGTGAATTATGCATATTTTTCTGGGATCTTCTGGTGTTATTTAGAAGAGAATTGGGAAATTACAGCAGCTGACGGGATATCAAGCATATCATCTTCACACTAGACAAGATTTGATTCTTCTCATCAGTGCAAATATCCCCTCTGAGTTTTTGAGAGTAAAGTATTGGGGGAAATCCCATTAGATTCATGGTAGCTTCATTCATAATTAAATACAGAGCTGATTATTTCAAGGAATTCATCCAGCTCCAACATACACTCATGTAACCATTAACTGAAGTTCAAACAAGCATCACCTTGCTTATATCTCCTAAAGCAAGTGATCCACAGGGTACTTATATACTGTTATCAGGGGTGCATGGAAAGATTGTGGAGTAGCTAAACTCAGAAGGAAAAAAAACACATTAAGAGTGTGATTAGCAATGCATGAAAACTACATAGCAAGCTAGCAGAGAAGTTAACCTTTCAAACATTCATCACTAACTTAAAAGAAGTGGATGAACCATTGGAGTAGATGGCTAAAGGGGATTGAATAAGGATTGAAATAGGTAGCTAAAAGTATGGAGAGAGCGGATCCTCTTCCACTGAGCCCACCATGTTACACCACCATCATTCTACAGTAGCCCAGGATGGACAAACTAAACACTGGCTCTAGACAGAACCTTTCACAAGTTTCATGGTTATATACTTGGAAGGGGAGGGTGAGGAAAGATATATTTAGTTTGTTGCAATCTGCAACCTCACCACTAGATGTCAATAAATCCTACACATTACTCCTTTAAAGTCATGGATATATTGTTGAAATGTCCTAATCTAAAACCACGTTTGAAGCATTGATAGTAATATTTGTTTTCAGTGGTGTTGATAAAGGTAGGAACCACTGAGGCAGTGGTAATACTTTGCCATGAGGCTTCATTTGAGACATCCAAGTCAGGGGTCCAGAAAGGGAAATGAACACTTATTTCACTCAGCTGAAATGAAGCCCCCTTATATGTGGTCTTTGAGTGCTTATAGTGCGGCTACCAGCTACTCCGTATTCACTGTCATCTCTATTATCCCCCAGATGATGAACAACAATTAGGTAGCGACCGTTATGCTAACCACAAAGATGGATGGGTGATGGATGGGCTAAAAGATAGACTCAGGCGATTGGTTGGGGGGCTTTGTCCCAGATCTCTGACCCCTTTCTATCTTCTGATCCACACAACCCCCCCCACTGCTTCCATCTAACTCCCAGATCCACCCCAGTTACCCCCACCAGCTGCCTCTGACCCCTCATCATAGCCCTGCCTCTGCGTGCCATGTGCTGGGAGTCAAAGGGTTCCCACCTATTGCTCATCAGAATGAAACCCCACCATCTCCGGCCTCACGCGCTCAATCACAATCAATCGCTTGGCAGACAGAGATGAATTGGGATGTCCACGACCCTGTACCTTTCAGGGGAGGCCCCCGCCTTCCAAAGGGCTGCTGTCACTGACAAATAATAGAGGTGGTTCTAGGAGGAGTGAGCAGGTCAAGTCTGCTGCCCCTGGAAGGAAGTTATCACAAAGGAATGGGGGGAAATTCTTTTCTCTTTAGGAACAACCGTCACAATGTCAAACAGCGTGTATGACAGAAGGACGTGTGGTAGAGAAAGGTTTGCTTTGATGCTAAAAAATAAAAACACTTTAATAAAATCCGAATGTCTCTCAATCCAATCCAGTTTATGAGTGATACGGATAATATATTCTCAGGAAGCAACATTGGTACATCTTATAAGGCACATCAATGTGTTGTTATCTGCTGTTGATCAAAGATTCTCACAAAAAGGTTCAAAATTATATTTGTATGGAAATCCCTGTTACATATGGTGTTCTTTGACTTGCCATTGAAGTGGAAAGGAGAGCTACGGCGCATCGGATTTCAGCTAAATGTCAGTCAAGGCTGAAAAAACTGAAAAGCTTCCTGCAACATTAATTTAAGTAAACGCAAAGTGGATCATTAAGCAACAACATGAAAAGAAAGATTACTAAAAATAAGCTTGGTTAACAATAATGCTAACTAACATTGACCAAACTGCAGCCAGCGAAGTGTGCAAATGTTACATGTGTACTAATTATCCCTTTGAAATAGCATATTGATCAGTTTAGGGGTGCCATGTACCAAGATATACCAATATAGAACCATTTGTTTTGAGTAAGAGGAGAAGAACTATATCTGTGCCATTTATACTGTACTACTGACCATCTTCACATCTGATTCCATTTATTTATATGCTATCAAATACACTGATATCCTTTGGCAGCCTGTCTGCTTCTCCTTTTTCTATACTCTCAAAATAACACAATCTTAACATTCTGCCTCACATTATCATTTGAGTATTTGAAGAGTTGCTCTCTAGTGCTTCCTGATTTACTTCACAACAGACTGAGTGATTGCATCATTCACATGAACATTGACAACAAATATCATTCAGACATGTAAAAGTCTTCACAATGCCATAACACGATGATTGGGAGTGAAAGATCTTATTCAGTAATTCTTCCAAGGGCTCGAGGAGGATCATTCACATGTAGATGTGTCCTTCTGGAAGTGCCTCAGCTATACAATTTCCATTTAGATAAGGTGTATACACAAATAAAGAAAGGACACTGGGTTCTTCATTTGATTAACTAATCATAGTCTTTGTAATTCCACTCGGAGACCTTGAAGGGCAGTGCCAGGCTGTGCACCCTGATTAGCCTATGCATGATTGCCACTGCTAAGGCACAAATCAGTTCAAGTAACTCAACTCCATACACTACACAGTGGCTGTGATTAAACAGGCGATTAAGACATAGAGAGTTTCTGTCTGCTTAATCCCTTTTCCCATTGTCTAAATAGATAGCCGCAGTATAGTCCCTGATCAACAATAACTGAACACCACAAGAATTGGAGTGGGAGGTGATTAGGGTCTTTAAAGCTCCCTGGAGTGTGGATGCAGGTTGTTTGTGATTAGCTCGAATTTAAAGGTACATTCTGTTCTTACTGCCTCTTGCTGGAGCAGGGAATTCATTATCTGATGCTTAAGCTGAAAGAAAGCACACACATACACACTCACTACTACACTCAGCCCCAGGACAGATGTAATATCTTTAAGTGAGAATGGAATAATCCACATTTGTGGCACAAAACATGCAGAGTGAGGAAGATTCTGGTTCGTAGCATGTCGACAAACCAAACAAAACACTCCTCAACCTCATGACACGAGCCTCAAAGTGCTTTAACCCTCTTCCCACTTCTCTGCTAGTCCTCTCCATGCAGTGCAGTGGTGTCTGTGTATCATTTGAAGGCTGTATAGAAAGTCTACAGCCCCTCTCCATGACTGATCTCTTTTGATAGAGCTCATTATGCAAACTGCTCCCAACTCCCGCCGCATAATTAGTGCTTAATTAATTTGAGTGAAATCTTTCATCTGTCTGTGTCCGGCCAGCTCCTTCCTTCCATTTACAACGTGATATTAATTTCAGAGGGGGGAATGGTAGCCCAGCTGATGAAGAGGCTGATATAATTAATCAAGTACTGTATCTTTTTCCTTCATTTTTGAAGGAATAATAATAAGTGTGATGAGCAGAGTCTGATTAACCCTATTATGCTCCCTAATTAGGGTGATCATTTAATAATCAAGGAAGCAGCACAATTATAAGGGAATGCAAATTATGCCATCCAATGAAGAGTGGGCCAATTCTGGGAATTCTTTGTTTGGAAAATGTGGCATTCTGAAATCAAAGGTCAAGAAAAAGGACTTGTTTCATGTATATAATGTTAAGGATGTACTTACATGCTTGAGCCCCAGACGTTTTTTCCCCCAGTGCTCCGTACATTTCTTAGACTCTTGTAAATCTCTGTGGACAAGAGCCACAACAAAAGCAGAGAAAAACTGTCGGCATACACAGTGAAACAGCATGAAGCATGTCAGTTACAAGACAACTCTGAGTATTATGTTGACGTGAATGTTCAGAATAAAAAGCATAACCATTAATAATGCTGTAAAAATAAAATAAAGACCAATATCATGTTATAAAAGCAAACTTTTTAGCGCCACATCTGAGAGCAGGAGTGACAGATATGAATGCTCAGCTGGTTGGATCTCATCACTATGGGTGTTAAGCCACAGACTGGGCGCCAGGTCTTATTTACCACTGTCCCTGTGTGTTTTAAAGGCACTAAAGAGCTGCAGCTGCATGCTGTATACTCAAGGGTAGAAGTTCAGCACCATGGACAGCAACCAGACCTCTCCACAGAGACAACACTTGCTTGGACGAACACATTTTAAGCTGTTATTTCAAATATGTGACACTGTGAATATTAATCAGGAAACAGGACTACTATGCCATGTGTTTAGCAAATATTTTCACATCAATCTAATGCATCTTAGCTGAATAAGTGAGATAAGCTGACTAATAGTTTAAAGCTATATGAGAAAGATGACGACTGTGTAGCTCTGTGTGTCAATAGATAAAGGATAAGGCCCATTAGGTCTGCCAGAGTCTATCTTTCATGCCCCTAAATGATACAGCTGCTGTCCAAACTTTCATCAAGATAATGGTGACCTCATATATGGAGTCTATGAGCAATGGCCCTGATTTCATTTTTCTTACGTGAAGCCATTATCAATATCATTACAATCTTCGGGGAGCCAGTGAGCAACAGAAGATGGACCTTTTTATTTTTGTTGTCTACTTGTATCAGAAATGTATTGACTACTGGGCTAAATGCCTGTCAGTAAGATCCTTTATATGCTGGCTTCTGTTCATACAGTGTGTGTGTGTTTGCGCCTTGTATCTGCGAGGTGTGTGTGCGCGCGCGTCTACATGAATGTACCTCAATTTACTGGTCTTCACCCCCATAGTGCAGCTGTGCCTCAGAGAACTCTTGTGAAGTAATTGAATGAGCCGGGGCAGGGGGAAACCTGTGGCAGCGAATGTGGTGCCCGCTGGCCTTATTATCTGTAATACGGCTGCCGCTCTGCCTGCGCTTTCTCATCTGCTCATGAATACAGAAATGAATGTGATGGACGTCAGAGGTGAACGCAGAGGGGAGAAACAGGCCAGAGCTGTTTTAATCAGCTCCCAGATAGAACAATCACTTTATCCACCTCCACAGCTCAGAGGTGAATTAGTGTTTAACATTCCAGGGCATGCTTTCTGACAGGGGACTCCACCCCAAACAACCAATGGACTGTGGAGATTATTGAGAGACACTCTGATGTTTTTGATGAGTAAATTAGAGCTAAACATGCCCCTGGGACTCCAGCAACTGATACGCCTGATATGCAGGAAGACCTCTTTTTAATAAGAGGCTCTCTACAAGAAAAGAAAATCTGGCATTTAAATGCCTTCCTTGTGAGTTGTCCCTTTGAAGCCTTTGTTCATATGTCTCTTCAGAAAATGAGCTACAGAGAGGCAATAAAATCATTAAAGATTTTCCCTGAAATTATTAGCAACCTTTTACAATTATATTTTACTTATTTTGCCGTGGGTATGATCACAATCCCACTCTTAACATCCAGCGCAGTATATAGTATATATTGTAAAATACAGCTTCACATTGCATTTATAGAAATGACATAAAAGACCAGAAACATCTGCCTTCGTCCTCATAAAGTCATCAGCATCACTATCAAAAGTACAGATGACATCAGGGACATTCCCAGTCAACACTGAGGTCCATTAGTCTTAAGCTTGGAGCTATACCACTTTACAGGGCTTTTCACAGTAACCTGGTCTCATGAGCATCCTTCTAAAGTACACTTTAAAGTCTAGACAGTGACCTCTGTGTTGCTCTCATGGCCAAACAGGCACTTTTCCCATTGATCTTCTGGGTGCTACAGTCTGACTTCTTTTCCAGGAGTGAGATACAAACCTTGGTGCCTTTTACTATTGTTGCTCTTCACAGGTGCAGGCTGACCGCTGCTTCATAGTGACATGCTGACAACCCTGAGATTGCCCCCAGATGGTTTTACAGACCTTACATGACAAACCAGTCATTGGTAATAAAGATGTGTGTTTCAAATAGTGGCCCGCAGTTGACTTTGGTGAAATTGTCACCAGGATTTTGCCTCAAAGAACCGTAGACCAAGAGGTTAGCTTGCATCTAGAGTGAGTCAATTTACATTCAGGGTCAGAAAGAATCAGATATCAACTAGTTTGGACAACTATGAAGATTTGGTGAATACTTATCAAACTACTTAACAAATGCTAAATTCATTCTTTTCATTTAAAAGTAAGACAAAAAAACCTTTTTCAAAGACTCAACAGGTGCCAGCCACTGTAATACTACACAAACGGACTTCTTGTTCCTAACTGTTTTGACAGAGAACTCTGTCTTGTGAATCAATAAACTATGGCAGAAAACACCCTGACTCTCTGGTGTCAATTTAAATCCCATAAAGTTGTCTTTTGTTTGGAAATGATCAGAGGACATTTTTGTAAAAGGGATGTAGATGATCTGTGGTGATCTTGTATTTTTGCCAGGGCCTAAAACCTTCATTGGGAACAATCCTTGTTCTGAAATAGCATCAGGACTTTGTTTTATTAGAGACAACAAATATATTATAGTACACTGGTGAAAAGCTCATAAATGTATGACCAGCATAAGCATAGTCTAATTTATTAGTTTAATACTAGAGTATTAGTATTAAAGTATTAGTATTATTTATAAGATAAGAGTATACATACAAAGTATATAAAACAGAGTACAAACAAAGGAAAAAACAGTAGAATTTAGATATTGTGGACAGCTTAAAGCTGTTTTCTCTCTGTAAAAGTAGTTGAAATCAGTTTAGAACAAAGCCATTTATAACTCCATTTAAAAACCAATCACTTCATTAAACTTTGGCACTTTTGTTCTTTCATTATTCTCTTGCTGGTGCCTGCCTGCTCTCGGTTCGTGGACAAAGACTGAAGCCGAGGCTGTGCTGTGTCCACAGCCAGCCTGATTAAATCTGGGTCCCTCGCTGGCTCTCTCCATGGTGCTGAAAGAGCCCTCTATCAGATTACACCCAGCCAGAATAAGACCTCAGCTAATCCATTACAATAATTGATTGACAATGCATTGAAGGTGGCCATGTAGTGAGCAACAATTGCAGTCATGTCCTACTGCAGTTTCAAATTGGCTTGGGTTGTCAAAGCACATGGAGCCAATCATTCATCTGGGAAGTACAAGAGCTTTCTGTACATAGTGAGAATAATCTAATCATCAGACTGCCCCGCAGCTGCCTGGGTAGCCGTGGTTAATGTTTGACAGAAACAGCGAGGTCAGATGCCTACGAGGAGATGTGAGTCTAATGCCTTGGTTACTGGAGGTAAACTTCCTTCCTGTGTCCTCAGCATTAAGGCTTCATCCTGTAGGTGGTGCAATGAAGTAAGAACTGGACTCTCATTCTAGAAGCAGAAAAAAATGATTATTCTTTACCTCAAACTTCTTGGTTAAACAGTTCAGCCATGAACTAGCAAGCCTAATACAGTTTAGGCATCATATGTGTAGAAACGTTTGCCAAATGAAGCCCTAATGTTAAGACACGTGATTTTTAAAAAAATCAAATAGGCTTAAAATAATTTAAAACCGCGCCTTACCTTAATACTTACAACTTTTATCTTCAATCTAAGTAATGACACTGACACCAAAGCCTGCAGGCAACAAGAAAAAGGAGAACAACATTTGAAATCCTATAGCATTAGGAGGATGTCGCTGAGCCTGCATTAAAGCACTTGCAGCTGTATGCTAATTAGGCGCCTATGCTTCCCGTCAGCGCAGAGCAGCACGCGCCACTGAGCAAACACGCGCATGCGTACGTGGAGCCAAGGCCAGCACACACCGGCCCACGCGCCCTACAGAAATGATCGCGCGGGGGGAAAGAGGAACTCGTTAAAATGCCATCAAAGCTTGTAGTCCCAACAAACCACGACTAATAGATGCGCACAGTGAAAGAACAACAAGTGAGAGAGGAGATCTGAGGAGAGCAATGATATTTAACAGCCAATCTAAATGAATGTAGGAGAGTAAGTGAAGCACAGGGGAGGAAACAAGCTTAAGAAAAGTAACGCACACTCTATAAAACTTAAGCCAACATACTTTTTTTCGGTTTTCGAAGAACACGCCTATAGCTTCTAAAAGAAAGGCTGAAACTTAAAGCGCTATCGTCAATCTTTGCAACAATTCGAAAACTACTCGAAAGCTTTCTGTAATTCTATAACTTCACCATATAAGCAGAATAACGGTGTGCTTTGAGGCAGGTGAGAACGCACCGGGACAGAGAGGCCCATTGAAAAGAAGGCGCAGGCCTGCGGCTCAGCTCCGATTGTGTAATTATTTGACTTGGTCATACTGCAGCTTTATGCAAATGAGGGGAACAATGTACGACGATGGAGATTAATTCCTCCCTGGTCTCCCGACTGAAAGGAAAAAGAATGCACTCTCTGCCAAGTGGCGCACTGCAGCCTACATTTAGCCATTATAACGAAAAAAAGAAGCAGACAAATACAATATGTGAGCATAGGGGAGCCTGTAAAGAAAATAGGCCACAGTGTTTGTCAGAGGGGGGAAAAAGTTGTCTCAGTTGTTGATTGTAAACAGACAGGAAGCTGCAGAATTAGACTTTAGTTTTAAGAAAGTAATAAAATAAAACTAATAATGCAACATTTTGCGAAACTATTTGATGATTAACAATTAACATTTGAAATAAATCTATTGAGTACACAGTACAACAGACTGCAGCAGCAGCTACGTTTTCAGCTTTGGATATATATATGTGCAGCATTTTTTGCAACACAAGCCTCGGCTGCGGCCTTCTTTGTCTGGAGCACTGATTCCGCCCAGCACGCGTCTAGCTGTGGGCCAGATTGGCCGTGAGTCCCGTTTCACAGTTAAGAGGTCAATTTGCCTTTCAAACGAAAAAAAAAAAGAAAAAGAAAAAAAAGACAGGGATATCCAAGCACGGGCAGACGTGGCTATTGTGCACAAAGACCAGAGGGCCTTCTTATTACTTATGTATGCAGCGAGATGTCTGATTTATATGTCGAGTTAAACTACCGAGACAGACACGTGCCCTAAAATAAAGAAACACTCCCTCTACAGTGTTTATTCAAGGCATAATAAAATAAAGGTCTATAAAAGCTGGGGGAATTTAGTTTGTTGGTAGGCAAGCGCACTGTGCGTAAAGGTCGTGCGTAAAAGAGACTGGATGTAACAAATGGAACGTGTGGAGGCAAACAACAAAACAAAACAACAACCTGGAGAAGTAGAATGTGGACAGCAGGGGTGATTTTGTAGCTGTCTATTAAGGGGACTGTCAATTTTTTAACAACATCACAGCATAAATCGAGTGAAACGCTGCTTTTGGTTTGAATTTAACCAAGCTTGACTTATCCTCGTTTTAATTCTAAATTGTGATGATTGTGGCAGTGACGGACATTTCCTTTTGGCAGCTCCGGGCCCCCCAGAGGAGAGCCACAAAGCCGTGGCACGTGTGCATTTGTATAGGGGCCTATCAGACCGTAAAAAGAGGAGGGTCCCGGCGTGTGCCTCTGTCGGGGGAGGAGGGGGAGGTGGGTGGGTGGGGGGGGGGGGAGTGAGCGCACACATTAATGTAATAAACCGCCAGTACATCTGCTAAGCTATCTGCACATCCTCCAACGAAATCCACCAAACCCAGGCTATGAGCCCTCCCACAATCAAATCCACTGGGATCTTGGTTTCATCTGATTGGTCGGGGATGCTGCAACAGGGGGGGCGAGAACAATAGCATCATTCCGGCATAAAAAGAGTGGAGCTATGCCTTGGAGACGAAAACATTTCAGCAACAGAAGGATCGATATATACTGAGGAGATAAAGTCCCATAAGCTTCTAGTGTTGCCATATTTTTAACAAACCTGGATACTCGAGACTTCACCCGCCTCCCCGAAGTGCCTTTCTGCTGTAACTCGCCAAGATGCCCAAAGGATTCCTGGTAAAAAGAAACAAGAAATCTGCACATGTTTCCTACAGGACTCGCTCAGACGAAGATGACCTCCAGGAGCCACCCAACCCAGCTGCCTTGCCGAGTCAGGCGAACCCCTCCCCGCCGATGTCCGTGGCGTCCAGTCCGGACCGCGCTGCAGCATTGCCGGATTTCAAAGCAGCTCAAGCGCCGGTGCCAAGAATGGGGAAGCCGGCGCAGTTCGGCAACCCCGAAGCGGTGTGCCAAGCCCTCTACAGCCCCACCCGGCCCATCAGCAAGGAGCACGACAGGGGATATTTTGAGCGAAGTTTCAATCTGGGCTCGCCTATTTCTGCCGAGTCATTCCCGACACCTGCCTCCCTCTCCGGCCTGGATCATCTCCTGTACGCTCCGGTCGACCTGAAAATCGGCACCAGCAACAGCAGCCGCAGCGGCACCACCAGCAGCAGCCTCCCGGCACCAAGCAACCGGGTCGGCACCAAAAGACCCGCAGGTGACGGTCCAGAACGCAAACCTAAACCCGCCCCCAAGAAACCCAAAGCCATTAGAAAACTCAACTTTGAAGACGAGGTGACGACTTCTCCTGTGCTCGGTCTCAAAATCAAAGAGGGGCCAGTGGAGGTGAAGCCGAGGGCGCAGTCCTCCGGAGGAAACAAGCCTTTGGGGGAGTTTGTGTGTCAGCTGTGTAAGGAGGCGTACGCTGATCCTTTCTCCCTGGCTCAGCACAAGTGCTCCCGCATCGTCAGGGTCGAGTACCGGTGTCCCGAGTGTGATAAGATGTTCAGCTGCCCGGCCAACCTTGCCTCTCACCGCCGCTGGCACAAACCCAGGACCACCGGCGCACCGGCGATGCCACCCGCACAGGGCATCAAAGCTGAAATGGCCAAAATGACACCACTAGGTGTCAAGACAGTCTCCGACGAAGCCAAAGACATGAGCGACAGAGACACCCCGAGTCCAGGTCTGTCCGAGTCGGGCTCTGAAGATGGCTCATATGACTGCCAGTTCTGCGGGAAGAGGTTTAAGCGACAGGCATACCTAAGAAAACACATCATGGGACACCAGGCCTTGCAAAAGAAAGTGCTGGAGGAGCACGGGTTTCAAACCAGCGGCCGCGCAGCAGAGCAGGCTCCGGTGCCAACCTGCTCCACCACCACCACCACCACCTCCTCCTCCTCCTCCTCAGCATCATCTTCATCATCATCCTCCTCCTCCTCATCATCCTCAGAGGAAGTTTCAAACCAAAGCCCCCTCAATCTAAGCCCGGTGGACTGCCTGCTGTGCCCGGTGTGCGGGGAGAGTTTCACAAGCAGGGCCGGCCAGGAGAGACACCTGCGCCTCATGCACTCCTCCCAGATTTACCCGTGCAAATACTGCCCCGCCACTCTCTATAGCTCGCCGGGGCTCACCAGGCACATAAACAAGTGCCACCCCTCGGAGAACAGGCAGGTGATCCTGCTCCAAATGCCGGTGCGC
This sequence comes from Scomber scombrus, assembly GCF_963691925.1. NCBI lineage: Eukaryota > Metazoa > Chordata > Actinopteri > Scombriformes > Scombridae > Scomber > Scomber scombrus. The sequence goes on along the minus strand of NC_084988.1, from coordinate 19,083,280 downwards.
CCCGCCTGCTAAAGACAACACAAAACTTGTGCCTTTGATGGAGGGGAATTTTGAAAAAATAAAAAGGAGAAACAAAAAAAGTGGCTTTGGAGTTAAAAAATAAAGAGTTTGTGATGCTCACTGCCATAACTTTAGGCCAATGAAAGGCAGGGCGGTTTGATGTTTAAGTGGTGTTAATGACGTGTCTTTTTCCATGCCAATCAGTGATTGTTGAATGCTTCTCTCTATATTTGAATTACATATAGGCCTATTTTGAGATTTTCTTTCTCAAATTAGTTTATCAAGGAAAAAAAAGAGTACAAAGCGTTAGTTTGACTGTTAAAGGGTATTTTTCTAGGACAGCACATGTGCTCAATGATAGCTTCTAGACCTAAGAAATGTCTTAAAATTCTCAGAAATCCTTTTTCTCTCCCCTCATCAGAAGCCTTTTCAATACACCGACCGTGATTGATCTATCACTGTAGCTTTGTTTATGAAAGACAAAAAAATGATCAACTTTGTCTTGGTGGAGAGAAAAGAAGAATGAGTGAAGCATTCCCTGTTTAGTAGAACCATAAATGCCTTTAGTATACAAATAAGCCTAGTCTGAAATAGCCTCCATACACATCCAAATCCCGCTGTATAACTGCCTTAAAGAGTCAACATAGATTGTTTTAATTTTGAATGCTGGCACATATTTTATTATTATTGAAGATTGTTGCAATATTTTTCATCATATGTTTATTTATTTATTTATTCTAATTATTTTATGTAACTTATTGTTGTGTTTGTTGTGATTTTTTTCCCTGTGAATCGTTCTGGCAGTTTACATGTTGTATAGCCAAAATGTTTTTTGTTCTTTTTTTTTGGTGTGTGTTTTGTTGCCTTTTTTTTTTTTTTTTTTTGGGTCAAATTTATGAGTTGTGATAACTGTCGTGGGTCGGGTTTTAATCTTCAATCTCCACAGCTCTTGTAAGAAAAAAAGGAAAAAAAACGTAAAGCTCTTACCTTAGATGCAATCTTTTTTAAGGACAAGTTATTTTTCTTAAATGTTGGCTTTTATAGCGCTTTGATTGTATGTGTATATCGTTGTTGTCTATCGAAATAAAATAAAAAAAATATTTTCAAAAGGACACATGGTCTCAAGATGCTTTCACTTTTCAGACAGAGAGAAAAGCAGCCCAGCAGCGCCAAATCAACTTCACCTCCCAGAACGAAAATTCACCAAATTTCTCAACGGAGTTTGGTATTACTCATAGAAATGAGTTCAGTGACCTCATTGAATTTTATTACATTTTAAAATCATTAACTTTCTGGGCCTGGCTTTGATTTGCCCCGGCAATGCTTCTACAGTTCTTTTTCATTGGTAAGTGATTGCCAAAGTAGCACCACGCCAACATAACATAGAAAATAATTAAACACTGCATTTGTTTAGTAATAAATATGACTGAGTATTTTGGAGATATTGTTAAAAAAAAAAAAAGACTTCTTTTCAGGTAACAAATTAAAGCAGTTATCCGGACAGACTGTTTGTCCGGGACAGTAAATGATCAAAACATCAAGCGATGTATTAAATATATATTATCAATGAATTCAACTTACTGGTTAATTTACGATCTTATTTCATAATAAATACAGATATTAAAGTCAGTTTCACAAGAGAAGAAGCGCAGTTTTAATCATGTCCGATCAGGCTGGTTCCCAAAGTGGGGTCCGCGGGCCGCCCAGGGACTTCAAACTTTTGTCAACTTGTCGTGCGGGTTTAACAGCTGCTCCGCTGGACAAACCCTCGTCTTCGATTCTCCGTTTATCAGACTCGATTCGGCCCACTGCAGTAAATCATAGCTCCAGTGGCTCAATAGACGCCGTTTCGCTGCCATAGAGAAGCACTTAGGGACTAATCATAAATTCCCTCCTTGATGTCAGGACATGGCAGGAGGACAAAGAGGTGGTAGATCAGACCTCACCTCTGGAGCAGTAAAACATCTGTCTGCTTTGCTAGACTAATGCAGCTCGATTTTTTCTTTTCTTGTAGCTTTCAGCTGATTTAAGACACATCCGAGTTCAGATGGCTTCATATCTGACCTCCAGAACCTGTGAAGCATTAAGTCAGCTGTATTTTAGCGGGCAGCTTCCAGTTGTGACACCTCAGACTGAGATAAATACTGTCAAGCATGGAGTTAACATTGGGGCATTGTCACTGTGGCTCAACCTTTACTCCAAGTCTTGATTAATCTGGTATGAGGATACAAAAATCACCTGACTTGAGCTCCTGAGTCTCCCCCCCCCCCCCTTTCTTGCTATTGAAGAGTTTCTCCTGCTCATTAATACTCTGCACCTGAAGGCCAAAAAGAATAACACAAACCTTTTTAAAATGAGTGTCACTCACCCTTAAGGCAAGAAACAATACATCAAGACAGAAAGATATTTTGAAATGTGAAAATGGGACTGTGTTGTAACACATGAAATAATAGAGTGGTAGTAATAACAGAGAATATGGTTCATCAGAGGGGCCAGGGCATCCAGCCCCTGCCTCTTCTGCTGTAAACTATCTCAGAGTCAATGATTGAGGCAAACAGCGCTGAGCAGGGTGAAATTGAGGTAACATTAGGTTTCTTTCTCACACACACAGCTTTAGGGCTCCAATTACGGTCAAGTGCTTTTCTTGCTTCTTTATGTGAAGCAGGCGAGGCAGGGCACCCGTAGGTGCTGCAAACATTGCACCTGTACCTCCTGGTAAGGTTCCATTATGTTGGCCTCCCCAAAGCAGGGCTGAGCAGCAGGGGAGACAGATGGGAGCAGGGTCAGGTTACCCCTGCTGCTGCTGAGAGCACGGCTGGGCCAGGGTCAGAAAGCACATGGTGACAGCACCATCATGTCAGTGCACGCGCACGCACACGCACACGCACACACACACACACACACACACACACACACACACACACACACACACACACACACACACACATAAAATCTGATGTTACACAATTACCTGATGTGTTGTTAAGAGGGACAAAACAAAGGACAAAAAAATAAGTAGAATTTCAAATTGATTTAATGAAATGTTTCAATTTTCACATTTCTAATAAAGATAGCAGGACCTCGGTCGTTAAAAACAGTTTGATATGTTGACAAGTAATGATGAAATCTTCAAGCTTTTTTTCCTCTTTCTCTTATACAAAGATTATATTACAGGCATTAATATATTTATATTCAGAGGGAGCTCAAGCCCTCAAATTTGACACAATGTACAAGGATTTCTAAAACGAGAAGAAAAAAAAAGAAAGAAGAAAAACATACTAGGACTAACACTAGCTCATTTTCTTCACGTATATAAGAAACACAATCCTTATCTTGGTCCAAACTATCATCTCCAGCGACTAAAAAGGGGGAGCAGCGACCCTCCTTTTTTTTTCTTCTTTCCAACAGACATCATCTAGAAGCTACAATCTTTAGATCAACATCCTGGGTGGTTCCTTCAAGTGACTTTGGGGAAAATTAAAAAAAACCCAGTGTGATCCAGGCCTATATTTCTATACATTCTTCAAAAAACAACAAAAAAAAGCACAAAAATGGATTGAACCCTCTCCACATCTACACCCCCCCCCCCCTTCCTGCTCGGGGAATGAACAAACAAAGAGGAGGCGAGAAAAAAAAGAAGAAAATTAAAGGAGAGCATGAGGAAAGTAAGGCATAGTAGTGCAACAGATGGGGATAGTGTTGCATCATGGGTGGAGCCCTCAGAGGGTGTGAGTCTATCGTGTATGTGTGTGTGTGTGTGGGGAACACCTGGCTACCATGACAACCCAAGCGGGCAGGTTGGAGAAGTGAGAGCGCCGGCCCTGGCTGTTGCTAGGAAGGCTGTAAGAGTTCCCCTCTGGCATGCCACCTAAACCCAGCCCCGCCACCCCTCTGCTATGGCCTCAGGAGGCAACATGGGAAGAGGGATCATGGGAAAGAGGAGGAGTCGATTCCATTCACAGATAAAGACAGAGAGGCGAGTGCACCGCCTATAATAAAGACTAAAAACTGAGAACCCCACGGTTCCAAATCCATCTGTTGTTGTTGTTTTTGTTGATGTTTTTGTTGTTGTTGTGGGAAGCAAGAGACACTGACCTTTAGAGTTGAAGTAGGAAGGAGGAAGGGAGGAGGGAGGAAAACACTTTGTTCTAGACTGCTAACGAGGAGACGTGATGCAGGGCGGCCATGGTTTGTCTCACACGACGAAGAGGAGAGGCTAAAATCTGATTATGGGGAGCGGAGGTGGTGTGGGACAGCGTCTTAAGAGGACAGACATTACACAGGCACTGTGAGAAGCTCCCTCAGAAATTCACACATATACATGCACACACTCACACGCACTCACACAAACACACACACACATATACATATACATACATGCTCGCACACACACACACACACACACACACACCAGTGCATGAAGATTCACCTGAGGCTCTGGCAGTATTTCTCCTCTATAAACAGCACATGAATACATAAAACACAACAGCAAAATAATTCATCAAATAATCCTCTCTATGTACATCTAGCAAACAGACATCAGCGAATAAAACTTAAAGCAATTTACATCCAAGAACAGAGAGAAACATTCAGCGCTAGTTAATCAATGACAGTGAGTGCAAGAAAAAAAAAAATGTCGGTGGGAACGTTGGAATGTCAATGTCTCAGCTTCACAGGACAGGGAAACTGATAGCAGAGGAAAGAGACAGGAGGAACTTATTCAATTACCGGACATGAGCCTATGTTAACGACATCAGAAAACAATTACAAACGCAGTCTTTTCTCATTCCAGCACAGTTGCATAAATCAAACAGTGACACAATCCATCGGAATTCATTTAAAAAGGAAAATTAGAGTGATAAAAAAAAACAAAAAAAACAACAACAACGCAAAAACAAATTTCGATTCGGCTCAAGTTAGAAAGATGTCATTGATTGTCCACTCTGGGTTCGAAACAATTAAAAAAAAGCCTCTGACTGCACGTACTACAGGGACTCTGTAGCCAGGAAGTCTGTGTAGTAGTGTAGCGAGGACAAATCATTCTGGGGGAGGTTTTCCCCCCACGCATCAGTCTTTCCTCCTTTCCCCCGCTGTAGGAAGATGGTTCAGGACGACCACTGAAGACTTCAACATTGTCCTGTCACCAACAGAAGTGGTGCCTTTTGACACAGAAAGGTTGTGGCAGATGCAAAAAGGAGGTAAGAAGGCAGACACATTTATAAATGGATACCAATCTCCTGTGCAGCTTTAGCATGATGCCATTTACAGCTGTGTCATTCAGTGCTTTGTTACATTAAGTGTTGACATAGATGAGATACAGAAACAGGGTAAAGCAGTCTCCCATTCCCTTACTACAGTAAGAACTTTGTTTTATTCCTAGTGCATCAAGGCTACACTAGAAATTGAGAAAAAAAATAAGACTTTTTTTTTTTTTTTAATCACAGGTTGTTTTAAGACTTTCTCAGTCAAGTCTTCCTATGTTGCTAATTCTTAAGCTGAACCCACGAGGATGAACATAAATAGCTTAGTCTCACGTCCATCTCGAAGCAGTTTGGAATGGAAATGTGTCAACGAAATCAATGATTGCCACTTAAATTAAAAAATTGCATTATGCTCCAGTTACATGATTATATGACACAAAATAAAAACAAAGAAAAAACAAAGCACACCAAAAAAAAAAAAAAAAAAAAAAAAGTCTTGCAGTCACGGCTGGGTGTGTGAGGTTCTTCGAGAAAAGATTAAAGGCTGCACTTGAGGAGTGAGGGGGGGAAAGGGGAGAGGAAGGGGGGGGGTTGAAGAGCTCAGTTGGAGGATTTGCTTATAGCGCTGGCTGATCGACGGAGTTTTCCGGAAACTCGGTTCTTTGTGGCACGGGGCATGGTGGGAGACACCTGGTCGACAGTAGTGTCCGTCGTCACCGTGGCAGCGCTGGCTTCGGTGCTCGTGCTGCCGGTGAAAGAGCCTGGGAGCGAGATGGAGAGAGAGTTTGTAGAGAGAAAGAAAGAAGAAAAAAAAAGTCGATGGAGAGAGACAGAGCTGGTCAGACGTGCGAAGGCATGATTGGACTTTGTGTGATTGTTTCATATCCCAGCATGCTTTGTCATGCACATGGCTGCTCCCTTAACCAAGATTACCCTCTTCAAAAGGATTTTCACCAACATTCATAAAAACTTAAAGTGCAAACTGTAAAAAAAAAAACAATTGTCAGGATTTGAGTTTCTTCTACGGCTGAATTCATTAGAATAATGATTTGAGGAAGAAAAAAAAACATTTCAGAGATTACATGCTGTTTTCACATGCTGTAGAAAAGCAAAGCTTGTTAAAAGAGATGCCGTCTTTCTCCCCAATACAGTTTTTCCAGATGCTTATACGATATAAAAAATGAGAGGTAACCTTTGTAGCTACGGACAAGGAAAAAAAAAAAGGATTCAGTACGCAGTGTGACAGCAGAATGCTTTGAATGAAAATAAAATTACACATTATGCTCTTGTTGTGAACATGTGGAGCCTTCCTATTGTCAAACATTGTCCTTTTTCAAAAAAAAAACTTCACATCCATGATTACCGGGTTGCAAACAGTAATAAGCTGGGAGGTGGGCATGAAATGCTGGCGAGGACAATCAAGTATTGTGAACGTCGCCCTGACTTCCTCAGTGTGCCCTGACCAAGCCCAAACCGCAGGGCCCCCCCCTTTGTCGCCCGCCCGCCCACCCGCCTCTGCCCCATGCCTCAAGTTTAAACAACTTTTCTGCTTTGTCGAGCTAGCATCTGGTTGCCTATTTTCTTTCCTATCCTTTTATTTCCTGCCATTTTTTTTCTTTTTCTGAAGCGTCTCAAGTTGCAGCAGCTAAAAGGAACGGCAGATGGCTGGAGTAACAGACACTCAGCAGCACAGTGGACACCGGCAGCATCCAGGGCCGCTGGAGGAGAGGAGGCTGGGCTATGGATGAAACATAGGGTTTGTGTATGTGTATTGTGAACAGCTAGAGCAGGAGGTGTGTGTGTGTGTGGGTGGGGGTCCCGAACACGCATTCTAAAATCTGCATATGAATATATTAAAAAAAGGGAGGGGCTTGATTAAAAATGTGGGCTGGCCTTATGGACAGAAGAAACCCCCGCATTCCCGTATTCTTCTATTCATTCCTACAGTAAACACTTTGTTTTATAAATGAAACTCAAATTGCATCTGCGGTGAAGACACAAGTTAGACAGGAGGAAGAACCATCCATTAAAGAGGATATATACGCAGACAATAGTGCGGTACAGTTCACCACTCACTCAACAGACTTCCCTTTTCGTTTAGCAGCCATTAAAACATGCTGCACTAAACAGTCATCGCTCCCACTGTGGCACTTAATGACTGTGGTTACATCAGTTTCTTAATGATGTTCTACTCTGTACGCTCTTATGTAAGAATTCATTTTCATAGTAAGATACTGAGTGAGAAAATAACCCAGTCCCAAAAGAGCTATGAGGCTAATGTGTCATTATTATCGAACCCAGCATAAGAACCCAGCATTTCCGCCGCTCCTCACTCGTACCCGAAACTACCTTACGCTGAGGTTAATTTCACATGAAAAGAAGACGGGAGAGACGGAGAGGGAGAGAAAGAAAACAAAGAGTCTTTAAATGGCCCCGCTATCCCATTGGTCCCCTCTGCAGCAGTTCAAACAAGGCTTTGGATGACAAAGACGTCTTCCAGTGTGGCAGGTGTTAGTCTCAGAGTCTGCCCCAGGCAAACAGGCACACTCCAACAGGAGGAAATGAGGAGGGTGGAGGGATTGGAGGGAAAAAAAAAAAAAAAAAGGAACGAAAGAAAAGAGAAAAGTGTTTGCTGGGGGAAGAGATAAAGGCGCGCCACATGCAGAAGCGAGGGCCAGAAGTGTAGCCGTATTGTTCATGCTGCTACTTAGTCAGGTGCTAATTGTCCCCACCGTGCATCACTCTCAATTACCAGCCTGGCCTAAACAGTAGGATACCCCCCAAATAAACAGCCTGGTTTCTCTGTCCCCGTTCCCTTTGTAAGAGCGCACAGTAAATAAAGCTTAGTTAGTGCTGAAGAAAAAAAAAAAAAAAAAAAGGAGAGGTGGTGGGGAGGAAAACAGCCAGGATGCGTGAATGAGCGAAGGGTAGGTAGGCCGCTGGATTCAAACAAGCTTCCGGTCTGACTCGGGGCTTACCTTCGCCATAAACAGTATTTGGACCTTTAAGATATTTTTAATCTAAAAAGGAAAAAAAAAACAGAGTAGAGCATCATGTGAGAGAGCAGTGGACACACACCAAACCACACTGCAGCAGGACACAACACAACGCTGCTGATAGGAGGAGGCTGCAGCGACATTCAGGCAGCGTGTGTGGCGTCCAGGTTAGTCAGCTGTCACTGGAAGTCAGACAGGGTTAACTGATTCGGGTGAGGAGTTAATCAACAAGTGCCACTTTTTTTTTTTTTTTTGAAAGCCATAACGTCTGCTGGTACCTGATGAATCTGTCCCATTTACAGTTTTCAAAAGTGAGGCAGTTTTGAAATCCGAAGCACGGATGGCGGGCAGTTCACGTGGCAACAACAGGCAGAGAAGCATTTACCAACAATGTTACAGCTAGAGAGGCTTAGAGTGAAAGAGTAAGAGAGGTGTGGGGGGCACCTCAGGTCATGGGAGCTTTTAAGTTGTTATCCACTAGAGAGAAGAACCTTTTTCTCTTTTTTTTTTAGTTGCCATCATTTATCTGAAAAAGTTTCTAAAATGAACAAAAAAAAACAAAAACAAAAACAAAAAAAAACTGAGCAAAGCAGTGCAAGGTGTCACACAACACGGAGGATGGAGTCTCGGATCCGTACAGATGGACTAGCTCATGCAGGAAACCGTGATGTTGGACTGAGGTTGCAGGAGTGACAGCGAGGTTGCATTCGGGATCATGGAGGACGAGGCTGTGGAGGTTACTGACAAAACCAGGAAGGGATAGAGATGGATGATTGACAGGAAGGCGGGAAAAGGTTAAATGTCTTACAGCATTAAGCATGCAGGATACTTCAAGTCTGGACCTGCTTTGCTTGTTGCAAAAAAGGTTAAATCAAGTGCAGCCCCAGTTACAGGATGGTGATGATGGGATTTATGGTCACCTAAATGAATGAATAGATGTTAGTGGGCTGTAGCTGGGCGTCATGCCTAGAGTGGAGGAAGCAAGCATAGTCTTACAGTCCAGTTTGGCCCAGGGGTACTCCATGTCCCAAACCATCCCCGGCCAACGCCTGCACGCTGTCATGAAGCATGGATGACATGTTAGTGGCAGCAATGGGAGCCAGAGCTTGATGAATGGAGAAACTCACATACAAGCGCACGCACGCACGCACGCACACATGGACACACGAAAGGCATGAGAGGGCAGGAGCACATTTTTAGAAAGGTGAAAATGAGGAGCAGTGTACAGCCAGCCATCACTGCCACATTGAAGCTATATGCTTGATGGGACATGGGGTATCAGGCATGAGAGATTACACTGATAAAATATATTTAAACACATTAAATATGACACCTAAAGCATTCAACACATCATTGAGGAAACAAACTGTATCAACTTGTAATTTAGGAAATCACGAATGGCATTTTTTACTACTTTATATGTTTTAGATCATATGATTCATAAAGAAAATCAATAATGAAAATAACACCCCCCCCAAACTGTGAGACACATACATAGTATATTGTGTCTGCTTGATCCTTGCAGTGAAATATTCAAACTCACATTAAACAGAAATAAACTAGATCTTCTGCATTATTTGATACTTATTTTACCAAAATTCATCCTTACAAATGTGCTATCTTTGCAAATTGTAGGTGTTCCAAAAGAAAAAGAATGTTTTATGTGAATGAACCCACCGGTGGCCCAATTTCCCCTGTTATGTAGAAGATTGCTAACCAAAAGGTGATTTGTGGAATTATTCAACAGCGCTCCTACATTGGTCAACCTACAGGAAAGTGACTGTTTACAGTAGCCTACGGGTTGTCCTGGATAAAATATGAATCGCCACACACGTATACACATAAACGCACCCTTGCATTAATCAATTAATCTATTTACAAGCGTAGATTCCGGAGAAATACAAATCACCGTTCAGAACGAGTTTCCGCAGCAGTGAGGGTGACACAACAGCCTCGCAGACTTCATTATGTTACGGCCTCTCACATTAGCCGCAGTCTGTGTCCCATGCTGTGAAACATTATTCTTTAGCCTGGCTAACCTCTCTAACCCCTCTCTGCCCAGCGGAGGCAACCTATGCTTGAAATAGTCCACCACATCTCCTAAGAGATATAAAGGATCAAGCTTTGGGAAATTAAAGGTTTTATTTCTTGTTTAAAAAAAAAAAAAAAAATCACACACACTCACTTCCTCCCCCCTTCTTATCTTTTCTTTCCACTTTGTGTGTATCTAATTTTTTTTAACTTTACCACCTATTCCTCAGTCTTTAAGAGGGTTTGGTGCTGAGAGAAGAAAAGAGATGATTGGAGGTCAGTCTGAGGAGATGTTTACACCTCAGCAGGAGACATGGGCCAGCACTATGGTAATGTGGTTGTCCACCTCTTGCTTGTCTCCTGCAGCTTGAATATCACACCTGCTGTCTCACAATTTAAAGTCCTGCACGCGTACTCGCTAACAGGCGTGCGGCTCGAGAAAATTCAGACAGTTAATTTTCACGTGCCAACATACACAATGAAAATATTACATACACTTTAAAAAAGAGACCCATGAAAACACACACGGGCGCTGACAGACTTGAAAATGACGAGACGTGCGCGGTGTGGTATTGTGGAGTTGTCAAAACAGAATGTGTGTCGGGATCCAATAGAGTGGAAAAGTGCAATCATGTATTGATTTCGGTGCTGTTGCCGATCGATCACAGCTGGTACAAGTAGGAAGAACAAGATAAGACACGTTTTCCATTCTATTCATCATGGACTGATAAGAGCACTGTGCTGACATCCGCAACCTGCTGTCTGTCGGGCTGGATCTCTTAAGTGTTGGTGAATGAGCTCATGAAGACGCACACACACACACACACACACACACACACACACACACACACACACACAAACACACACACACACACACACACACACACACACACACACACACACACACACACACACACACACACACACACAGACACACACACACACACGCAAACACACACACAGACACGCAATGTGCAACCGCCGTTTAACAAGGTTGGTTATATTCATAGGAAAGTAATTGCATGGAAAGATGCAGTTTGGAACAAGAAGAGATAAACAAGGTTGCGTGAGTGGGGCTTGAGGAAGTGGAGAAAGCGGTGTTTGAAGTCAGTCGGATGGCGTGAAGAGCCGGGGCCTGTTGTTTGATATTCATCAGAGAGCGTAGGCGTGGAAGAAGAGTGGAGAGAATGGAGGGGGGGGGGGGGGAATTGGAGGAGGGGACGGAGACAGACAGGTGTTTTGTGAAGGAGGTGGAGGAGAGACTGATAAGGATAAAGCAGCGAGGAGAGAGGTGACGAAGAAGGGGAAATGAGGGCATGAGAGGAAAAAGTGGAAACGTAATAAAGAAAATAGTGATGCGGCGGAAAAGAAAAGAGCATAAAAGATGCAGTGGAAAGAACATAAAAGGTGGGCAGAAGTGCAGTGTGGTTAATCTCTCACCTGTCCCACTCATCAGATAGCCAGGAGACGGGGAGAAGACCTGCGAGGCAAAGTTTTCAAAGGTCATGTCCTCTCTGTGGTTCTGAACAATGGCCTCCAAATAGAGAGCCCGCTCCTCGTAGCTGGTTGGATCTCATTAAGGGATGTAACATAATGGCATGTAGCAGAGGAAACAACAAAGCAATACATTTAAATTAGCCTTTACCTGCAATTTGAATTCTCACAAAATAATCACATTTCAGAATTTCATCAAAACATCCATCCGTAACATAACACGGTTAGGAGCGAAATAACAGCAACAGTTACAAATGGAATTTTTTCAGTGCTGCATTGCACAGACACTGCACTGTGAGAGCGGGTGGGGAGGGGGGCAAGAGGCAGCTTCACCGGTCAGGGCAGCCCACACCATCAGCAACCCGAGCCAGAAGCAAAGATGGAACAATCAGCCATGCCACATAGCCTCAAATGAGAAAGCAGTCTCCAAAATAATCGTAAAAAAAGAGAAAGAATACATCACTACTGGCATCAAAAAACCTCTTCCCTCCCTCCCCTCTCATCTCTCTCTCTCTCCTCTCTAATAGAACCCCTGCTGCAGGCAGCATGTCTAGGACCACCCTCCCCAATGTGCTGCCTGGCACTTCTCCGTGCCATCAGGGGGAAAATTGGAGCCATTTGAAATTCAGAGTGACAAGCAGCGACTGGAGCCTGGGCAACCAGCATGCAGGATGGATGGACGGATTTGAAATGAGGAAAGGCTCAAATAAATAAATAAATAAATGAATAAGCCTGTAAAATGGCTGCTGGGTGAGGGTGGAAAACATTCTGATGGCCATTATCATATCATTATCATAGATACATTGTGCTAAGTCGTGTTGTGGAATGGAGGCAAGTGCTGTGTAAAATATGGTAAAGGGAACTATTGGAGTTGAGCTCGCAGGACTTTTTTGCAATCTCGTATTATAATCAGCGATTATTCATTTAGATTAAAAAAGCTCTGTCTGATGGCGTCATGACAGCGAGCACTTTGGAGATTTAAATGTGTGTGCACTTTTGACAATGAGTGTGATTATTGTTGTGGCTGTCTGTTTGTGTCCATGTTTCCTTGATAGACGAAACCTAACAAATTGCTTGACAAACACTCTCTATCTCTCTCTCTCTCACACAAACACACACACACACACACACACAGTTCTAGTCTCTCAACACAGATACCCCCACCCCTCTTTTCCCCTTCGAGTGGCAGAGGGTTGTTTCTGACGCCAAGGCTGAACCAGGCTGAGCTGAGATAGGCTGGATTGGGCCGAGAAGCTCCGGTCTGGGTTAGATAGATAGGACGAGACAGTGACTGGGCAGGGGGCCTGCTGTGAGCACATGCCGCCACAGCAGGGGCCAAGGCAGACATGACCAATGGCTTCGAGAGAAGCGTGGCGAAACCGGGGTGACGGGCACCTGAGCCGGGACGCACCAGAGGGTACGACGGCCAAGCTTCTCTCAGGGATGGACAGAGGGCAGAATAAGACAAAGGATAGGCTGAAAGAGGAGGACGGGGAGTAGGATTAAGTTTGTATATTTGTGTAAATAGCACATGCATTCATCTCTATGCCCTATGAACCAAAGCATTAAAGTCTTGCTGGTCTGCAGCAGTAAGAGAAAATGGGGGGTGTGTAAGAAGCTAGAGGAGTCTGCTTGGTGAAGGAGTTTTTTTGGCATTCTTTTGCAAGATGACAGTCTTGGATGAATCCCTGTCAGGACAGGAAAACCAACAGATCCATTAGAGAAAAACCTCATATTTCACACTCCAAGTAAGAAAGGAGACAAGAGGAAAAAAATGAAGGAGGCCCTAACACCTGTCAACTAATATACTGTCTCTAATTGACCATTCTTTACAGGGTCAATATCTCCAATTAAAAGATGTACGTAGAGCAGCGTGACTCTACGTACGTAGTAAAAGCACTTTCCTCTTGAGCTCTATATCTGTCTTCCAGTCATAGCCAGACATGCAATGTCACTGTTTTCTGTCACTTGCTGGAAACAATGTTGGACAAAGAGTGGACATCCCAGGCTCTGCTGCCATGGTAACTTGGGTCACAGCTCTGTGTGGTGGGTCATATCCAGGGTTTTATGGATGAGAGACAGAGAGAAGGATGTTTGTAAAAAAGGACGAAATGTGCCCACGTAGGTGATAAGTGGAAGACAAATACGTGTGGACGAAGGAGTAATTGAAAAGAAATGATAGAAGTTAGAAGGAAGCCTCCGAATGAAAGACAAGGAAAGGGCGAGGAGAGAGACGGAGAACCTCGGCTCAGCGTGGGTCAACAGAGCCATATGGCTGTCCATTATCAGAGATGCAGATGACTGCAGGCCTGTTATTGAGATTCCTAAAGCAAATATTGACTCCAGCTGGAGCAGACGCTCTTCTCTGACTCTGACACACGCCTCTCCTCCACTACTTCCTTCCGCTGCCCTCTATCGAAGTTAGACAAATGGATTATAGTGGGTGAGAAAAAAAACCCTTCAAAGAATAAAATGAAGGGAGATAGTGTAGAATTATCAAGAGACGAGGGACAACATATGACAGGCCGCGAGGGAGAAAGACCGGTGGTGATGGAGGGAGACTAATAAAAGGTATTTTGGAGAAGAGTGAAAGCGAGAGCCATAATCAGCTCACTTAAGTAAATGTACGATGCTATCTGTGGGTAAAAAAATTGCTGCACAGAAATCAGAGCTGATGCACAGTGAGGGGTAATCTTGCTGTCTCTCTCTCTCGCACTCTCTCATCTTTCTGCTATTCTCTAATTACCAAGCCATGGGCACAGCTTGTTCCCCTGCATATGCACAGATGCTGCTGCCTCCATGCAGTAACTTAATCAAGTGACACGTCCAGAACAGTGACGCAAAGGCTATGTCCATGTCATGGACACCAAACACACTGACAGTGACCTGCTTTCAGGGGAGAAAAAAAACTAAACAAAACATCACAGCTACTGGTTTGTAGTGCCTTGATAAGCTTAATGTTTGTGACAAACTTCTCTGAATCACAAAACATGTTACACACTATGAATGTGTTCTGAAAGCCTTTCTGATATCACATAAAGCTTCAAACTTTTTTGTGCTATAAACATTCTCATAAAGAGAGGCATGAAATATAAAAAGGAAAATGCAGACAGGTGTACATTTCCACAGATGGACTGCAACTCAAGTCACCCGTGACATAACTGTCATTTACAGCTGAACTAGGCAGACAAGCAGGAGAAGCTGATGCGTGGGAGGAGAGTGTGTTGCGCCACTTTGGGAATTTCCACGGAACCCCTACGTTCCAAGCGGCTGCATTCCTATTAGGGAGAAGAGAGGGAAAACCAATGTAATGTCTATGGAGCGTGGCAACTATTCGGATAGTAACGAGAAAAACAAAAAAAAAAAAAAACACCCTCCCAGATCTGAGTTAATGTAACGTAACAACTTAAGTCTGGAGAGGAGGAGGTTGTGGGTAGGGAGTTTTGAAGGTAAGAGGAAGCAGGAGGGACAAAGAGAAAAGCACAAATCATATCTAATAAGTATATTTACACATATAGGATAATGGTTTTAGTGTATAACAGCTTTGTTTTGTGCCTAGTGATGACAAAGCTACTGGATCCCCGAGACAAACACTAGCACACAAACATAAAGGTCAATTATGCACTAAAACACAACATGCAGCTTGCATGCCCAAAAACATTGGTAGGCGTGGCTGAATTAACACCACCTGAGACAGACAGTCCAACGCCACCATACCTGTGAGGGCATATGTGCATGAGTATACGGGTCAACATACGTGTACATGCATATGTATCTGTGGGTGTGCGCAGATACGTATGTATACATATGCATGTGTGCTGTCCAGATGGCAGGGAGGTTAGCTCTGGGGAAATGGTGGGGGTCAAGCATCTTGGTGGATCAAAGCCAAGGTCAGGGCAGCTGCAGTGGCCCATGTTCAAGGTGAATGGAGGCCTCAGATGGCTCTTCATTAGCAGGCTGCTCCATCCCTGCTGGACCCCATCGGCCAACCGCCACCAACCCTCATCATCATCTCTCTCTCTTTTTCTCAATCCGTCCACAGGGACCTATCCTGAAAACACCTGTCCACTGGGATCCATTCTATGCCACGCGTAAACCCCACCCAGTGCATGCAGACACATACACATGCTCGCACACAGGCGTTAGTGGTGCATAAGTAGGCAAGCAGGCACAACACACACTCGCTTACATCCTCCACCCACACACGGTTCCCCAGAAGAGCCTACGTTGACCTCTGATCTGGTGTCTCCCTGGAGAGCAGAATCCTGACCATCCAGCCTCAGTCTTTGTGTTCCTCTGTCCCCCTGCTGACAGAAGGCCTCACGCCACCACTGGCCTCTGACACACACTCTTCAGCTTTTAAACACACACAACCAGCAGGGATGTTTATGCATCAGGGCTTCAGAAGGTATTTCAGCTCCTTCACTGAATGTAAACAGATCAAGGGTTTTCTCACCGACAACACATTTGTGTGTATCCCTGAGGCCAAACAATGTTTTTCTCATACGTTTCTCATTAAACAATGGAAAACCAATTTTGAAAAAATAAAAAATGGATTGTTAACATCCATTTTTGTGCTAGCAGTGTTTTTTCCATGGATTTTACAGATGCAGTGCAACGTTTCTCAATGGATTTTCTTCACCATCTATCAAAAAAAAAGAAGAAAGAAAGTAAAACCACCAGCGGGATTATGGCTTCACCCACTTGTTTGTGGTTAGTAAGGAACAAGATTCAAACAAATCAGGGATCCACTATGGTGTTTAATTAGTCTGAAAATCCCTGCACATAAAAACCAGGTGTGTGTACATGTGATATCAACAAACAGAACAGTATCAGTGAGCGGAAAACCATTCTCACTTTGAATACTGACCATGACCTTTGATTGGCTATTGGGTTTGATCACTGACACAGTCGAAACCAGGCAATTGCCTGAGAGAACAAAGGAAAACATACTTTTGTTTAAAACCACATACACTTATGAAAAAGTGTTAAACATCGTAGGAAAAGCCTGTTTAAACCCACTTCCAGATTAGTGAAAACTTTTTTTGAGATTTTTTTCAGTTTTCAAAAATTTAACAAAGGTTTCACAAAACTGAAACTGAGTTTTAACGAATCTCTGGAGTCTCTTTGTTGATGTGGACCAGACTTCACAAGTCTAAGTATAGTGTTTTTTTATCTAGATCCGGTCTAAAGTGGCCTGAATGGGGAAATATCAGTGAAATCACTTGAATATCAGTGAAATTACCCTTTTTTCTGTTTTCATAAGAAAAATAAAGGTTTCACAAATCTGAAAGTAGTTTTTCCTACAATGTACCACCCTTTTCCATCAGTATAAGTGGTAAAAAACATAGAATTGGCCTCTAAATATCATTATTTATGTTTCCCTTTGTTCTCTCAGGCAACTGCCTGTCTTCAACCGTGTCAGTGATCAAAGCACACAGCCAATCAAAGGAGTGGACTGTCTATTCTATCCCCACCTCCAGAGTCTCAAAAGTCAACTTGACAAGTGAGTGAGACCAATTAGACGTCATTAATGCTCAATGCTTAACTTTGCTCCATGGTGCTACCGGTGGTCTAAAACCTCATCATATATCTAATCTATATTACATCCACAATATCTATATACTGTTTCTCTATTGAAGTATGTGCAGGAGCGCAGTTTTAGAAATATTTGCATGTTTGTGATCAGCTTGTTGTCGTTTTATCTCAGTTCTACAAACACAAATTACTTTCACTATGGTTGAATGTGTTGAATTTGAAAGTATTGTAAAAGGTTACCACACTTTAGTGCGTCTCCATCACTGAGGCTGATGTGATATGCCTCTTAAAGCATTGCCAACGACCCAAGTTCATCCCAAATTGTATCCACAGGGAGTAGAACACTTTAAAAAAAAATTGCATTGTGAACATCTATGCTGGTGCACCGAATTGGTTAATCTTCCCATCCCTACCACTCTTACCTATCTTTTCTAAAGCAATACATAAATTTACCTTTACCATACATACTATATTCATTTGAGCAGATTATAGAGGTCTTAGTGAGGAGACAACTAAGGACCCAATGGCCATCGTGTGACAGCCCATCTGGAGTTTGCTAAATTGAAGTTCAAGGATTCTGTGAACATAATGGGACAAAAAATAGGTTCTTTGGTCTGAATGCCAACTGAACACCAGTACAAAGTCCGGAGAAATAAAACCCTTCAGAATGCCAAAAGTGAAGCAAACTGGTTGCTGTAGCACTCTATGAAAACACATACACAACCTCAGAGTGCGATGTTGATTCGAGTTTCTAACAACTAAATCACAAGGCCTGAAAAACACTTAAGTGGCTTTGGTGGCTACTGTCCTTGAGTGGCCCTGCTAGAGCACCAGACCAGAACCCCAAATGAAAATCTATGGACGAACTGAAGATCGTGCCCAGCAAAAAGGGCTGGAAGGATATCAATCAAAGAACCCCAGAATAAAGGACAAACAATTGTAAAAACTAAATGTAAAAACAATATCAGCTTTTAAATTTGACATGAAAGTCAACAAAATGTGGGAAAAATTAAGAATCTGGACACTTTCCACACCCATTGTTTGAACAGAAGTAATGTCACAGACACACATAGTTAATCTGTTGATAGGCCAGGGCTTAGGGGTGAAGGTCCAGATAAGATGAAGAAGCATTAGAAGGGGTCTTAGACACCCCATACTGACATTTCACTACTCAAGCTCCATTTCTATCCACTTCTAAGTCACAGAAGTCGGATGACGGGTGCAGGGAGGGTGATTGCCCCCAACCTTTTAAATCCAGAGCACCCTTGTCATGTTGAGTTTCTTATAATTTCTTACAGGCCATAATCTCTTTGGTTAACTAGTGCGTTTATCATAATAATAAGAGACAAAACAGATAAAAGAAAGGGGGTGTGGCAACAAGGGCTCCAGATCCATTTAGAACCTTTAACGTGGCAGGCAAGTGAATCACAGACTAGCTCAGAGAGCCCATTTTGATAATTATGCCACATCTCTTTCAGAAACACACAAGCTACTACATTGAGAGACACTGATTGTGAAGGAATGCTGACTAAACTCTCCTGCAGACTTTCATTAAGCGGACAAAAACACCCCCACTTCATGGACACTAGTCAAAATCTACAATATACATTAACCTTTGGTAACAGATGACTGACTAGCACACCTTACGCCTCTGACAGTTTTACCTGAAGAACATTTAAAAAAGGAATTTCTAAGAAAAAAATCTTTCCTATGCATTGGGAAAAAAACAAACCACTCCTACACTCTTTGGGCTTCCACGGCAGCAGCCAAGGTTAATCCTGTTTGTAGAAGCGCTGGTGGTAAAGGGGGCTCTTGTGGTGAAGAGGGACAGTTTAGAGATGAGGTGGAGGGTGCCTCTAGGTGCTTGACCCCCTCCTCTCTTAGCCCCACATCTGCCCATTAACCTGGGCCAATCAGCTTGACCTTGGTGAGGAGAGGAGCGCAGGAGTAGCTCACAGCGCCATTGACTCCCAGCAGTCACATAATTGGCCTGTTAAGAGGAAGGGATTGGGGGGCAGTGGGGGGGTTGCTTAGTGGTGCTGGGGTGCCAGTGCTAGCAGGGTAAAAAAAACCAACAGATGTGGTTGTTACTTTTTTGATTAGAGGCATAGTGCCCCATCTCTTCCTTATAACACATGCACACTTGTGGCAGTATTATTAGATATCACACAAATACTGCCCATCCCCATGGATACATTTTAGGGTTAAGGCTCGTGCTTAGGTGGCAAAAAAAAAGCTGCTAAGAGGGAAAAAGTGCCAGAATTGAAAAATGATGGTGGCAAAAGCAGGCTCAAAGAGACACTGTCAAATGACTTGCATGCAGGCTGTTGTTACAAGTCATTATACTGGGTACCAAAGGAGGTAATGAAAGCTGGCTGCTGTAGCATGAACAAGTTTAAATCGACAGGGAATTGCAGTGTAATCTCCGGGAGATGGAGGTATGGAGAAATGGTTTTGACTGCATATGGAAGAAGTGTTTCTTCATTATGGAAAAGGAGATAAAAGGAAGAAAACTGGTGGAGATTCAGGGAAATGTACAGAGGGGACACATGGGGGAAAAGGGACCGGTGGAGACACAAAAACAATGGACAGAAGTGGGGAGTGGAAGGGATGGTGGTGGAGGTGGGGTGTGGGTGGGGAAAAAGATGGAAAGGAGGAAAGGAAGAAAGAGGGATAAAGCAGAGCAGGTGTTGATTGGAGAGAGGCCGGGCGGTGAGTGCCAGCGGTACCTGTTGTCACAGCGAGGACTGAGGTGTGAAGCTCGTCTCAGCAGAGGCCCTCGGAGGTGTGAGGTGATTATGGGAAAACGGGGAGTAAGACAGAGACATTTAGACGGAGAGACACCGGGAGAAAGAAAAGATAAGGACAGACAGAGTGAATGTGGCAATAAAGCTGGCTGCAGGAATAATGGCAGAGTGGGAAGGAACAACAGATTGAGATGGATAAAGTCAGAGTGTGTATGACAGAAACCAGCCAGTAGGGTGTGTGTATGTGTGTGTACGTGTGTGTATGTGTGTGTGTACGTGTGTGTGTGTGTGTGTGTGTGTGCGAGTCCCAATCTCTTTTTATATGGCAGGTACTCAAACCTTGGTGTCTCATTAAACAGCTTTTTGCTGTAGACACACCACCAGGACAGAAAACATCTCAATGTGTCACAGATGCATTATGATGAGTGGAGGTGTTTTTGTGTCCATTTTCTGGGAGCGCATAGACATACACAACATCAGATGCTCTGGAGGAATAGCTGGTTGCAGAGAGTTTTAACAAGTAGCCTAATTAGGAGCAGGTCCAGGAAACTGGAGCTCAGGAGCCCCTGAGGAGTCGGGTCAAACAGTAAGCCTGGGTTAATGACACCTCCTGAGGGGTGACTTTCCCACAGCAAGCGCTTCTAAGCTCCAACCTCCACACCTCTCTACCGTCCATCTGGCATTCAGACAGCGGGATGGGGAGTTATGGCTGTGACATCACTCCTAACCTGTGACATCATCACTGCCCATCAGTGATTTCACACAGGTTTTGCAACAGCTACAGACAAAATCTGATGTCTGCTAGCTGGCATGACCAGGTTATTTACGAGCCGACTGGAGGAAGTAGTCACCCATTTTCTCAAGCGCACCAAGTCTCGGGCAGCCCACCGTTCCTCTGGGGGACACTAAAAATCGATTTCTGCTCCACAGCAAATCATAAGACCAGCACCTTAAAACAAAGTCAATGCTGACCCTTAAAGTATGTTAAGACCCAATGATTGTTGGGGGTTCACGGATTACAAACGGTAAAGCAAGAAGTCATCCTCACACCTCACAGAAACAAGATAGCAACAAAAATCACTAGTGACATCATCATTTGTTGTGGCATGGTTTGTTGAACACAACATGACTACCATCAAAGCCTACTGAGCTTGTGTATTCAGATGAGCTGAGTCTGTAACCAATCTCCTTTTCAAAGGACTCTGGTCTCCATTGATGAGTACTAACACAGCAGCCTTAGATGTGAAACACAATGGATCGACATGATTAATCAAACACAGGCCCATTATAGCCAGACAGTCACACAGGCCTCCACCGTGCATTAACAGAAAGTCATAATAAGATGAGCTACAAAAGGCTGATAGGGATGAAGATTAACAGATACAGTTCTGTGACTGTCTGGGTGAGAGTTTTCTCTGAAGGTTTCCTTTGTCAGTGATGATGGCCAGAGTGACATGAATGCCTTGGCCTTCTGCCTACATTATTAGGTCAGGACAAAGGTGGGCATCATATGAGCTATCGGAGGTGAATATGTGCCTATTTTTTAATTTTTTTTGTGCTTCCTGCTATTTGAATTGTTTAGAATCGAGACAGGGAAGCGCAGCATCTATCTGATCTCAATTTGAACTTCTAATAAAAAGTCAAAGATGGAACAGGGAAGGGCACGCTGCACCCCAGTCTTGAATTGAAATCCATCTGATTACTTATGAGGCATTTCACCTCTTCTTTCTTCAAACTGCATGATGAAATGTATAGCCTCGTAATTATTATACAGATTCTAAAGCTACACACACAAATTCATGTTTAGCCCACCTGTACCACCTCAAAGCACAGTGGCAATCAAAGCACCTTGACGTTGTATCATCTATTTGACACATATAGGAAGCCAGTATGACACTTGCAACTGCACAAGTGGTGTGCCAACTCTGGGTCATGCCAAATGGCTCATATTTTAACCCCATGATAACACTGTTCAGACAAGCACTGATGAAATATTAAAACTAAATGAACAGAAGCTTCTGCAATTTTAATGATGCTTGTGGCATGGGCAACAGAATAACTGTGATGTGTTAACACCAAGCATCTCTTTCTGTTTCCCCGCCAAGACATACTGCAGATGAAATCTCTTGTTCCTCCATTGCCCCCTCTATGAAAAGGTTCATTGGGCCAATTAGGCTTCCTGGCCTTATGCAAAATGCCAGGCATTTAGCGGGAATGATAATGATTAGGGCTAGGTTACATATGATCACAGCTGTGGTGAATGCACAGGGAAGCAAGGGTTAGATACAGAAGGACAAGAGGGATTTAATTTGCCCTCATATTTGCATTTTGGACATATTTCAATCAATACCATTATGATTACAATGAGATACAAAATATCTAAAAATTAGATATGCAGACTGTCAGGCCAATTTGTTCATATCATTTTGTCAAAATACTTTAAATAACAAAGATGACTGAATATGTTGTTGAAGAGTCAAACAGTAAATTATGCAAAAAGTTTTTTCCAGCCATATACTAAGTCTGGAATAGTTACCACTGTACATACAACTAGGGTCTAATGTCCTTCTTACATTCACCCACCCTCCCCCAAAAGAAAGAAAGTTTACTCCAGCCACTTCCCAGTCAGAAAGCAGGCATATAGTGTGTACGTCTGGAATTAATGTGATGATTGGTTAAAGGGCTGGGTGCCAGAAAGGGGGCCCGGCTTTGTACCTGCTATAATCATAATGAATGAGGAGGATTGCAAAGGGAGATGTATATATGTATACACACATAAGCATGCACACTAAGAGAAACCCACACACAAAACCTTGGGCGAAAAAGAAAATGGACTTCTGTGTTGGCAACAGCTTTTTCCTAATCCTCGCCCTGGGCTATATTGTGCAGTCAAGCAGGCTATTACATGGCAACAATTAGGGGGGCTGGAGCCCAACACCTGGTCATCTCCTATTCTGGCCCTTCAGTGGCAGCTGACTGTACAGTCTCACAGCCAGGTGGCCCTCCTTCAATGACATTAGCTAGTCACTCCAGGGTTAATCAGGAGCCTGCCATCATCCAGTGGGCATGCATAGAGCCCCATTCAGACTGGGAGCTTTTATAGGGAGAGGGGATGATGGAGACAATGTTGTTATAAAAACTTGTTCAACTGAAGATCTCAGACAGAGAGCCCGGCTAATCAAAATGAACTTGGGGGAGGAGTTAGGGCCTCTTGGATTCATGGCCTAAGTTCGGTGAGCTGCCTTGATTGGCTCAAGCGGAGCTTGCGGCACGTCAACTGTGCATCCTGCAGATTATAATGGACCTTTTCATGGGTGGACAAAAACAGATGGAGGAGCGGGAAGTGCTATATATCCATGTAGGCGGGTGATGATGTGGGGGGAGGGCAACTGGATTTTGTCAAAGTCGGCAGATACAAAAACAAGTGGGTGTAGCTAGAGCGGCCCCGGCCATATCTGCCTTCACAAAGCCCCATTCCAAAGCCCCCTGGCTTGGAGATCTGAGGGTAAATAACACTCATTAGAATAACAAAAGCTATAGATTTGTACCCAAATCAGCTAGAGCCTCATCAATAGTAATTAGAGGCTATACATAACTAATGAAGATGTGTACACTACATTAAACAAAGGTACTGGGAGCCGATGTGTATCTAAACATAGTGTTGGATAAGTGGATGTATACAACACAAAGCTTTTCCACTTCAACCAAAACAATAAGAATAAGCAGCCTGAGTAATGAAAACAGTAAAATGATAATCATCTTTTTAAAAAATCCTCAATCCTCTCACACCGTATGACAAAGCTGCACAGGTTTTTAAGATAAGACAGACACCACTAAAATGTGTCGAGCCTGTTTCCACAACCAACAACACTTTGTGTCTGACATGAAACCCAATGTTATTAGAGCCTGTTGCAGTGGAGAGACACAGGAAGATTTACCCAATATTTCCTGGTGCTTCTCTTTCAGCCACAACCACCACTTGACAATAAAACACAGACTATCAGTATTAACACATCAAAGGCTGCTTGCTGTAAGAAGAGGTAGACAATGCACAGCGATGCATACTTAAATGTTTTGTTTTTGTTATGGCTTTGTTTCCCTTGCCTTGTCTGTCAATGCAGAAAATTCCATTTAGTGTAAAAATGCAAATGCTGCGAGGCACAAGGACATCCTCTAAAAGAGAACAATGGCCAGAGGCCAGCGGAGGAGCAGACACTGCCTTTGAACCATTTAAAGAGGCATTAATGTGCAACTTATAAATAATCAACTAATTCCTTCTTAAAACAGCCAATTAAGTCTGTGACATTAAAAGCAACTCAGCCTTATGTATTAAAAAAAAAAAAAAAAGAGCAATCCTCATCTCCTGACAAAAAAGAGAATTGGCAATTTAATGGCCATTTAGGGACAAAGACACCCAATAATGTCACAAGGTATCTCCACAAGAGTCCCCAAAAACCCAAGGCCACATCAGAGACCAAGAGATTCCAGTGGAGAATGATGAGTGACATTTCAGTGACATTTCCCAGCAGCATTCAGAGCGGGGCTGTCTCAAGACGGCGTCAGAAATATCTATGGATATGCTTGAATGTGACACAGGCGTTAAGGGATGCGGGTTCTTTCAGGGGACGGCCTCAGCTCTGGGGCTGGTGATGAGGAGCCTGGACCCTGGGAGATTGAATGGTAATCACTGGAGCACAGATAATGGATGATTGAAGGCTCTTTCTACGCCGCTGTTGGATTTCAATATCAGAGAGGCCCTAGAATTGGGATTCTTATCAGGGGCGGTGTGTCAAACAAAGGAGAGCTGAGCGTGAAATATGGGGTCCAACTCAGGCACACGACCATGGCGATTAGCACAAGGATAAAAAAGGCCGCGCAAACAAAAGAGGGCAGCTTTAGCTGGACAAAGGCCTGTCCACTGCCTTGTAACAAGAGACACGGAAGGAAGAAGGGACATAAAAGAAGGGAGAGAGAGTACTTGGTGTTAAAACGAGGACAAGACAAGAGTTTTGCTGAGATGGCTGGAAGATGAATAGTGACAGAGCCAACTGTTAAAGTGTGTTCCAGATTCCCTGATTCTGAAGAGGAATAATGGACCAGCAGGGACGAAATGCAATACACCCCGCCTCAAAGCCATTCATACACATCCAAACAAACACACACACACACACACACACACACACACACACACACACACACACACACACACACACACACACACACACACACACACAGTGGCACGAGGCTTCACATCTTTGCCAAGCCCATCACAAAAAAAAAAAACAAAACCAAAAAAAAAAACACAACAACAAAATTATTCCCATTTATCCCCGGATTCCAAGCGCTACAGCTTGCCAGGAAAGCTCATTAACCCTCCCTTCAAGAACCCTGAGACAAAAGAGAGGAAAACAAAACATAACTAATCAATGAGAATGCACCCATTGAGGAGGGGGGGGGGCAAGAACACACATCCATTTGGATAACCTGAGAGTGCTAACAGCTTTTGCTTTAGTGTTGCGCTGGCTGGCTACAGGGCGGAGAAAGAAAGTTCATTAATTAAACAGGACTAGGGGGAACAGATGGAATGGCTAGCTGGATGCTAATCACTTAAAGCAGACAGACAGGTTTTTACACCCGCGAAAGCGACTGCTCCACCACCACACATCAATCACAATGAACATGTCTTCTCAACGGCAATGCAATCTGTACTGGTCCGGTGGTGACACTGGGGTGAGGGTGTTTTTTGGCTGATGGACAGAGACCAATGACCTATTAGTGAGACACATAATAACCATTTCATTCCTTGTTGACATTTAACGATGACAGTTTTTGTTTGTGATTTTAGAAAGTGCTCCAAGGGTATAATCTCGATTAGTGCAAACACCCAAACTTAATCAGTCATTCCATTACATGCAGTATCTGTAGCCAATTTGGGATCATTACTCACTGTTAGGCCTACATGTCAAAGTGTATGCAAAATACTGTACAATAAACATGATTAACCCCATGTTATCCTTTTTGCCTCCCCAATCTGTAGGAATTAGCTTCTTTTGAGCCTTGAATTAGCAGAAATTGGAGACTTGCATTCAGTGGCAGCATTATGACACCAATGCAACATATTTTTCAATAACACAAAAGATAATTCAAATATTATTTAGTGATTACTGACATCAGAGGTGTACAACAAGTAGGAATTAGCAGTTGCACTGTCACATTTTTTTTTAATGTCAACTAAAAAAGTGACTTGAATATTTGTCATTTTTAACACTGATGACATTTTTACTTAGATGTTTTAATATTTGACCTTTAGAAACAAGCACAGAAATCACCTAAACTTGAATTTTCTTTGTACTATGGAGATGTAGTTTTTCATTTGCATGCAAACAATTAAACAAATGAGATCTGTACTTTCAGTTTAAGTTAATTTTTAGTGAAATGTGCATTAATAGGGTGTCAGCATTGCAATGGAATTTAAATGTTTCAAATACAGAAAATACTACTATGCCTTAATATTCACATAAACCTAACAGTTATCAAATTATGTAAAGGAAATCATTAATCTATTTTATAGATTAGTTTTGTGATTCTGTCCTGAGTGAGTTAGTGATGGGACAGAGACGGGGATCCCACACAAAACTGGCAGTCTTGTTGGCTTTCACTTTGCCGCTCACAAACAGACAGATGTCAGACATGAATGCGTAACAGACGGAGAAAGAGAGAGAGAGAGGGGAGGGGCATGAGGGGTGGGGGGTTCAAGTTTAAAAATACACAGAGCATGACATTCTTTGGGTTACACTAGGTTATGCAGCATCTACTTGTGCCAGTTGAAAAATCCATGGTTTTCTTATAATTTCACTGGCTGTATAAAAAAATGGGGTTATTTTGGCTACTGAAAGCTCTGTGACACAAACTATATAGTGCTTTAATAAACATCAATTAAGTATAGGCAAATACATCAAAATGTGGATAAACCTGAAATTAACCAACTGAACTATAATTACCCTTGAAGGAAGCACTGCTACTAAATTGGCAAATAAAAACAAAGGCACCGCTTATGTGTCAGAAAGGTTGCCGTGAAAGAGGCGCTTGCAAAAACACACTTGAACACACACACCAAGCATGGTGGTTTTGTCACAGCAGATGCACTTCAAAATAAAGGCAGTTTCCATACACATACAAATACAAACACGCCAACAGGCAACAACAGTTTGACACCAGCAGTGTGTGTGAGTGAGGTACCCCAGGCGGGGCTCTGGGTCCCTGCTGTTGGCCGTCTGGTTCCACGCCTGCTCTACCTGTGTTTAAAAGGGGCGGCCCCCATGAAGCTCAGACCTCAGAGTGCAGGCTGGGATGGGCTGGGCCCCCAGGGCTTTAAGGGTGTGGGTGCCATGCAGCAGTGGACGCCTTTTGTTACAGGCTGGGTGGCAAGAGGAGGAGGAACTGATGTGTGTGAGTGTGTGTGTGTGTGTAGGGGGGTAAAAAAATGAGTAATGCTATGAGTCATTCTGCATTAGCAGCAGGGGAGGGAGACGGGGAGAGGGGGGGAGTGGATGAGAGGGGGCAAAGGGAGAGAATACTTTTGCATGTTGTATGAAGCTAGACGCCATATGCCATCCGAGCTGGGCTGCCTCCTGAGTCAGGGCTCTTGGTTTGACAGGCCTGTGCTTGCCCCCTCCTCACCCCCCAAAAGCCACCCTCTTCTCCCCTAACTAACACCCTCCTCCCTCTAGGCCTTCCTGGGCTCCTGTGATGGGCCAGCCAATTGCTTTGGTTGTGCATGGACTGCGCTCTATGTGTGTGTGTGTGTATGTGTGTGTGTTGGGGAAGGAGGGGTGAGGAGGGCGTGAGGGGGGGGTACTCAGTGATCTGAACACATCGGACATTGTCGTGAGTCCCGGCAGGAACAGCTGGTCAGCTGGAGAGAGGGGTGGGAGGGGGTTGGGATAAGGAGGGGGGGGAAGAGCTGGGAGGCAGTGCGCTACACTGATAATGGGATTAGGTAAAAACATTCAGTGGGGGAGAGACCCCTCCTCTCTCTGTAGCCCCCCAAATACTGCGTAAACTCTCAACCGCTCTATCAAAGCCAATGCAAGCCTCCACCCAAACCATCCTGGCCAACACTGAGCAGGAACACTTCAACTCAGAAATGGCCCTTAAACCAACAACCCCCCTCCCCAACTACCCCACCCACCCCAAAACAGCTAACTGCCTTTTCCAACTGAAAGTTTTACACCCACTAATATGCACACGCTACTGGATAGTTTATATCATCCACTGTATGACAAGTGAGAGTGATTTCTTAAGACTTTTTAGTATATCAAAAATAACTTGGATAATTTTTTGTTAGCTCTTTTAAGTTGGTCAGCGCCTCACTCTCCTGTTTTTCATAAACAGGAAGTTGGCTAGTTACACTCATATCAGCTCAGACCATTACAGGAACCCAGCGTATAATGACTAGCTTGGCGTCTCACTGTGCCCAGTCAAGCACTGTGTTCCACACTGATATAGACTGCCGACAGTTATGGCACAACAGCTGGCAAATTAGACCTATCAACAATGCTAAATAATTCATGTGAGACAACACTAACATGGCAGGTCCTATTCATGACACCCTATCATGCATAGAGGCGCACTTTCATCTCCACTAGGTGAGGAATCTTACAGTATACAAAAGAACAAGCGGGCGATGGACAAAGACACAGTGAGGGAGTGGGACAATAACTTGCTCAGAATGTCAATGCAGCGACTGTAATAATTATGATGGCGTCAGGGGGGGTTGGGGGTGGGGTTGCAGTAACAGCACACAAAGGAGTGCGTACAGGATATTATATGCATTATGTTGTCAGTATACATCCACTCAAATTATGTACATCTTGTTTTGGGGTGTTTTGAGTAGCTGGGGGACTGTAGATATGCTCACATGAGCCTGTGAGGGAACATGACAGACTTCAGCAGCTTTCTGGGTTCCACTGGAAGGATCAAGCCTCCCCTCTCATCTTTCTGCTACTGCACACAGACACAGACACACACACATACACACACCACCTAAAAGCCTGGCTCGCATGACTGGCGATGGGCAGAAACAGATTATGGTTATTGATCGCTGCCTGGAGATGGATCTGGGTGTGTGCGAGCGTGTGTGTGTTTATGTGTGTGTCAGAGCAAAGAGATGGGGACTAAGGGCAGTGTGCAAAAGCTATTGATTCTGTCCAGTAGGGAGGCTATGTCTATGAATCAAGGTCAGTTCCGCACTATCTCACCTATTAGAAACTTGCCGTCTCCCCGACACACACGCACACGCACACACGCACACACGCACGCACACACACACACACACACACACACACACACACACACACACACACACACACACACACACACACACACACACACACACACACACACACACAAACACACACACACACACACACACACACACACACAGTTTTTACCCTTAACAATACCCCTATCACAAAGAGTGATGGACGGCACATCAAACTCAAGTGCTTGTTGAAGAGAGAAATGAATCCTAGCCTCTGGATAAAGACATTATTCTACAATGACAGTATGAAGGATCTTCATGATACAGTAAATGGCAGCAGACAGCAAGGCCATCCAGTGGCAGGCTGGGTTCAGGTGACGCAAACAAACTCGTCATCTCTTTCAAGCTAATACGTCACACATTGTTTGCATGCAGTGGTGCATCCCATTAATAGAGGCACCAATTGACCTTTGTTTATGTTAATCTGTTACTGATGGATCGTTAAAAATGTGTGGTTTGATAAAAATTCATTTTGCTTCAGAATTTTACATTTTGTGGTCACAAGTGTTCAGAAAGCAGCTATGAAAGGTGGACTAGTTGCAGACAATACACTTAGAACACACGAAGCCAGACCAGCTGCATTTTCCATCAGGCATATAAATAATAGATGATACATTATGAGTTGTCTGTGAGAGGCTTGTGATATGATGTCTATGAGGCCATAGTTGTGCCTTGACAGGAGAAATTGACACAAATTCTAAGTGACATTGAGAGCTGTGCGGGAAAAACAAAATGGAACTACAGAGATTTCACAAATCAGAGAGGGAGGAAAGGAGAGACGGGATATGGATGATGTGGAGAAATACAGCGAGATAGCAAGGGGGGAGTATTTATCTGAAAAACACTCTTTTGGACTATTTGTGTGTGTGTGTGCGTGTGTGTATTTTCTGAAAATGTTGCTGGTGGTCATTTTTCAATATCAAATCCTATTAGCCTGAGAGATCCTGTGAGCGTTGCAGCAGACTGCTGGAGTCCTCTTGAGTCTTGTGATGGAGCGAGAGAGGGGACCACAGCGCCATACTGGCCTTTTATCTGGACACACGGGGGTCATATAGCTTCTCTTTGAAGAAATATTCAACTAATTACCTTGGAGAGTGGCCTCACAGGCAGAGAGCAGACTGTGGATTGTTAAGGCATTGTGAAGGGGTAAACTAAGGATGAGGATTTTCATCTGGCACAAAAACACACATCTTGAAAAAAAAGAGGTTGAGTCATTGTTCCAACCTGTGAAGTATAAAGAGCCACATATCCTGAGAAGATGGAAGAATGACAACTGGAGAGGGAAAAGTGTAAAAGGCCGGTACAATGCAAATCCAATGATGAAAGCATACAAAAGAAGAACTGCACCTGCCACTGAAGATGTGGTTTCCTTGATAGTTCATGCCAATGCTGAACATTGTGTCAGTCAGGACATTAAAAACCCCCACAGATATCACTATGACACGGCAAAAACCAACTTAACACTACAGTCAATCAGTAGTTCATGAATTTCCTCTCTTCTCACAACCTCCTCTAGCTAGGCAGACAAACAGCAGACAGACATGCAGATACTCATGCTGGCAGTGCGCTTTGCCTGGCACATTCATTCATCTCCTCTCTTGGACTGTGTGAGGCCTGGCAGCCTATCAGTGCCAGAACTCCAGAGGCAGCGCTTATCTCCTCTCATAGATCATGCCTTTGTGCTGCCTGCTCCTCTGCTAAGGAATGCCAGGTAAAGGCTTCTGTGGCCCAGCAGAAGCCTGGTACTGTCACCCCCCTCTCTCCCTCCCAGCCCCTCAGGCTCTCGAGGAAGGCAGGCCTGTGGCTGGCCCCCCTTCGGCACTGAGAGTCACACTGGGCTAATTCATTTGGCGTCGGGTAACAGACATCTGTCACTCAGGATGCCCCAGGGGACACACAGACAAGGCCTGATATCGGGTTGGGGGACCAGGGGATGTGATGCACTGTGAAACACATACAGGCAGACACATACTTACACACCCAACTGTAAACAACACACACACACACACACACACACACACACACACTCACACAGGGTATGCTGTAATGCGACTAAAGAGTGAAAGCCTTTGTTGTAAATCACTATGATACGATGACTTGATATTTATTTAAAAGCAACAACAACTTTTTAAAATGTCTCTGTGTCTTAAAACAATAGATGCTACTCTCCTACCCAAATGAAACCTCCTTGGGGGAGGTTTCTATAGCAACCGCCAGAGGGGCAGCGTGGTTCTGGTGTGGTGGTGCTGTACATGCTGTCCGAGGAGGAGCGGGGCGTTAAGAGAGATCAGGTTTCCCCCTCCAGGGGCCATCCCGACTCTGTCCCCCATCTCACCCCCCAACACTGTGCTACTGGCATTCACATGCTAATTCATCTCCATTGGTGATTAGACTCCCTTTAAACCAACTGACAACTACAGCTGGAGTCAGGCTCTTAACGGCACACTGTTAGATGGATGGGTGGAGGGATGAGAGCGAGTGTGTATGTGTGTTTGTGTCTGTGTGTGTGCGTATGTGTGTGTGTGTGTGTGTGTGTGTGTGTGTGTGTGTGCTTGTATCTGTATGCGCTTGTACACATTTGTTGATGGTGCTCTTATTTTGGCTCTCCTTGTGCTCCATAAAATGGTAGTGATAGATGATGACACATTATCTGTGCTCCTACCCAAAACAGCCCCACACAACCTCCCATGCTGCTCCAGGCTGTGAAACAGTCCTGGCCTAATAGCTGTATGTAAATCAGACAGCCCATAAAGATCAGTGTCAGCACTCAGCTGTGTACGTTGGCTGACATGACAAGCACGCCACATGTCTCAGTGAATTTACCCAAATGGGATGCTGGTGGTGCTGAAAATGTAAGCTCAGTGGTGTTATTCATCTATTGGAATCATCATAAAAATACTGCTAAATATAACTTCACAAACTTTAATGATCTCATTTGTATTAGTGACTGTTTTTTTTTTGTTGTTTTTTTTTTTTTTTTTTAATTTCTGCATTCCTCTGAGGAGCCAACCCTGTATGGGATGGTGAACAGTAAATGAAGCAGAAGCCATGAGGAGTAAAGGATACAAGCTCTGGTAGAGAGTCAGCCGGGACTTGACAGCTCTGCTGGCATTGATACAGGTGGCCCGCACTAAGCTTGGTAGCAGCGTCCCGGTGATGATGGCGCCATTAAACAGAGGCCCAAAGAAAGGAACCTGAGAAAGTAAGAGAGTATAAACAAGAGTAAGAATAAAGAATAAGGAACATGAGGCATTACAATGTCCACACTAATCCAAAGTTAATTTAGCCTGTGTACTTGAGTTCAGCTATTGTATACGCAAGTGCTTCAAAATAAGGAAAGATTGATTAAAAATCTTTTTGTTCTTTTTCTAACCGTTTCTCCATCTGTTTAGGGTAAGGGTTCAAGTGGAAAATGGATGTTACCTAACTTTGCATGACAACCACACATATCTAATGTGAATCAATGTTAGGTAAATGAAATTAAAATGACAATCAATACTAAACAATGCCCTCATATTGAGCTACCGAGCAAATACAAAGGGCCAATATGCATTTTAGCGGCAGCGTGTGATTGTGTGTGGGTACACGCGTCTGTTCATGCATATTGGAAGGGGGCCCTTAATCACTGCGGCTCAATGGTCGTTGACCTGGAAGTTGACGTGAATGTCAAAGTCTCTTCGGAAGGTCCTGCTGTCTTCAACTTGGTAGTTCAGGGAATATAATAATCAGTCAAATTATACAATTTGAAATGAAATGAACAATTAACTTAATTTCTTGCATAGAACCTGGTGTGACACTGCATAATCTAACAGAGACCTCTGTGGATACCTTCACAGGTTGTAGGAGGTGAAAACAGTTGAAGTTTAAGATTTTGGGAGAAATTCACTGGCCTGCATGGAGTTGAAAGGGGGGGGGGGGGCATATTGGTGGAGTGCTAAAACCATCTTCTGCCCATGCCCCAACTGTGTTAGAGGGGTACTTTATTACTTTATTAGAAACTCTCTGCTGGGTACCAGCTAAATAATAATAAATATTTAAACTTCATGCACAATAATGGGGGAAGTTGGAATTACTCTCTTAAAGAATACTTACTTCCAGGTATAAAGTTCCTGTGTGTAAGACTGTGTTTCTCACTGTCTAACTAAATCATATTAATCCTCACATGCACTGTGCAAAACTATGTATACATTTCTTTGCTCTCTGTTTAGGAGTGGCTGAGATTGTTATTACAAGGAGAATAGCTGGTCCACCTTAAATCAGTCCCCCATAAGTGAAGAGGTCAGGTTGGGCTTACCCATTGTCACATATTCACTCTAATCAGCATGTGGCGAGCAGTACACAAGAACTTGTCTTGGGTCTTGAGGAGTTGTAGCATGTTATCACTGACAAATAGCCTTGACTGAACACACACTTCACTGCTACGTTCACAGATTTACTGCTAAATTCTTAAGATTAAGGGTTTACATGGTGATTAGGTGCTAATATTTTCCTATTAAACGGATTATCAAAGGTTTACACCACCCCTCTCAACCAGATTGAAAATTCCTTCTGATAGGGCCAACTGAGATGGTTACATTTTTATTCTGACTGGGCTATTATTGTGTTTATTAGTGGAAAATTAGGGTCCATGTAAATGTAGCCATTTGCGACATGCTAAATACTGGCTGGGGACCAAATAACTGATTATAAACATTAGCATCACTACAGGAACACTACAGTTACCCATTGGGATGGTGGGTCATTTAAGGCTGTTGCTGGCTGTGGCTCAAACTGTCCTAAAAAAGCTAAACTGAGACTATTGTTTCTTGCATTATATTATTTCCCAGAAATCTCCTGGAAGATTACATGTTTCAATTGAAAAAAATGAAAGAAAATCAATGCCTTAAGAGCAACAAATAAAAAGCAGCTTATTATTATTATAGAAAATGCTTTCAGCATGTTCATGTAGATAGTGCTATGGATGTATTTGAACATCTAAAGCCAGCCATTCTCACACAAAGAAATTTCACTTCCATCTGGAAGGCCACACAGAGTGCAGTGCTATGGAGTAGCCAAGATGAAAGCTAGTCAAAAAAGGATAGTAACCAGCTCTGAGAGCACATACCCACAGTGTGGGTAATAATGCACTGCTGGAGTAGGGAAACAGAGAGCCTTCAGTCAGAAACCATGACAAGAGAAAGACCTATACAACTAACAGGAAAGTTTTCCTAGGGAAACACAGAGAATTAGTGCAGTGCTGAAAACAGCCTCCATGACTTTGTTTTGCTTATTATGTCTGGAAGATAACATAATTTATTTGCTACCTTAGTTCAAAATAAAAAATGCAAAAAAATAAAATAAAATTATAACATATAAAAAAAGTTATAACATGCAATAAAAATAACTTTACACTTCCAATGAGTTGATGAATGTTGAGTACGTATCATTGATGATATGTTGACAAACTGAAGTGACTGTTACCTGTGGTTTCTTCATGATCTGGATGAAATACATGTGGTTCTTCATTGGGTAGATGATAATCAGCACATCTCCAAAGTCAGTTGGGATGATGCCACGTCGGTAGTCCCTGGTGTGCTCTGACCACACTATGTGCACCTCGTCATTTCCCAGGTGACGCAGCTGCCAAACAAACAAAATCAGACTAATCAAGTGCCTGGCGAGTGCAGGTAATTTTCATCCCTATGGTGATGATGAAAAGGAACACATATTTAGCAGTATCAGGGCATGTCACTGGGTTTATCCAGTCTGCATCTTGGGCCCCCATCACCTCCAGAAGACTAAGAAGTGAACGAAGGTATAGGAATTACAGTATGCAAAAGAGAATGACAATAAAATGATAATAAACTCTTGTTTACTACTTACTTATTAGGTAAATAGAGGCTTTTATAACTGTGTACAATATTTTATTCAATGTTTTATGATTTTTTTCTTTCAATTTATAAGCACTGTTTTTAAGACGGCAGGTGCTTGCAACTAAATCGCAAACTTTGTCTGAAAACAATGGCTTAAATAGGGGTCTGGGCTGTGGTTGTGACTCTTTTTATAGCTTTTTCATTACAAATTCAAATTGCGAAGTCAAAATGCACAAAATTGAGCATTTTAAAACCAAATATACAAATCCAATTAACTTTACCCATCAGAGATTAAATTGCTTCCCATTTCCACTCTATTCACAAACACAAATGAAAGTGGGCAGGACAAGAAGATACACTTAAATGACAGGAAATTGACTGATGCTAGTTTGAAATGGGTAAACAGCTTTCCCCTTTTCCAAAGTAAAATAGATGGACACAGCCACATTATATTCTCTGACAGGTGTAGATCGCCTATTAGCTGGCAGTTCAGTCATGTTGAATCAAGCTGTCCTTCTCTTTACTGGGGTATCATGGACACTGAAAAGTGAGCCTCTACTCAGAAGAAAACATCTGCCAATGTACTGTGGGCCTAATGAGCCATTAAGAAACATGCCCTCGCCACCAAAAATGCAATTAGCACATTCTATTATAAGCCCTTAATTATGGTAATACGGTAATCTTAAACAAATCCACGGCATGCTGATTACTGGCGCTCGCCAGTTCAGTCTGTCTGTCCAAGGATCAGCAGGTACCAACCAGGTCAGTCACTAGGACAATTTCAGAGAAATGTTGAATATGCATTTGCAGTACACAATCAACACTGGGATGTTAATTTGGGTTAAGGTATTAGCATTCAGATGATCTGAATCACAAGTTTAATGAGGATGCTTATACTCGAGTCAATCATCTTTGGCACCAATCTATTCACTCCCTTCTAAATCACACCCAAATGTTTGAGACTTCTTTAATAAAATGTGATTCAAGTTGAAGGCTCTTGTCCAATTACCCCTCTTTGACCTCCCACCCAGCCAATGGGCTTCACACACATGGATACAGCAGAGCAGAGGACCCCAGAACAACCTGCAGCAGCCCAGTTAAAGCTGTGGTGCCTGAGGGTAAGTGTGATAGCTGTGGCAGCCGTCTCACACACACACACACACACACACACACACACACACACACACACACACACACACACACACACACACACACACACACAGTCTACATGGCCTGACCCCAACCCTGCAGTTCGCTTCTATAACCGCATTACTGAAGCCAGCTGCTACTGATGCAGCCTGCTCTGCCCTATAACCCACAATTGGATTGAGGAATTCATGGTTTCTCTTCTTTTCTTTCTGGTTTAGCTGTTTTTTTCCTCTTGCGTCAACTTCAAACAGGCAATCTGCCCAGCGAGGGCTCCCCCATCCGTCTCTCCCCCACAGTATGCCTCTATGGTTACAGACAATAAAGTGGGTGACTGCTGGACTAAAAGTGTTATTTTTAAATTGACAGGGAAACATCCTACTTGGACACAGACAAAGCCTGTTCCTCATTCCAATTCTTCATACCGCTGTCTCTGCCCCCACCGTCCTCCTCCCTATCTCCTTATGAAGCATCCGCACATGTAGCCAGCCAGCCAATTTCTGTGCGGCCTGTGGCTGGTGAACAGATCTGTGCAAGGTGAGCAGGAGCAATTACCAAAGTTCCCAGTAAAATGAATGAAAGTGGAGTGGCAGCACACCAAGCTCTGGGCAAGGCCGCCCCTTTAGCGCCTCACTCTGGCTGGCTAAAGTCAAGATCGTTACTCAGTCTAACTAATTTTTGCGGTCACTGAGCGCAGGTTCAGGATGGGTCTGGAAAGAGTAGGGGGTTATTTGTGAAACGGAGAGGGAGGAGGCCAGTGGAGGACTGGAGGAGGGTTGGATATGAGGACAGCCTGATGAATTTCCCTTCTCAGCAGGATACTGTATGAGAAGATTGGCAGCACGGGCAGGGGCCTTGCGGCTCATTTCTTCGTGCTAACTGCTGCTGGTGGACTACAGTGCAGAATCCTACTGCAGAACCCAATCGATCGCTCCTGTGGCGGCAGCAGGAATTGGATAAAAGGATCCTGCCGGCATCCGGCCGGCGCCTGCCCTAGCAGGGAGAGCTAATGGCTGAATCCAGGCCCTGGTCACAGCACACAGGGAGGGGGGCAAGGGCTAGCAGAATCATAGTCATTACCACAGCGGCACATGCCCTCTCTTCACTCACGCGCCTGCAACTCTCTACTCCTCAGGCCTGCCTGGCCAGGGTCACTAATCAATGCCCACACTCTGGAGTCACACCTCCTGATCACAGCTTAACACAGAGCTGAACTGATCATACCACAAACCTTCACCCGCACCCTCAGATGTGCCAGCAGCTTGCTCCTCCGGGCCCCCAGTACTAAGCTCCGCACTATAGGGGATCAAGCCTTCTGCTCTGTTGCACCACGGTTGTGGAACAGCAGACCCTTTTCAAAAAAGGCCTAAAAACCATCCTATTCACCAAGGATTTTTCCCCTTAAATCTTACTGCTATTTCTTTCTGTTTCACTATGAATGAAAAGTGCAGTACAAATTAAATACAGATGTAGGCAGACAAGATTGTGTAACCATTTCACCGCATCAAACAGTCATCACGGTATTTTTCTTCACATACTTGAGGTGTGCAAGCAATACAATACGATAAAAATATAGCCCCATCAAATATCAAGAAAAGGTGGAAATTGTCAAAAGTCATCAACAAACAGGTTAAAAATGAGCACAAACATAACAGACTTCTTACCTTTTTGGTGAGGCAGTCATCAGAATCCGATGGCATTCGCGTGGAGACGTGAAAGATGGCTTCCACGGTGGAGGTAGCATAGTACGGAGCTGTTACACCTGTGCTGCCGTTCCTCTGGAGGCCGCCCATAAAGCCACAATGTGTGGCCAGGTCCACCTGAGGGATATATTTACAATTTAATGTGTTGTAAGTGTGCTTGTGCGTGCGTGTGTGTGTGTGTGTGGACATTTAGATTGCAAATGTGCTGATTTTAAGGTGAAGTTGTCAGCACCTCCCATCCCAGTCCAGATACAAAGTCTTCATAGGCCTGGCTGCCTGCGCTGTTGGACAAGATGGAGCACTTATCTTCTTGGCCTTCTCCAATGTAGAACACAGCAATCTTGTGTGTCTCTCGGCTATAGAAGGAAACATATAGCAGTCAATAAGAAAAAGAACACAAAAGCCAATTTTTATAAATGCAGAGCTTGAAAAGCTTCTCACTACTCCAGCCACTTAAGATGAAAATGCTTTGAGTGTGAATCCAATGACTCAAAGCACTACATCTTCCTTATCAAGGCAAATTGTGTATTATTGAGTTGTCCATAAAATCAGGAGATAAAAAAAATTTGAAACACCAAGTTTGTCTGCAAATCTTTTTTTCCAGTCTCTCCAGCACAAACATGACATTAAAAATAGTGGCAGCAAAGCCCCCCTCTACTTGTCCTGTTGCCATGGCAGTGCATCGTACTGGGGTAGATTTAGGGCACTTTGCATGCTTGCGTACAGGTTGTTATTGCCTAACCGAGTCTGGCCAACTGGGAGAACGAGGTCCTTTAAAAAGCTCCTGTCGTTAGCAATGTGTGGAATACTTATTGATTGGACTAAGAGAGATGCAGTAAGAGAAGGACGGCAAGAGTGATAGTGAGAGACTTCCAGAGAAGTGATCAGCAGGAGACGGTACAGGTTAGGAAAATCATGAGAGAGGAATGTAGGGGAGGGATAGGGGCAATATGAGGCTAGTATGAACAACTGACTTCTATGTAGTTTACTCATACTAAGGAAGGTTATAAGTTATTAGTATCTCAGACACACCTAGTTGCTACAGGGTATGAAATTAAATTGATTTCCATTTTCAACTTTAAAAAAAGCATTACCACTGCCTGGAATCCAAATTCTTCAGTTCCCTTAAGAGTTTGGAGTTCTTCTTCAGCAAATGGAAGCTTTTCCTGTTTGACAAAAAAAGTCTTGATTAGACATCACATTTTGAATTCCGTGTACAACAAATCATTTAGGAAACTTCAGGGCAACAATGAACAGCCTTTTAAAGTGGTACTATTGTAGACAACATTGTTTTCAACCCAAAGTTTTGTTTTGCGGTCGAGATTAACAGAAGCAAAGAAGGCACAGGTGCAAACAGCAATCTCCTACAAGCTGTGTGCATGTTGCGCCATCACCATTAAGAGGTGTAAGCTTTTAATTTACAGGGAAGCACTGCAAAGATGTGGCTCGGCAAGGTAGACCTTAGTGAAAACAGCTGGGCACTTTTACCCTGTGGAGAGGAGATTAAGATGCTCCAGACTCCAGTGTGCTTTTAACTTTGCTCTTTCTCTCTTTGAGTAACAAGCCAGCAGCTGAATTACTTTGAGGATGAAAGTGAAGTAACTAGGATACAAAAATGAATATTAGCAGACTGCGGAGGTTATTCTTGACTCAATTCTGTGCTTTAGCTTCTCTGGTTAAATTGAAGATGCAGTTTGAAGATTGAATGATGAAAATTTATAGTGAGAGACTATTTATGACTTCTCACAACCTCTGTCTGTCTCCTTCTCTCTCTAGTATAAAAATACCCAGAGCAATGAGCTGGTATTAGTTGGTAGTATACCTTCGGTCCCAAGAGTTCATGCCAAGGTCGTTAAGCAGCAGTCGGCAGAAGTAGAAAGGAGCTTTTGGTTCCTGATGGGAGGGTTCTCCCTGGCTGGCGGCCCGAAAGCTGACATCGGCGTCCCACCTCCTCACTTGCTCGTCCTCCTGCTGAGTCTGACGTAGAATGGCCTCTAGGATTGCGCCCTCTTGCTCTAGGTTCATGCCGCAGGGTGAGGAGGCCGGCTGGTTGAGCTTGAGCTGTGGCTGTGTCAGGCACTCTGGGCTGCCGTTGCCCAGTTCCTCTAAAAGCGTATCCAGAACATCCACCTCCTCCTCGTCGCAACAGTCAGAGAGAGAGTCCGAGATCGAGCCGTGATTTTTGTACAGTCCCTTTGCTGGAGAGGTGGCCTTGTTTCTGCTGTGTGTGACAGTAGTGGTGGTAGAAAGAGGGCGATCCACCGCGTTAAAAATCCCCATATCGACAGAGTCTTCCTGGGTGGTGCAGTAGAGGATTGCGCCGTCCCACGAGTATTTCCCCGAGATGTCCCGGACGATGACGCGCACTTGGGAAGAAGGATGGGGCGGCTGTCCGACAGTAGGGGCCTCGGCGGGGATCTGCAGGTAGGACACCAGCGTGCTATCGTTGAAGACGAACAGCTGCAGGTTGGGACTTTTGAAGACTTCGGAGGAGAGCTCGGACGACTCCACGGACGGGTTGTCGTGATTTTCGCTCACGAGGCTGTGGAGGAGGGCGGGGCCGCCGCTCAGCGGATGATGGCCCAGATGGTTCACCAGGTGTGTCATGACCATCCGTGCTGTCAGAGGAATCAGCTCCATGTTACGACGCCGCTTTTCTGAAGAAAGAATGGGAGGCATGGAGAAGCATATACTGAACATCAGCCGAGACAATCAGCGAAGAATAAAAAAAAAAAAAAAAAATGTGAGATAGTCTAAAAAGTGATAAATGGTAAAAGTTACTGATGGCTTTAGAATAAAGCTGCAGATGGGGCTATCTTTTATAATACGTCTAATGCCGACTTTTTTAACCATATTCAAAAGCCCCGCATTCGTGTGTAGACATGCTATCATCTCTGTTAGCTCTCCTTACACAAAGCCAAATCTCATTTATGATAACTAATATGAGTACTTTATTCATTTCTCACAATAGCTTGGCCGGCACACCTCTAAGTAGGTAGCATCTAATCATGGGAGACAACTTTGAAAAGCCCATTGAGTCTTCTTACAATAGACAAGCGTTGAGACTGGCCGAGTGCTAATGAGAACCACCATCTTTAGAGGCGGCTGAAAAGGACTCTACTTAGTGAATTGCATTTATGTAAATGTGCGGGTTTTTACTCCCAAGTGAAAGGCATGCCGTGCTTTATTCCGCAGTGATGTGGGAAAAACAAGAAGATGCACTCTTGCATTGTGACAGTGCTATCAATACCATCATCCCCCATCAAAGTGGAGAAAGCTCTTTAGAAAGCAGGCCAAGCTGCATTAGAGATGTGCTGGCCCTTTGATGTGACTTGATCAATATGAGGTGGGGGCATGAATATAACTAGGCCGGCACTCTTTGGTTTGCCCTTTTGATAGTGTTTTGTTATTTCTACTAAGACTCTGTGCAGCTGTGCACCAAAAAAGCAGATGTGTGGTGAAATTTTCCAGACAAAAGCTACTGTTCAGATTTCTTACATTGTTTCAGTAGACATATGGACTGTGTGTTCGGGGCTCAAAGGACTTTTCAGAAGTTGAGGACATGAAGGGGAGAGAGGAATACATTGCCTAATGGAATCACAAGGTCACATAAAAAGGGAAAAAAAAAAAAAAATCACATTTTTATCTAAACCCCATAATGGGTCTTCTCTCTAGGGCTGAGCACTAATGCGAACATTCCATTCCCTGTGATGGTTGATTTCCTTTTTATACTTTTAATAAGATATTGACATTTAATGGAGAGGCTCCAAATGGATGGGCTACTTAGAGTTTGCTTTTCCCTGTTATCTATTTTTTTGTGGGTGAGTTTTTTGAAGGGTGGATATATGTCTCTGTGGTCTGTAAGAAGTACAGTATGGAGCTCAAATGAAGCAGTATGTGAAAAAGATGATGGTGACTGTACCATTAACGGTAATTTCTCACATTTTCACGTGTATATTCCCCATATACTATACTCATAATGAATGCAACACTGTCATCTCATTTGCCAGCCCGGTGCAATCTGGCTCACAGCGGGGTAGTAAAAAAGGGGCATTCGGATGGCTCCTGCCCTCCCACTGTGAACGCAGACGTGCCACGCCCATTTGTCCTTACCCTCGGCTACAGTGAGCAAGTTGCCAAAGTCGTTGGTGTTCGTCTGGGTGGGCGGCGGCTCGAAGCTCTTCACCTGACCTAACATGAGGTCGTAGTCGGTGGACAAGTCTGACAGGCTGAGGAGGTAGTGGCTCTGTTGGGTGTGAAGGGTGGAGCCGGACACACAGCAGTGCAGCACCTGAGGAACAGTAGAAAAGGATTAAGACTTGATTATGTCCAGATGTTGTGTGTCTTGGCTAGTTATTGTACCGTGCGCCACTCAGAGGCATTTTGGATTACTAAACTTCAACTCTGATTTGTAAAGACGCCGTCCTATTAGAGATGATGGTGTCTTGGTGAGACGATGTACAGTGATGCTCCTGCAGGCCTGTTCTAGACTGACATGATCCAGGAGCGTATGAAAAGGGAATATATGGCCATTTACATCATAAGGCGATGGAAGAAGGGAGGGAGAAAAGGAAAGAAAAGAGGGTCTTTATTGCCACTAATCCATTTCTCCTGTGATGTGTGAGTGTATCGATCTACATAACAGATGGCAGAGCATCCGTTGGCAAGGCTAGATAAGGCGCACTGGGGCAGTTGATTACAGCCATTGGACAGGTTTACACTGTTTGATTTAATTAAGACTGTATCCTTGTGCTCAGCTCCCACCACAAACATGCACATTCAGCCACACGGACGTGCACACACATACACAGCCAAACACACCTGTACACTATATAATCTGAGTGTAGGAGGTAAGGTGCTGTATATGAGGGGGCAAACCATATGCCTAATGTATGTAAATGAGGGGGGCCTCTCATTCAGTGTAGAGCAACTTGGGTAAAGCCATGCAAAGGCTAATCCCATTCAGTACACACATACGCTCACACTTGGCTGAGAGACGCTCGGAGAGGCAGGCTGGCCCTGCCATCTGAAACAGTATTGTGTCGGGCAATGTAGACAGTATGTGGATGATTCTACCGAGCAGACCTCTGGGTGCATGGGGGAGGGTTTGGAGGCTTGATGCTGAAAGGACCTGAACCAAACAGCTGCTACACCAAAGCCCCAAAGAGCTTCCCTCTGTGGAGAAGTGGAGAGACAGAGAGGGGAGGGGGGGGGGGGAAACCCACGGCTGCGCTTGACAACTAAGTGACTACATTTCGCATAGCAACAGTTACTGGAAGGTAACACACGGTGAGACAAGCATACTGTAGTTAGAGGGGAACGTGTATCGTATGGATACGTGAGTACGCCGCCTATGTACACACATAAATCAAATAATAAAACGCAAACAGAGACATACTGGAGCGCACAGGACAAATGCACCTATCCTCCCTCCCTCTCTCACACACACACACACACACACACACACACACACACACACACACACACACACACACACACACACACACACACACACACACACACACACACACACACACACACACACACACACACACACAGAAGGGTGGTGCAGCTGGCTGCTGAGGCAGGCACAGAGAGCAGATGGAGAAGCTTGAGTAGAACTCCAGTGAACCAATGAGGTCTAGTGCAATGCTGCTTTTTCCAGTCATCTGCATGCTGCTAGTCACCAATATAAGGATGAAAAACATGACAAACTTTCTAATAACTTACATTTAGTATTGTGCTACTGTTTGATGGCTTGGTAAAGTACAGTTTTCAAGCTTTTTAAAAATACTAACTTATGATTAAGGGAAAGTTAATCATGGAGAATAAATTGACGAGCAGCTACCTTGTCAGTGACACATTGTGGCTGGTGATGGAATAAAAGGGAGATGTTCTCTATTAGAGAAGCTATTCTCTGTGTGGCGTTGAGAATAATTAGCAGCCAACATGTCTGTGGAAAGATATAGATTTTTGCCCTTGATATTACATTAATATTGTCACACCTTGTGATGCCTTGCTTAATATATTATTTCCAATGAAACCCAGAGGGGCTGTGTCTTTTGTGTGCTGATAGACAACCAATCATGCCTAATTGTCTTTGCTTTCACAGCAGCTGCAGTCGCTCTCATATTAAGACATATTCCATTCAAATCTCCAGGACAAGCGTTTATAGCCAGAGCTTATCAAATGGACAAAGGGTCCTGTTTGAATAATTGGACCATTTCTTATCAGGGGTGACATCCTTACAAAGATCTGCCGTTGACCGCATCTGCCCAGACAGGAGGGAATGAATAATACCTCATTCATTTGTTCCTGAGGCTTGGCCCTCATCCTCAGGGTCAGACCATAAAATAGAGAGTTAGAGGGACAAATACAGAGAAATAGATTGAATACTGAATATTTTGGGTTTGTTTTAAAAACGGAAACAAATGCAGTATATGCCTTCACAAAACAAGGGTTTTCTGCATATGATAAATGTCAAGTGCATGCCTCTGCTATGGCAGGTGCTTCTGCACCGTTGTGCCGCCATAATGTTAAATGAGGCATAGTTATGGGGTCACGGTGGAGGTGAGTCAAATTAAAGTGGCAACTTTGGGGTGGGATGGGGGTTGGAGGTGTCAAATCTGAAGTTGTTGTGTCTGCTGGTGTAGGCTATATAGATTC
Source organism: Scomber scombrus (assembly GCF_963691925.1). Taxonomy (NCBI): domain Eukaryota; kingdom Metazoa; phylum Chordata; class Actinopteri; order Scombriformes; family Scombridae; genus Scomber; species Scomber scombrus. The sequence continues at coordinate 19,038,584 of NC_084988.1, read as the reverse complement.
CAGAAGACACACATCAATCAGTAGTAAAAAGCTGCTTTTCTTTCAAGTGTGCTAAATGTTTGTCGTCTCTGACTGAGACTCAGCTTGTCCCGCCTCCAACCTGCCAGCGAGGCTACCCACCCTGTAGATGTAGTCCAGTAGTGGGGCCTTGTGGGATATGTGGTCCTCCGGTGAAGGCATGGTTATAGGTTCCAGCAGTAGACTCAGGGGGACGGCCATGCACCAGTCCAACAGGCAGAGCAGCAATGACACCATCAACTGAGGGAGTGAGGAAGAAAAGAGAAGTTTATTTTTTATTTTTTAGGATAGTGAGAAATTTTAAAAATTTAAAAAAAAATGGAGAGACTGTTCCAGAAAAATAAAGGGTTATAGATGTGATCTGCAAAGATGGAGGACATGTATATAAAAAGGGGTAAAGATAAGGATCGAAGAGAACGAATCACTCAGGATAAAACATTCCTCTGCAAATGCACCATTCCTACATGATGGATCAAAAGCTTTCAGATCTCAGCCATTTCATGTCCCCTCCTTTCCAACATGTACCTTTTTGTCCGATTCCACTGTTGAGTGCTCCGCGCTCGGCAACAAAAAGGCTATTGTGGCCACAAAGATCTGTGTTGGGACAAAACAAGGAGGAAGATAATTGGATGACACACTCCTATTCATCAACTGAATCAGGGCTGTGTGATAAAATTGATGTGATGCCACAGGATGTAGAGTATGCATGAGTAATACCTCATGTAAGATTTCCACTTAAAGTCTAGAGTGACTTGACTTGGAATTTCTCATCTTTCCTAAAATATGTTATCACCGGTCCCTAATGGGTACGAGCCATTTAACTGTGCGTGTGTGTGTGTGTGTGTGTGTGTGTCTTACCTCAATTATTTTCTTAGGCAGAGTGGGATCCAGCCTTTGGAGATGTTCCCAGTGAGAGATGAGCAGCTGAAACACGTCACAGGCTACCTGAGCAACTGCTTTGTTCCCGAACTGGACAAACAAACAAAAGGGAAGGACAAGAACTGATCAATCATGCAGGGGGACTTGGCTCCTTGTAGAATTAGTAACAAAGGAACCGAGATAGAAATATTTAGACGTCAATCCAGTTTTTTTCTACTATAAATGTATAGAGGAATGTTTTTATTTGGACTGCCTGGACAATGTTGTTGATACTCTCTCATTATAAGCATTTGCCCTGCGAGTAAAACAGTAATTTACTGGCTGAGTGAAGATATCCAAGGGTCAACTTTTTGCTGTCGCTGGTATTAAATCAGATTTTCTTGCTTCGACGACAACGATTCAACGGCAATCAGATCATGCACAATATGTATTTATTTAGCCTGATGATTATGATCCTCTGATTCATATTTTATGCAATCATGTGCTGCTCAAATGACTGAATGAGGAGTTCATTAATCAGGATACAAACAAAACAATGACAGGGACACATCTCCCTGTCATGTTAAACACAGAAACTTCAACAAATAGTGAACAAATGTTTTATGTTATTCTCCTTGAAATCTTCAGCACAAAAGAGCAAAATACCAATAGTGCATGATATATATTATTCAACTGGAAATTTGAGTACTTCATATATTCACATAAACACATCTATTTTATATATACAAAATGTCTTGACTGCGATATGTGTTTTTAAGGTTTAATATTTGCCAGTTCCCAGACTTTGCAAACTCAAGTTTATTAAATTTATCCACCCAAATCGTGAGAGTAACATTAATGATTTGGGAGGGTAGTTTATTCTACATTTTCCCTGGTTAAATTTGTGTCACCTAAATACTTCCATTCCAAAAAGGAAGATGGACGTAATGTCGAAGATGGGGAGGAAAAGTTTAGGCGCACATAGACTGCGACAAAATTCGGAGTAATTTGCCTTAAATTTAGTTTTTCACTACTGTGCGGATAATCAGCATAATTTCATTTCCACTTCAAACCATTCATTCATCATTTTCTGGCGGACTTATTGGAGGAAAGAATTGAGCTGTTGACAATTTTGTTTCAAATGTGGATTTCTTCAGTGATTTGAAATTCTTTGTAGAGAAATAGAATTTCCCATTTCTTCCAGCTGAATGCCTCTCAACATGTAACAAGGGCAGACAATGTGGGGAGTGCAGAAATGGCCAAACACAAAAAGGGGCCCTGAGAGTTCAGCACCTGCTTTTAGAAAAGAGACTCTCAGTGCCACTCTTCCCCCTAGATCCCCCACCAAGCCTATACCCTCTATTTTGGGGCTGGCTGAGTCTGTGTGTCAAGTTGTACAGGGGAGTGATTACTGCTCCATTAGAGAAGGGGGGTTGCTCGAACAGGAAGCTGGGAGATGTAGCTGCTTAAATTGGCCCACATCTACTGAGAGCGAGCAGCCTGGAAATTACGCCACCGCCCAAAACCCTTTTCCATGAAAAAAACAAAACAAAAAACAAAACAAAAAACAGCCTGCACTGGTTCTCTGCATCTCTTCACTCAGGGAGAAAAGAGGGCTCTTCCAAAATACAAGCATGAGTCACAACACTGGATATGTTTTATTCTCACACTTTTTCTCCGCTCACTACGTTGAAATTGTTCTGCAGTCCTTTTATGTAATCAACTATCATTTTTGGTCGAGCTAAACAGTGTAGGCTTGTGTGGTAAAACAAAAACATTAATGATGAAATCCAGGCTTCCTGTATCTATTCATTTACAGACACTGTGACCATCAGTGATTTATTCTATTACAGAAATAAATTTAATTCGTGGCACAGCTGCGACGGTCAACAAAGCTCATGAAAGAAGTGCAGCTGGATTCTGTACACTGTGCACGTAAGTCAGCAGGTATCAGACTGTATAGGGATACTGTACGTGGTGCGATGGAGCTCACTCGCCTCGGTGTATCACTCACCTTTAGTGTTACTCCCAAGACGTTGATGGCATCTTTGACCTGCTGGTGGATGTTCTTTTGCGTCAGCTCCTCGCACACCCAAAGACCCAGACTGCACACAGCAATACACCTGAATGACAACATAACAGAACTTTAGCTTAGTGTTAGAGCTGAATAGAGCTGAATTAGACTTAAAATCCCCATTAAAATCGATGCAAATAAACACAATGTGATCTAAGATGACATACCTGGCACCTTCACAGTATTCCTTTGTTGCCGTTTCCAGAAGGATGTTGACAAGATAATCCTGGAAAAAAAAACCCACACACATACTTTCAAATGATTTTATATAACTATTATAAAAATTTTATTCCATAGATTTTAACATGCAACTTGGGAGTAAAATCACCCTTATCCTTGATGTAAAACAGTTTGAGGAACACTGTTGTCGAAGACTTATTCACTAACAGTACCAGTTTTTTTTAATGCTATTATAATTTTACCATGCATTGACTGTTTACCTTGATGTCCTCGTTGCCTACGACAACGTCATCAGAGCCAGGCACAGTTCGCAGTAGTGGAATCTGGAGGTAAAGGTTAGGGAAACACACTAAGGAGCCCAGAATTGTCTGAGCCTCCATCCTGGGAGCCTGGAAGAGATAAGGGGGAAAAAAGAAACCACGCCATCATTAATTCCCTCAAGCTATTTGAAAACAACTCCCTTCCAGGAAACAGGAAACTCTCTATCCAGGGAAAAAGGATTGGAGGGATTCAGAAGAATTAATTGTGTCTTTATTCATGATTCTACTAATGCGCAACTGAAACTCTTGCTAGGCGTTGGACAACAATATGACAGATTTAATGTGTGCTGGATGCAGCTCTAAAGCGCATCTTGTTGCAGCTGATGGCCAGTTGTTTCCCTGAAAACAGACAATGAATGTATGCTGGGAAGTATAAAATCATCCAGCAACCCAAAACAATAAGAAACATGTAAAGTTGGTGGCAAAATGTATTTTAAATTGTGCCTCACATCATATAGTTTAGAGAAGAAATACACATGTGTAGGTTACATCTGCAGACACTAGTGATGACTTAACTGGGACTGGATATCTTACTGGTCAACATAATCTACTGATTGCTCTAAATCAGGCCATAGTCATGCAAAAACTATTTTGATGAAGTCAAGGAAAACTGCAGTAGGACTCACAGCAATCACCAATGTGTATTCATTTCCTGAAAGGGCAACACTTCCTCCTGTTTTTAGACCATAAATATAGTGACCACACGTTGCTTTCCACAATTAATTAAACATGACCGAGAGTCATATTAACACTTTGCTCTTTGTGCGCTTAATGAAACATTTTCTAATCACAGGTAAACGCTCTAACTAATCACAGTTAATTGTTGCGTCTGTAATTAACTGTTCTTTGCTTTCCAAATACAGCTGCAGGCTATTTAACATTAAAATCAAGTTGTACTTAATAATAATAGACATGACACAATATGACAAATACTTTGCATCTCTTCATCTGACAAAAAATACACTGACATTGCTTAAAACACTTATATATGTATTATTATTCACAATCCCTTCTAGTTGTAGAACAAAATCTTCAGATTGCATTTTGTTTTTCATTGTAAATCTGAGTGTTGAAAAGTGTGTGTACCTCTGAGGAGTCAGAAGTGAGAACGCTGGCAGCAGCAGTGATAAAATCTCCAACCAGCATGGTGAAGCCTGGCAAGCCGAGGAAGAAAAATCGAGGGGAGCAGGAACGGATGATGGTGTTCAAAACATCCTGATGACACACATGCACACACGCACACGAATAAATGTTAATAGGAGGCAAACAACAATTTCCTCATTGATATTTCTGTTGTTTACATCAAAAACTAAATTACTTTAAATAGAAATAAACAACTAACATCCATCTGAAAACAAAAATTAATCTGTCAGTACTTCTATTTTTACAACTAGAACATTTCTAGTTGTAAAAATTTCCTTCAGAAAATGCATGTGAATGCTAACAGCTGAAATAAATTGCAAAGCACTGCTGAAATGAATTTTGGTGAAAAAGCTCAAAGTTCAAATACATTGCACTTCACTGCTGAAAAACCTGGAGCTGAAAAATGCAAAACTGACAGAACAGGAAGCTGAACTACATTATCCAAAGAAACAGAGTTGAAGAGCTAAATGGTAATGCTGTACAATCTAGAAGTTGACATGAATTGCCTGAAAAGGCTGAAAGTAGAAATAAATTGTATTAATTATACAGACAGATGAACTGAATTGCTAAACACTTTGGAACTAAAAAGGCATTAGCCTGAAGAGCTGAAAGCCACAAAGTATTGCTGAAAAATCTGAAAGTATATTTGGGTAGAATAAACCTTTAAAACTATAAGTAGCTAGACAGAAAGTTGTATTTGGACGAAAGAAACAACATTCCCAAATTGGGTTACAAACGAATTTAGCATTGATGAGTCACACCTTCAAAATTTTGTTAACCAATTACAGACAAACAGTAAGTGATAAACAAAAAGGAAAACCATAAGTTTGATTCGGGGTCATCTAAATATGGTATGTACCAAGTTAGGTAAAGAAAAGATGAAATATGTGCCAACAGAAGCAAAACATTTACCAAAATATCCAAAATAGTGGAAGGTTTTCCTGTTATTAACCAAAACATAGAACGTATAATAACCAACTACAAGGTGGTGCTATTGGTACCATGGTTTAATATGTAGAGTATTTCTACATGGCATGGGATAGTTTTGGAGATCACTGGAATATCCTAGAAAGAAGAAAACTCAACATTTTGATATTTGACTGGTTTCTATAGGTGAAAGTATGCAGAAGTAGTTAGTCAGTGAAAAACTTGCAGAGGAATAATAAATAAAGCTTTAATGATCAGCATTCACACTAATTAGATGGCAGTTTTGCCTTTGGTATGAGCGCGGGGTTTGTTAGTATGCCTGGAGGGAAGCAGTAACAGACATATTTTGTAAATGGGCCACAATGTGAGAGACATAGCAGAGAGAAAGCTTTTTCCTCCAACAGGCAGGCTAAGCATTTTAAGTGTGTTGAGCAGAGTAAGGCACTCAACAGTACATGTCACTAAAAGACACACACAGAGAACGGATTTTAAAAAACAGAGTGGGAAAGAAAGACAGAGGACAGTGAGTGAAAGAGGCAGCAGATGGATTGTTCACAGAGGATAAGAGAGAGAACAAAAGACCTCAACTTTCATGAGTCAAATGTATATACACACACGAGCAAACCTGTAATTAAAGCCAGAGACAAGGTATTGTTTTGCTGAGGTACAGGCGGCTCAGTGGCAGATGGGTGCTCTTTCAACATTGACATATGCTGTACTGCAGAGTGCTCCGCAGAAATTGTTCAAGTATGTATAACGTGATACCATGCTAGACAAAAGCTGCTAAAAAAAAAAAAAAGCTGTTCACATGTTTTTCATGCTATATTTAGATGGTAAAAGCTGCTAAAAAAAAGGGGTCAATTTATCTACTCTTCATTAACAAAAGAAAAAAAACATATAGAGGTATGAGAATGCAGCATCTAAGCATGGCAGAGAGTTTGTTCTCGCTCTTATCTTAGACGTGCGCGTGCATATTTGTGTACAAAGGCAAGGTCCAGACTAGAAACACCTGCCTTCTTTGGCCATAAACTTGTGCAAATCGGACAGTTCAAACATCAGCCTGTTCCTAGCTGAACCGAAGGGCACCTTAGCAAACATACAAGCACACAATTTTTCTCTTGCTGTCTCTCAATTACACACAGACACACACAGTACTGTACCACCTATCTATCTACAACATTAATCACCTGAAGCTTTGGCAAACAGAGAATGCAGGTGAACAGTGGAGGAATAGAATAAACATGCAGAGGCAATAAGTATGAAGTCAATCCAACGCGGTGCACTGCATGTAGAAATTGGTGGGAAGAGCTTTAGGATTGAGGGCCCATTTTACCCTCATTTTGTTGGTAATTGACCTCTGAAACATAATGTGGAGTGCAGTCAGAGGTAATTAGCAAGCGACAAACTGTTGCTTGATTGCCTGAAATGAGCATTTTAGAGGAAGCCACAAATGTAGAATGCAAAGTGTTTTCTATTGTATGTGTAAGTACAGGGAACCTGATTTTAGGTGTGTGTATAGAAATGAGAATTGAGCCCTGCGTGTGGCTCTGTGTTGCCAGGAGGAATGGCCCCTGCATCAACAAAAGATGCATTAACGTAACTCTTGAATAAAGCCACCTCAGACCTTTTCATTTGGCCTCATCTGCAGGAAAGCACACGCTGTCCATCTGCCGGCCCCTGGAGGTGACAGGGTTCGCTCCGGCATTACATCACTCTGCACGTTATCGGAAATCTTTTTTTTTTTTTTGGTCTCATTTACTAAACATGAAAGTTTCCAATTTAGCGTGCATCAACACCACCATAATGAGTATGCAGGGTTTTCCCTTCACAAACTGACTGGAAGGGATTGAGCCCACCTGCATAATTATGGAGACATGAAGTTTAATCAACAGCCACATTTTGTGGCTAAGGGGTCAACTGTCACATTTTAATCTTGGCAGTGTATAATTTATATATGACCTCCCATTTTGCAGTGATAAGATGAAGAGAGTTAAGGAGCAGCTGCTTCTGCTCTGAAAGCACAGGTGAGAAAAACTGTTTATTCTAATTGTACCTGGTATGTTTATACATTAGTCCTTGCAAGATTAATAAGTGTAAACGAATGAGAGATTCATTTTTACTGCTCGTGTGCACTTCTCTATATATTTCACAAAATATGTTGTTGTCTATTGTAGTCCAGACAATAGATCTATTAGATAGATTACTGCTATTGTGATGATACCAGTGACCAGAAGAGACAGACAGTTAGGACAATAGCCCTGACCTTGGCACTCTGTCAGTTGGAAGGACAATCCCTCTGAGGGAACTGGCATTTTCCTCTAAGCTGAGCTGAATTTAATGGTGAGGATTTACACTGGGATTCCCCCCATGTTGTCTACAGCTCATGGAAGTGAGACACAGGATTTATTACTTAGAAACAGCTAGCCTAAAAAAACCCAAAGTTGAACCTGTAAGCTCTTAGTATTTTAAGACAGAAATAAATGTAATGTTTGTATGTAAAGGCCAAAACCAAACATACACTATAGGTTTCACTACACAATCACATTAAATCATCTGCAGACCAGCTGGCAGCTAATTTAATCACAAAAGGTAATTACAGAATTAATGCATGTAAAAAAAAAAAAAAAAAAAAGAAGACAAAAAAGGGTTTATAAGTATTGATTTGTAAAAGTATATGTTTTTTCCTTTTTTGGTTGGTTTGGGGGAGTGAAGGCAGAGAGTAAGGAGGAGGAGGCGGGGGGGAGTAAGAGCCACTTTCTTATGTTAAGCAGGCATGCGGCTGTCCTCTATTGTGTGGCGTGAGGACTCTTTTCTCCGGCCAATTTGAGCATGCTTCAGTGGCCAGCCTGGGTCTGGCCCCCCGACGCATTATACAGAGCCACAACAAAAGCTGGAGAATGTTGCCTCGGTCCCTCAATGTGCCCCCCTCATTGCTCTACGTTCTCCAAGCTCCCCTCCCGCTCCTTCACACACACACACACACACACACACACACACACACACACACACACACACACACACACACACACACACACACACACACACACACACACACACACAGAGGCAGGCAGGCAGGCCAGCCTACTCTGGGCCCCTGGCCGATGTGTCAGTCTAACGGAGCGCGACAGACGTCAATCCTTAATTAATCACGTATACGCGGCAGGGGCTCAAAACATTATTTAACGACATGGAAAACATTCTAATAAGCTTGTCGCACTGCCAAGGAGCAAAAGAATCCCAGCCAGGAGGGTATATATATACATACACACACACATACACACACACACTCTTGCATCCAAAACACCCCCCACCCCTCCTCAACTCACACTTTTATCACCATTCTTTGTTTTGGGGGGACTCCATTCATCTCCACTCAGCTTCGTCTGGATTTAAATACAGGCCAGATTTAAATAGGAGGAAGGGTGTGGCTAACGGAGGTGAAAAATGCCAAAACACAGTAGAATTCTTCATCACCACTGGTTGGCAGTCAGCTTTTCAAAATGAGCCTCAGCAATTATAAATTGCAGTACACCTATATGACCCCTTGTCCTCACTCCTGTCAGTAACGCCCCTAAAGTTGATCCCAAACACCACTAATGGCTCCACACATGCTCGATGACAAGCGAAGAGTTTACCTGGACAACAACAAAAGCTAACAGGTGAAATTCAATCACTGCACAAAAAACATGTTGGCAATATTGGCAACTACAAATAATTGTTTTTCAGTATTTAGACCAAATCGGTTCACAAACATCACATGGGTTTGACTGGTGCGCCATCTAGTGCTCAACAGACGAACGACGGCAATAATTATTGGCGCCATCTGCTGGTCGTACCTGGTCGCCGCTAGTGAAGCCCTTGTGCATGATGTGGTAGAGGTGCACCAGGAAATCGCTGTTGGGGAGGACATCCTGGTGCCTGGTCATCATTTCACAAATCAGCTTGTACGCCTGCAGCTTGCCAGCTTTGTACTCTGCTGGTAGCATGGTGGCCTGTGGAGGAGAGAAAGAAAGACGCTCATATTATTACAAGCACTTTTGAAGACTTGGACATGTGTAACATCCACTATGCTGCAGGGTGGTTCAAGACATTGATTTTTTTCTTTTCTTTTTCACCCATGGAATCCATTCAAACGAATGTGAATTCAATGTGACCACAGCTGCTTTTCTCCATCAATGAGGAGGAAAAGTAAATATCTAGAGTGATTTATCACTTGTTTTTATGGTTTTGCTGAAACAGAATGATTCGATATTACAAATTGAATTGTCTGTTAAGTCACTGCACTGTCTGTTGCCATTCATTCCTGTTTATTATGAACTCCTGTTGCTGCTGCTGGAAAGTAATCTTATTAGTCCTTGAAAATGTTAGAGGATTCACCCAGGGAAACCCCCAACTACATATTGTTAACAAAACTTAATGTAAATGGGTTAGGGTTAGATTCAACATTCAATTTCCCTGTAAATTTTGACAGAATCCTCATTTATTCTGTATGCTGCAAACATGCTTACTACAACACTCTTTCAGTTCCTTGATTGTTTTTTGCATATTATACATGTTATGCCTCAAAGTATTCATAAATATGAAATATGTTGTTTTCTGGATGTTGATACCCTGAAGAGCCAGGAGGCGAGCATTCGGAGAGGAGGGATGAAGGCAGGTTGGGGGGGAGAAGACTGGTTGTCCACACTGATCCCAAGGTTGTCTCGAATCTGTAAGCACACATTCAACTTGAGTCAGACAGAACAACTCCTATGAGTAATCACAGTAAGCATCTATGTGTGAGAAAGACAGGGAGAAGATGTTAAAGCAAGAGACAGAAAAAAAGCTTTAGTTCAAATTTTTTATATTGGTTTCTATTTTAAAATGCTATAATCATTTACAAAGATATTGCTAACTTTAATTTAAAAGCCAAGGTTTCATCAACATGATTAAATTTGAAAAAAATCGGTTTTACAAAGACCTTGAAATTAAACATCACTCACAATCTACTCATCTATCATGCCAATGATCACTTTGCGAGAGTGGGTGCATTTTGTTTCTCATTTGGGATGAAATGCTTCACATGTAGGTGTGTTTTTCATTCCACTTTACCTTGGCCAGCTTGTGCCAGAGCTCGTAGAGATAGGAGAAGACCTTTGCATGGATTTTGGGGCAGCGGATGCTATTGACGTCTCCCAGGATACCCAAAATCCTCCTCCATAGGACGAAGGCCGAATCAGCGTGCCAACCAGTCAGGGTCCCACCCGCAATGATGCTGACATCATCAGCCAGACACTCACTGCTGTCTGCATGGTCAGTGAGGGGAGGAGAGAAGAGAGTTTGGGATGGTTTGTGTTAGAGAATAAACTACTTTTGTTTGTTTGATTTGTAGTCTTGGACACCTGATACAAAGTGAATCAACACTGATTTGACATGGGATTCAACAAGTGCAGAACACCTTTCAGAAAACAAGTTTGAAATTTCAGACAAAAGATGAATAAAAAATATTAAAGCCTGTTGACCAAATCATTAGTCTCACTGTGCAATATTCCCAAATGCAGCCAAGCACAAAGATCTTTGTCTACTGAAAGTGATCAAAGCACTTCAACACTTTTGGGAAACAGGCACAAGTGGCATGCAACACCCAAATGAACTCAGGTTGAATCGTGGGAGGACAGTGACACTTAGTGGGCAACAGAAGAATGACGGTTATCAGAGGGATTAAAGGCCTGGTTAGACACAGAAATGGATTGTGTGAGTGTAGCAGATCAGGTGATTTCTTGCGGCTCTTTAAACCAAGATATTAAGGAATTAATTTGTCCTTCCAAGGAGAACCGGAAATGTAATTGTATATATTTAATCAAGTAACCGAGCAGGATCTGCCAAATGGGTGAATAGAGGGAAAAAAATGGGAAAAGTATGACGTAAGAAAGGGAAGTCAAGAAATAGTCAAAAATATAGAGCATGGAGAGTCAATGGTAAATGAGGACTCTTTGGTCTATATGATGAGTAGCAGCTAGGAAGCAGTACCCAAGTGGTGTGGCATGTGTAAGACAGACTGATGCATGGTGTCGTCCAGGGGGCAGTCCCGCGTGCACTCAGTGTGCACCAGCAGGGCTGGTGAGGCGGGGGGGTTCTGGGGGTAGTGGTAGTGGTTTTGGTGGTGGTAGGACGGGGGTGCAGAGTGGGGAGGGTGGGCACACTCAGGACCTAAAAACGACAAGGGGAAAGGGATAAAACTGAGTTTGAGGAAGGGAGCACATGGTGATCATGATGATCGCGATGTAGGACAACACAGACAGACGTTCACGTATAAGGGTGGGAAAGAGTAAGAACAACCTCTCAATAATGATGGGGGTGAGGGTTGGAGGGCGGGGGGGTCTGGTTGCGACATATGGAAGATGAAACAGAAGAACGGATTAACTCTTTCCATTCATGTTTACAAAGGATTGCTTTGTGTGATCTGGTCCCTTAATAAACATGAATATATCAACTGTCTTTACTGATCCAAAAAGCTGAGAAACAATCTGGAGGTACAGACCAAATCTACATCTGCCCTCTTAGTGGACAATTGCCTCTAATAGTTGCTTTTCAAACAACTTCAACAAAGGACATTTTGCTTTTAATACTTTGAATGGTGCTCGCATTAATTATTAGCCCTAAAAAGACTGCAATTAGTGCAGATATTTAAAAAAAGACACCAAAACACATTAACATGTGTGTTTTGGAGTCTTTTTTCAGGGTGAGTTCCTATCAGGTTCTATACCTGCAAGAGCCTCATTGTGGCTGAGCAGCAGACTCCCCTGGCTCTGGGGATCAGTTGTAACGTCCATGTGGGCTGACTGGGTGGACTGAGTGTCAGCCTCCTCATCAAGCCAGGTAACCTCAGCCTCGTTGAGGTAGCCGTTGGACGTCTCGCTGCTTAAACTCTCGCCTGGTAAGAGTGGGTGAATGAGGATGACAACAGGCACAAAAAGCATAGCTTAGTATGAAAAACCATTGCAAAAAACAGTCTTTATTTGGTACTTTGATATTTAATTGGTGCATTATACATTAAACTAGGAATACAGCCTTGCAGTTGTATGCCTCTGCTTCAAATGAAACACTTATATTAAAACATAGCTACATAAATATCAGAATCATTATCATTCTTAGGAAATAATTGGTGTAATCTCTAACTTTTCTCTCTGAGCTTGGGCCTTGTGTAGTTTGTGTGTCCCTCAGAATTGCACTCAACCTCAGTTGGACTGCTGCTCGGCTGGATGAGAATCTGGGAACGAAAAAAACAAACAAACATTGAAAAAGAGACACTGTCATGCACAAATCCTATTTCAACTTCAGTATTTTGACATGACACTACAGTACAAGATGGTTCTTCTCACCACTGGTGGCTCACTGCTCTCTCTTTTTCCTTCAGATATCCTGCTATCAGAGCTACAGGATGTAGGGGAGTACTCTCTCTTCTGGGCTGGAGTGTGACGAGAGATGTTACAAAGAGGCCAAAAAACAAAACTAAAATAGCTAAAAACCGTCTGCCTACCTCTCTATGAGCTTTATTGGTTTGGCAAAAATGCATTAATATCCATATGACAGTACTCCCTAAACATATATACTGAGTCTTCAGCAGATGTGACATCTCAACTAATATTTTAAAATGCACAATTTGTATCCATAAAAGTAAATCCTCAGACTTTAGAACCAGGTCGTCCACCACTAATTATAGCCTACATGGTTATAATATCTGAAAACAATGTCAACATTGAAACTAATAAGTTTTACAAAGATAGACATACTGCCAGGCAACTGTGCTGGATAGCATTGTGTTGTCAAAGTATACTTGAACTGGCAATTCATGTTTTCTCTTTTCATCTAGTTACTGACAGTTTACATCATATCTAAACACAATCTTGATGTGAGGCAAGTGTGTCATTTCATTCAAGATTAAATGCAAAGCCGTGTAGACATACAGTCAGATTTGTGTATGTATATACCTGGTAACGTTTCAGACAGTTGTTGGGTGATGTCTGAGGTGCTGCTGCTACGTGGCAGAGGGCTATCTCCACCTCCCAGCTCCTCCTCCGCCCCACATTCTGACAGCTGACACTCCTCCACATCTGACGGACAGGGCAAAAGAGGACACACTGTAAGGCCTGACCGATCACATACCACAATGCAAATGTTTAAATGGAGTCACAGCGGGATATGTATTTTGTTATTATTAAGGGATTTTGCAGACACATTAGGACATGCACACATGCAGTGGTGATGCAGACACTGGTGTTATACAGACGTTTCCTACACACTGCATACAGCGGAAGGGCTGCCAGATTTCTAGCATGTTCAACCCACGATACAATTTTAAGTGTGCGTTAAAGCATAAACCTCTCCGCTCCAAGTACTGTCACGAAAGACACAGATACAGACACTGCCAGCGTACGACAGGTAGTGACAGACGGATGGAAGAGGAAAGGTGATGGTCACAATACACACAAAAATACATGCAAGCTCTCAGAATACACTTTACCTGAGAGTCTGTGAGAGCAAGCAGAGTTACCAGAAGAGATACCAGGCAAGAAAGAGCTCACAGTGTGGAGCAGCATAGGAACGCTTTTAGTAGTGGGCAAAGCCTCGTATAGATGAACACAGTTGCTGATGGACTGGCTTCGCTTAGCTTCCATCAGGGAAAAAGAGAGAAAAGAAGAGGGGGAAAAAGAAAACGGAAGAGTAAAGGGAAGAAGACAGTGTTCAATGACAGCAAAGTACAGCATGCTACAATGCCGCTTCTATAGCTGCTTTCATTGATAAATGTATTTCTTGATCAGGAGAGTAAATAAAGCAAGGTAATAGCAGAGTTTGACATTAGACTGGTCATATTTAGTGTTTGCTGAAAACTGGGTATCAGTTCCAGAAATTATTACTCATGTGGAAATGTGAATAAATCAGAAATAATATACACAGCAGATTAAAAAAGTCACTGAAACTGTAAATTCTGTGAGAATACACATTTGTTGCATGTATAAGTGCTTTTTGCAACTTTGAGATCACAGATTGTTAAGGCGGTTATTCATCTTTGTTGAGAAAATCAAATAACAATATATGGGACAATCTATTATTTTACATAAATGCATAACACATTTTAAAGAATTAAAGAAGTGAGACAGAGATTTGTACTGAGTGGGATGTTTTACAGTTAAATAACAAATCGTTAGTGCTCTCTGCTGGATGAACTATGTAATGGCAACATTATCTCTGAATTACCTCTAAAGTATCTTTTTCATTTCTGGCCAACATATTCACCAATTCAGCAATAAGATAATATCTGCTGATTTATTGGGTGTGCCCTAGTTTAGACTGGTGCTCTTTTCTAATTCCATGTGTTTTCATATGACACAAAGCACTAAAATCTATGAAATCATCAATCATACAATAACATCATATAGACCTTAGGATAAAGTTAACGTTATCACTTATTTTTCATTAACCTACCAAAAACCCTGTTAAAGTACACATGCAGAGTAATTTGGAGTAATTAGTTCGTATGTGTTTGGAACAGAGGAGAACAGATATTTAGACTATAGCTACTGCATTTTTTATCTTATTTGTGTCTAAATTATATTATCTTGACATCAAAATTTAGACGCATATTAGTAAAGGTAAATCTGATAGCTATCCCAACAGTGGCAGAGTGAGAGTTGGTTCAACTGGGTCTCTCTAGTTGTCGAAGCTTAATGAGTACCATAATGAAATATCCAGCCTTTTCCTCCATTATCAAGACAAGATCTCAGAACAATATTAGTTTGTATTTGCATGAGCAAGTACGGCCAAGTTTTGATAGTTGTCATTGCTGAGGCATTGCCATTGTGTCTAGATAGCACTCCAGGCTTAATCTCAAAGAGAGCAATGAAAGAGGACAGTTCTATTCTCCGCTTTCAGCATACTTTAATTACGCCTTTCAGTGTGAGAGATACGTCGTCTCTGCTACAGCCCGCCGCTGTGTCCCATTTATGCATATTAATGAGCATTAATTACACTCTTAATGAAACTATCAAAAACTGCCGTGCAATTGATGTGTGGGTCTTCTCTTGAGGAGTAGGGAGGAGGGCTGCCGGGCCTTTGAAGATCAATGTGAGAGAAATCCAATTAGGCCAAAGAAAAGGAAGGGAATTTGAAGCGGTTGTGTTTAATGTCCATCTTTGCTTGCACGCAGATATAAATAAATGGACTAACTCAATAGGTGCATAAACATGCACACGAGACACATAATAGATGTGTCAGCAGCGCGCACACACACACACACTCACACACACACAGTTCTAAGACTTCATCCTTCAGGCACAAATACACCTGCTCCTAGCTCAACAAGCTCATCATTTCAGAACGTTAGTGGTAATTGGGAAGGCGGAAGGCCAGGAAAGGAGAAGGGATCGTCTCTGTCTTTTATCCTCCACATTAAGATTCTGTCTAGACAAAATTAAGACGAGCGAGACAGGCATTGCGGCTAGTTACTACTCTACTGCCTTCCAGCTCAACTTATAATTAGCCTGCCACATTCCCATCAGATAAGGGGTGTTTGCTGTATCTGAATCGAGCTAATGACAATGAGTGTCCAAAGCTGGCCTTTGACACGCCGTCGGGGGATTGTGTTGTATGCCTGCAATTGAGCTGACATGGAAACATGTTGACATTGGCCAGTGACATGTGAGGGGAACAATAGGGGCCATCTGCTGGAGCTCTTTGTCTTTGCTGTTAGGCCTTTCAACGACACCTGGGCTGGCCTATACGTGGACCTGTCTGAAGGCTTTCACATGCAGTCAATACATCAGATAAACGCTGTGCTCTGACGTTGTGCCCCAGAAGCTTATCAGCGCTGTGTTCTTGGTCCACACAAAGGCAGAAGATTAATACACCATGGAGAAAGCATAGAACACACATGTAGAGGGTCTTACACAAAGTATTCCGTTGCATTATATTTTGCCTACTTTAATTTTACAGTAATATGCTGCTAGTATAGCGACAATGTTATATCACAGGTTCTTACCAGAGGCTTTCTGTCGGACGTTGTTACGGGCCTTCTCTACACCAGGAGCTCCTGATGTGGTGGCAGAGCGTATCCTCATGGGTTCCTGAACTCCCGGCCCGCTCTGCTCCCCCTGGTTCCTCCAACTGAGTGAAAAGGAGCGAGCCACTGCTGCTGCCTTCTGGGAATCCTGAATGACTCCTGAAATGCAGATACAATACTTGCTAAGTACTGAGGTGTCACTCGCTGTACATTTTTCAGTAATATTCAGCTTTATATTTGGATTTAGCAGCACCAAACTGTCAACAACACAATGCCCTCTTACACTACAGAAGTAGCTGTGCAGTGTTGCCTTAAACTCGTGTTGACTATGGTAATATCTGAGCAAGCATGAGATCATTGGTAACTTAAAGCTCCTGTGTAGCAATTGAAATTTATCTGCATTCGACAAGTACTGGTGGTTATATCAATCATTTTGTTTGACCAATATTGAAGACGAAAAGTAAAAAAAATGAAGTTATGAGTTACTAAAATATTCAGTATTAAGGAGAGGTATTCAGTAGCTGAATGGTTACTGTGCATACCACACAACCGCAACGTCCTTGGTTTGATTTCAGTCAGCGACCTTTCTTGTATGTCAAACCCATCTCTCTCTCTCTCCTCTTGTTTCCTGTCTGCCTCTAAAATGCCAATTATTTAATAAAGGCAAAAATGTCACTATGACATCTATTTTCTGTCAGTTGACCAGTGGTGTAATTTACTTTTTTCAGCACTGAATAGAAATTTAAGAAGGTTCACAAATTTTCTAACCAAGATCCAGGTTCTGTTGGTAGAAGCTCTGCAATTTTTGATATTCCCATGTCCCATAAAATGCCTATTAAAAGTATTTATTCCTCTTTATTGAGTAACTAATCAACATAATTGACAAAATAAAATCAAAGTAAAATAATATCTCTACAAAGTGGTATGACTAAAAATAATATGCCACAGATTTAGCATTGGTCTCCTACAGTTTCAAAAAGGATCAACATTGATGCAGCTGAACCAGAGAAATTGTCTTTCTTATTTGACACATTCCTCTTCCTCATCAAAACCTGGTGCATGCATTAACCTGCAATACAAACCAGCTGCCACCACTTCAGTTGGAGATTTGGGTGTGTCATGTTATTAGGGGAGATAAGAAGGGGGCTGAAGAAGTCTGGTATCGTCACTTCTTTCTAACTCCACACTCTCACGTTATTTTCATTTTCAAATTTATTTTAGCACCCCCCCCAAATACACTCTGATGTGTAAAATCTACCCCCTTGCTTCAAAATAAAGTGTTTTAAGAAAAAAACAAACCACCGTCATAATTGCAAGAGAGGGAAAATAAGACTCATCTTAAAGTAACCAGGATTTATGTTTCCAATTTCAAACTTTTTCTCACCCAAATTTTAGCCAACCCACATTCCCCATCTTTTCCCCATCTCTCCCTCTCACCACGTCCTCGCTGCCTCTTCTCCTTCTGTTCGCTGAGTTTGTCCAGAGGCAGGCTGGCCATGTCCAGGCCGTAAACTGAGCGTGCCAGCACAGCCGTCAGCGAGTCCATGATGCTGGCCCACTCTGTCACCAGCTCCTCCCAGCAGGTAAGAGAGGACAGCACTGCCAGCAGCTCGTCCCACAGCTCCCGGGAGATGAATACGCACAAGTTGGCTCGCACCCACGCCACGATGATGGTCTGAATGCAGGATGAGACGACATTGAATGAATTAGCATTGACAGAAGGGGTTACAGCTATGGATTACAGCCTCTAATATAATGTGACATGTGATTTGCTATAGTGTCCCCTTGCCTTATTGTCAAAAAATACCCCATGCAGGACATAAACACACACACACACATACATATATGTGTCGGAGCAAGTTATGGCAGTTGGTTATGAATGAAATTACACGATTAAATCTAATAAGTGTCTGTAAGTGTACTGTGAGTAAAAAGTTGTACTGGAGGTATGATGACACATTTACACTCAATCCCTGCAGACATACCCTGAAGAGTATAGATGCCAAACTTTCAGCAAAGTTGTCTTTTCTTTGGTTTTCCTGTGGCCTCTTCATCACCGCCTCAGTGATCCTCAGTAGTACCTGCAACATCTGCTCCCTACAGAACAAACAGTGAAACAGAATATATATATTTTTGTCATATACAGAATGCTTTTAAAAAAGGAGTGATCATGAAATCATCAAAATAAAATCTAAAACGTTTGAAAGCTAGGACTGACCAAAGGAAAAAACTGATCTCTGTTATGTATTTGAATATTGCACTGACCATGTTTGTGTGTCCATCGTGTGCTCCATGATCATGTGCCGGTAGATGCTGAGAACACACTTGCACACCTCGACCTGGTTGTCCAGGAGTTTAGGTAACTCCTGGCACGGCTCCAATAGGAACACATTGGATGAGTTGGTCAGGAACACCTACGCACGCAGATCCATAAAGACAAAAAGTTAAGTTGAACAAACTAAAAGTAAAAGTAGGTTAAAATAAAAATAGAGAAAATGCATACAGTAAGTATTGCTGATCCTAAAAACCAAATGCTGCGACCTCAGGGTAACAATGCAGCTCTGAAAATAGAGACAGACCTGTAGTGTGGGCTGGATGCCAGCCTTCACGTCCCTGTTCTGCTCCTCTGTGAGAAAGCCCCGACTGATGGCGCTGCTAAACGAGTAGGTCCTCCCCCAGCTGGACGTCCGTCTGTGACCGTGACTCTCCAACATCTGGAAAAAGACAATGTCACTCAATGACTCAGCAGAAATAAGCAAAGACACAAAGATTCATACTATACCTATAATAGAAGGATCTCCTATGTTAGTTAAGATAAAAACATGGTATGATCTTAACTTGTTTAAGTCTGGTGTTATGAGACTAAAATGGTGTGTTTCTAGTTTATGGTGTGATTTAAGGATGAGTATGTTATTTAATAATATCATTTCAGTCACATTGAAGTTAGAATGAGTAGTGACACTATCTGCATCTTTACCTGTACGTGCATGTTGTTGGCCTCTGTGCTGAGTATCTGTTCAGAGCTGTCATCCACTTCATCTTCCTGTGCAGTTTTGTCGGGCTCTGTCATGAAGCTGGGTTTCTCCTGCAGGATCCACTTCCTGTACACTTTGATCACCTTCCTGATTGCTGATGCCTCACAGGACGGCAGCAGGAAAGCCTAATGAGCGGGGACATGAACATTCAAGCTGAACTGCAACAGTGTTGTGAATAGTTTAACAAGTAGCCTGTTTGGTAGGAGGGATCTTCTAGAAATGTTAACAAATGGCCAGCAGAGGGCAACATAGCACAAGTTATCACAGTGAAATCATCAAGTCTGCATTATAATCATGACTCAATATGAAAACCATATGGCATCCGCAATGAAATGTATTTATACGTCAAATATCGAAATATTGCATGGATACAGTTTCTCAGATTCACCTGGTGGAAGACCTCGTTGACAAAATTCACATTGTCCCTTGTGGACAGCAGGATGGCGTGCACCATGTCATACACATAGCGGTGCTCCTCTTCAATGCTACACAAACTGGAATCGCTGGGCCGACGATCAGACAGCGTGCTGCTGTTGGAGTGGCTCTTCTCAGGCTCCCCCGCTGGCCCGTTTGTATCCCCATCCGTCTTATCCTTCTCCTTCTCCTGGCTGCTACTGCCTGCAGTGACAGTCTGGGCACCACGCGGACACACCGTGTTAGTGAGAAATGAATCTCTTAATATGCTAAAGGTTGTTCGTTCTCTG
This sequence comes from Scomber scombrus, assembly GCF_963691925.1. Taxonomy (NCBI): domain Eukaryota; kingdom Metazoa; phylum Chordata; class Actinopteri; order Scombriformes; family Scombridae; genus Scomber; species Scomber scombrus. The sequence continues at coordinate 19,018,287 of NC_084988.1, read as the reverse complement.
TTAAACAGTTGGTCGCTGTAGTCTCACTGATTAGAAATTCCTTTCTCGACTGATTGTGTTTTAAGGTGTTTTTATGGGCAATGAGCAACTGAAGTAGCCATTATTGTAAAAATGATTTTCACCTCTATGTAATCAGAACAATATTAGTTTACCCTTCTCTCTCCAGTACTGTTTAAATATATTTTTAAACACTGCTAAAATAATGATACAGAATAACTACTGAGGGATGATGAGTCTTAGGATGTTGTGTGCAGTGATGTTTGAACATTTTTGTGAGCACGTATTCTACAAGTTTGCTACTGTCATTACACACATGTTCAAATACAGACTTAAAAGCAGATCGTGCTTGTGACTGCACACTTCTTGTTGATCGATATGTCTTGTCCAACATTTCACAGCAAAAAAATGCGTGTGTAAATTTTAAAGTAGTTACTTACAGTGCTTCAAAATGAGTTTGTGAGAAAACATATTTCTACACACTTAAACCCATTGAAACACATTTCCCTGTGACTTCACATTTATAAATACATATGTGAATAATTTTTAAAATGCATTGTTCTTTGTATGCATGCCTGGGTATCTTTATACAGATACAAGTACTGAAGAGTTTTGCTACACAAAGCAAGAAAACCCTCATAACAGTCTACCTCCTCCCTGGATGGTAGAATGAGAAATCAACAGAAGGGTACTGTCGTGCTCACCTGGATGAGTTTGGGAATGACCTCTGTGCCGTTCTTGGCGCTCTGCGCCGCAGCAGCACTGCTGACATACTTCTTCTCCAGGAAGAAGGTGACCAGCCAGGTGATGAAGGCCACACGGGGTGCCAGGTACTGGTCCCTGGTGCAGAAAGTGCTCTCACTGTTCCGCATCACTGACACATACATGGGTTTTGGTCTGTGATGGGGGAGGTCTGATCGAGCGACACAGTAAGAAGAGCGGAGGATGGTGACAGCGGGAGAGTGAAAAATGGAAAATGCACAAAAAGAAAACCGCGAGAGAGATTAAAAATCGACTCCACATGTATTCCTGTGAAGCTTCAAAGTTTTTCCAGCTGAAATACAATGTGTTCACTCTACCATAAAGCCACAGGAACTGAAACAAAAGCTTTTTATTTTATTTTCTATTTACACCTGCTCACTTGTTATACCTTTGTCTTGTAGATGATACTATCATGAGTACAATATTACAACAACATACATGAATTATGTCATTCTCTCGTCAATCGTCAAGTTTATGATGACTATTGTGAAATACTGTTCTAAAATATTGTTAAAATAGTATTTATTTTAATAGTGCGTATAACAACCTATAACTCAGTGGAAATGTTAAATAAATAAAACAACTATGTCTCTCCTTATTAAAAAGGTTTGTTTCATGCTGAACATCTCAAAGCTTTTAAGCTATTCCCATGTGCTGCAGTTTGTTTATTCCTTCAACTTAATACTGCCTCTGCTTCTTTTCACTGAAATGTAATTTTCCTAATGTTTGGCCTAAAGTGCCACTGTGCTTAAAGACAAAAAGAATTGTATTGAGAGTGTGTAGTAGAGAATGCTAGTTTGCTGAATAGAAGCGTTTTTCTCCCACAAAAATGTAACATAATCAGACTTTACAAACAGCAGCTCTTGAGTTCAAGTACAGTGTGTATTTTTGCAGTAAGAGTGAAAAAGCTTCAGGAAGATGTTCAATATATACTGCATTTCATGCTTACCTAATAAAGGCTTGTAGAGATTTGTGAGCTTGGTGAAGGAGGGGAAGAGGTGTGGAAGGTAGTACTTCTTGAACAGGCTGAAGAGAAACCTGAAGCCCGTGTCCTGGTTCTCTTTGTTCCTCCATTCTAAACTAGATGCCTGGCAGTAAAACAACACAAAGAAAAGACAAGGTCAGGCTACAGGGAGAGGAGACACTTCCAGCATCACTAAGACAGTTTGAAGTAGTGTTTGCAACACAATCATTTGAAGGTTCATCTAAGAAACAATGTGCAGAGGGGAAATGGTTTGGGCTGGGTACACATAAAGCTCGGTTCAGACCAAAAATTCACGACGAGACGAAACTATTTTAGAACGTTGCAGGGAGATGTTACAATGTTGTGAACTGTTCTATTTCAGCTTGACTGAAGCTGGCTGATGGCGTTGCTTAAGATTCAGCTTGTCGAGTCACTAGTGGCTGGATTTAGAACATAAGGGATGTCACCCGATTCGCTAGCCAATCAGTGTAGCAAAATCAGCTGGTCAAGTCAGCAAACTGTCAGCTGATCGAAATGCCTTTTTGAATGGAGGAAAAAAAGAGTCTCTTGTTTTTTTCCCCCATCAATTCTAAGTAACTGATTCATATTTTAAGACACTACAAATTATATCCAGCGACAAAAAAAGCTTTAAACCATCAGCTAGACTGGAGGTACATAGAGTCGTTGCTATGGAGATGACACCATCTCATTTAGTCGCGTTGGTGTAAACTGTCAGGTTTTGCATTGCAAGTAGGTGCAAGTTTTAACTCACCTCGTTGTGACTCTTTGGTCTGAACTGTGCTTGAGATTAAAAGGCTCAAACTTTACACGCTTAACAACTATTATTGCCTTTGATTTTTAATCTTACTGTTGTGCAAGACCGGAGGGGCTGCATAAATTCATGACAAGTGTTCATCAAGACTACAACTAATCCAGCTAACTACTGACGGACATTTGTCTTCCCATCCCTATAAACAAAGGATTCAAACTTGAGATACTGACATGATGACCACATTGTAGCCACTGCATAATCTGATAAAACAGCTGTGTTGTATCCTCCTCAGCAAAAACAGTCATTACCTGGATAACCATGTACTTGAGCAGAATTTCAAGGATGAAACACGTCAGGTCATCTGCAACCTTTTCTCCTACCACAGCCGGCACCAGCGGGGTAATCTCTTCAGGCACCACCTTGGCTGCTCAGATTGACAGACACAAAGACCCGAGTTAAGTGCCATACGTGTTTAATAAAAGAGGATAAAGTCTGATGTTAGTTTAGTAGCTTTTTTGATGACTTCAGTGACCACCCTAATCACTTTAAGCTGTGACACATGTAGAAGTATGTATATTCATGTGTGTCTGCCCTGCCTCACCATCAGGGGGGTTGGAGAAGGGGTTGTAAATGATGGTGTCAAGGGTGCAGGGCCCTCTGGAGGAGGGCACAGCAGGGAATCCTGGCACCAGACAGGCAAAGATAAGAAACTGCTCCTCAGCACAGTTGTCCCTCAGGGCCTGCAGCCACAGCAGGAAGAGACGGATCCCCTCACAACGGATCTAGACAGGGGGAAGATAGGGTGAGGGTGAGAGGGATGAAAGAATATGAAAGGATATACAAAAAGAGGCCAGAAGAGAAATACGTGGCAGGATGAGAACGTGTCGTTGAGGTGAAAACGGCATTTACCTTGAATGAATTTCCAGTGTGTAGAAGCTTTTTCAGAATAGAACCTGAACAAACGCACACACACAAAAAAAGAGCACAATTGTCAAAGACAAAGCACCCCAAATATTCAACAGACGACCTACAGCTGATGTTCACAGACACAACAAACGGCACAAAGCTGACAGGGAGGGACGTGCTTGTCGTCTCCACTGAGGCAAATTGACCTTGATGGGTGGTCCTGACAAACGAGTGGGGAGAGTGGCAAGGCTTCACGTTTTCCTGATGAAAATTAACATGAGTTGGCAGCGACATGCATTCATGGAGGCAATCTGGTTCCGCTGTAATCAAATGAGACATTGCTCTGATTGCTAAATACCTTGAGTGGAGGATGTCTGTGTGTGTGTGTGAGCGAGTGTGAGTTAGGACACACTGGTGACAGCCTGCAGACAGCTGTGAAGCAATTTTGGCTTGTATTCTATAATTTCAGGTTTAGGATTAAGGTTAAATCTTGTGTTACTTTAAGATAAAAGTCAAACTAATCCAAGAGCGTGCAAGTCTTGATTTATTCTTTTTAAACGGACTAATCTGACCCAGACATATTTAAGTGGTAGCCACAAGTAGCTGGTTAAGAAAGTCTGATCATGTTTGCTGGTGTCTGCTGCTTTCATTGTTCTCCTCTCATCAGGGTCATATTTCTATGTTAGAAAACATAAAGGCAGTGAGGAAATATTCCGTAGATCCTGGGCTCAGGAGAGAGAAAGGTAAGCAGGAGTACGCAGAGACAGAGGATGATAAAAGCTGTGAAGATTTTCTTCAGCTTTAAATGGTGTGCTTCAAACGCCTGTGACCTTGCAATCCTCGTCTAAAAGAAGAGAACCACTAAAAACTCATTCATGTCATTCTTGACCTACCCGATCCGCCACAAGGAATTAGTCACAGGGCGAAGAAATGCTTTCAGCAATGTTAGTGGATGTAGAATGTATTAATAGCTGATAAAAAATAAAAGAAATTGGTGGAGAAAAAGAAGTTATAGTTATAGGAATTCAATTAAAAAACTGGTATGGCAAGAAGGATTTCAGCGAGCGTCACACATTTTTTCAAAGCAGAAGTCATGGTCCGACACATCCGAGAGCGAGTGGCGGGAAGGAGAACAAAGCAGGCGAATGAGATAAATATTGTTTTGCGGTGGTTACATTCTAAAAGCACAAATAATAACCATCAAACACTCAACAGATGATTCACAGTGGAGACAGATGCTCTGACTTTTGTTTGTTTGTTTTTTTCCTCCTCTGCATTTCACCTTTTCATTTATTCATTGAAATTCCACTCCATGTAGGTAGTGGACTGGTACGGTGAATGAACACAGGCATATTTCTGCAGATTTCTCAGCACTGGCTCAGTTCTTGACACAAGAATTTATTATCAAGGTCATCCATACTTGCTGAAATGTTATTATCACGAGTTGTGTTAAATTTTGCATATTTGTGTAATATATCAAATATTATATATCCATAACTAAAGGAAACCATCCAAATGGAAACTGAATTTGTTTTTTGTATGTATTATGTATACAATGAATTAATCACCCAGTTCACTGAAAATATACAAGGGCTGTGTAAAACTCTGATCTACTGGCCAAGTGGGCTGAGGGGGAAAATGAATATCACATTGGACACTGGAAGTACAAGGCAACAGCATTTGAAATTCTCTGTGACTTCAGGAAAAGGCCAAGAGGCAGCTTTAAACCTCTGATGATTTGTTGTCCAATGACTTAGGAAACAGTGAATTTGTCTGGGGCATCCAACCTGAGATGAGCTTCAGTATTTGGAATTACAAGCCTGAGGGGAAGGCCAATCTATAGCAGTGATCTAGACCTGGACTGTTTAGCTGCCAACGGCTGACAAACCACGGTTATAATTGGGGTTATCGCTTCTTGCGAGGGTTTTTTCCCCTTTTTTTGTGTGGGACTGAAATCATGCCAGCATAATTCAATTACTTATTTGCATTTCAAATGAAGTGCTCATTTGCATTTCCTATTTACATTCCCTTCTAAGACTAATTATTTTCTCTTCATTATGGAAGGCTTAGACATGGTTGAGGTGACATTTTTGTCCTAAGGTTTATCTTAGAGGTTATGGAAGCATAAGGAAGAAAGACAGTATATACAGTACCAGTCAAAATTTTGTTCTCTTGGATGAGCGTGTCCAAACTTTTGACTGGTGCTGTAACTACCTGACAGGTGTTACAGAGAGACAATACATACCTATACTGTGAAACTGCCACCGGTTGTAGATTTTCTCAGGCAGGTGCTGTAGAATTTTCTGAGGAGAAAAATAAGGAAAAGCTTTGATTAGGTTTATTAAAACAAAAAATTTCAGTAAGAACGACAGCATCAGGGTTGCATTAGGTTAGAAAGTACAACCTTTTTCCTTCAACCAGGAAACCTCTATGACAAACAAACATTATCTTTGCCAAAGTGCCCCTTAATCAAGTCACTAAATGAAGCTAAACCAGCTTTAGGGTTCACAATGATTTATTTGATGAAAAAAGAAGAATGAGGAAACAACGGCTGACGTTGTTTTGGTAAGTGCCAGCGTTTGGTCAAAGCAGTATGCATTTAAGGAATGCAATCTTCCTGCCCTTCCCCTCCACTTGGCCGTGCATGTCTGCAGATCCCTGTGACACAGGACAGCACTGTGAAATGTCATCACCTCACCAACAACCGCTTTACAACTCAATTAGAGCGCCCTAACCTTTCAGCAGCCTATCATTATTCTTGAATGCAGCGACAGGTTAACTGGGCCTCTCTGGAGAGATGGAAAAAAGGGGGCTGGAGGATTAGCAGATGTGTGTGTGTGTGTGTGTGTGTGTGTGTGTGTGTGTGTGTGTGTGTGTGTGTGTGTGTGTGTGTGTGTGTGTGTGTGTGTGTGTGTGCGTGTGTGTGCGTGTGTGTGTGTGCGTGGCTCGTTAACAGTCCGTGCACTGTGAGCAACTGATGCCCCAATGGCTCGCTACTCATCAAATCCTAATCAATGACCCTATGAGACTTCATGATTGTAATGTAGAGGTCAAGCCTGCTCTTTGCTGCTATATGTATGCAGCTCTGACCCGTTCAACCAGACAATCAACCCTGGCCGGTGTGATAAAAAGCTTATCTGCCCTGGAGAGTGAGAAACACAGGGAAGATATTGATAGAGCACTGAAAAAAGAAGAAGAAAAAAAAGCAGGTTCTGTCCTCTCCAGCCAAAAAAGTGTCAATGTAGCATCTGAGTGAGAAGGAAAAAAAGACTAAAAGAATGATGATGGGTATGAGATAAAGATTTCGGAGACAATAGAGCACCTGTTGTGAGAAACTGTCATGTGACATTAGATCTGAAGGGAAAAAAATGTAAATGTACATCATAAAATGTACATATTAGTTTGCTTCTTTCTTTTGTTTTAGACAACCACATCATCATGTTCTGTTGTAAAATCATCATATCATCAGAGTATGATGCCTCTGAACGATGGTGTCAGATACCATTATGTCGCTCAGTGCTTCACTGCATTATGCTAGGAGCTGTGGCTGTCCAGAAAGCATCTCCTGTTTTGAGTGTCTCGGTTTGTCAACAACTTCCTTCTTTCCTTGTCGTCTTCCATCTTTAACTTTCCCTTCTCGTCCTCTGAGACTAAATCCCTGTCATTATCAGTGACAGCAGAGATACTGAAAGACATACATCACTTTAAAAGGAGGGCGCTGGATGATTATCTGCGCTGTTCAACTTCTCTCTCTTATCCACAGACGTGATGATATGCGTGTGCAGGCGTGTGGCTGCACCTTACTATTGATCCCACATGGGATTATTACATCTCCGTACAGGCTCTTGGTTGGCCTCCTTCACTCTGTCTCCTTGGGGCAGCAGACACATTATGCTAGGCAGCAGCGCAGCAGGGTAGCCTGCTTAAGCCTTTCCCTGTATGTGTGTGTGTGTATGTGTGTGTGCGCAGACACAATAACACCTCCTTTCTCTCTCTTATACTGCACCAGGAAGGGAGAGTGGGAATGAGATGGAGAAGACTCCCCGTGGAGCTGGAATGGCAGCCGCAACAATGAGGAATTTACTGGCTGATACGGGGCGAATGCAGAGTCTGCCGGACTGGAGGTTGGTGGAGTTACTCTAATCTGCAGCCGTACTCCAGCATAAAGATGGGGGCATTACTGTGGTACAACTACAGCCTTAACACATTTACATGATCCGCACTTAGGTTTCCAGCTGCAGGGTCTGAACATGACACAGAATACACTTCTCCCAGAGGTGGTCCACAAGGGCTTTTTGACGGCAGCAGCAGACAAGCAGGACTCTCAGAAGAAATGTAGTCATTTACATAATGTTATGGTTTTTGATCCGACTCGGAGATGATTAAACCCTCTGAGGACAATGAAATCTCCTGAAGCCATAAAGCACTAAACTTCTAAAGGTATGGGAACCTATTAACATGAGAGACGTACAAGCAGAAATCACAACATTGAAAAGTCACAATAGTTATGGGCAAAACTTGGAATGTCACACACAGTAAACATGATATAATAAATAAGGAATAAAGTGCAATACTGCTAGTAAGATGATAATAATAATGTTTTCTTCTGTGCATTCAGCAGGATATACTGTGGTCTACAAAGTCAACGAGACTCTAATGTTACCATCAGTTCACAGAAAGGTTTTAGCCTCATGGACAGACTTCAGTTACACAGCTGCTTTGTTTAAAATGCTCTGTACCAAATTTCTTAGCTCGCCCTCATTATAATATAAATTATATATAACATATATAATGAATTTAAAACCTACAATGCATATATCATGTAATATCTAAAATATAATACAGCTTAAAGCCAAAAAGGTTTACTAAAATACCTTCAATTATGAACTGGATCACTGGGAGATGATTTTACTCTGAGCAGCCAGTAGGTGGCAGCAGCAGAGCGCAATCAAACTCCTTTCCAAGCTTCCCAGTGTTTGTTGGCTCAGCCATCAGGTTTTCCTCTTTGCTCTGTGTGAAAGCTGCAGCAGGCTTGCTCTAAGATCATCATTACTTTTATGATCGGGCATGAATTGATTAGCAGGGGAAATGGGATCTAAATTGCGTGATAACAAAGCTAAATGAAAGATAACTACTCATGCTTGTGTTGAACTGTTTGTAAAATGCAGTTCAGGTTTGAAGGCTAAACACAGGTGAAAGTATCGACTCAGACATCGAGATGTACTCAACCTGTTCCATGTGCAGGCTGCAGCTACACTCAGTAAATTTGCATCCAGGCATTAAACAAAAATCCCCGGCCAGAGAACTGTCAGTCATAACTAGGGTCGCATAAAAAGGAAACGGAGAGGGCAATATCACTTAGCTAATGGCAGTTAATTTCTCAGAAACATGTCAGCATGTAGAATGGACTTTCAGTGATTCCATGAAAGCTGTGGGTCAAGAAGAATATACTATTATACAATAAAAAAAAACAATCTTTATAAAAAAAAGAAGAGGCGAACTATTGATGGCTGTTCATGATAGTGACACTGTATAATTAATTATCTACTTACCAATGACCAATTACACACACACACACACACAGTGTTTAATGGTGCATTTCAGTGTGTGGCATTTAAACCAGTCACAAACAATCGTCTGTTTGCCATGAGACGTGGCAGGTGGATAATAATATGCCTCACTCTTCCTTAATTGGTCTTTGCTTTTAAATGTTAAGTGCTTGACTTAAATGTGTAAATGCCTTAACTCCTCTGCTTACTGCATATATTGAATCTGTTGTGGTTTTTTAAAAGATAATTGAGCTGCCAGTTTGGCCAAGATGTTGAGATTTTGATCTAAATTGTAGTTTTCTTCAACATGCTCTTGCGCTTCAAACAAAATACACCAGCTACTCCGTTGGCCATAAATAAGGTTAAATTCAAAGTTCTTAAAAGAGAGAAAAAAATGAGAAATGGGCTGACTAGATTTAATAATTTACCCATAAACCCATACACATGGCAAGTCTCCAATCAAGTAAAGAGGATGACAAGGGGAATTCAGAATGCTGATTCAGATCCGGATGATACACAAGAGGTCATACTGGGGTCATATCCTGGAGAGAAAGTCCAGGGAAGTGGATGTGCACTTCCTTTTCAGATTTGTTGGTCCCAGAGCTGTTCCATAACCTGTCCCACAACCTCAGAGGCACCAGAATCAAACTACTTTCAGACAGTGAGGGGGCATCTACTGTCACATAAACAGACTCGTTGTCTCAAGCCTTAACCTTTCTCACCATGTACTTACATTTCAGATCAGAGAATGCATCTGGCGATCAGAGAATGCATCTTGAGTCCAATTCACAAACCAAATGATAAAGGCATTGTCTCACACACCTGCCTGGTACTGATGCTTGTAAAACTCAGTGGATTTAAAATAATCCATCAAATGCAGTTTGACTGCAGGACTACCTTCAAGTCAATATCTACTTAAGGCTCATATGGCAGCAAACATAGACTTCAGTTAATGTTGATAGGTCTGTATCAGAGTTGCACATCTGGAAACCAAAACTTTTCCTCATTCTTTACAAAGCTGCTGAAGCTCTGTCACGTTGCACAGGGACCATGAGCAAACCATTAGTGTTCAAGTCCTGACACAAGTTCTCCATTGACTGATAAGACGTAAAGATCTTTGTTGTAGGCTTCAGCTTTGAATTTTGGGTCATTGTCTTCCTGGAAAATTCTTCCAATTTGCAGTTCTTTTACAGAATTTAACCATGTATCTTCACGGCTGTGTTCAAGCATTTGTGTGTGTGTGTGTGTAGTTTTTGACTTACACCAAATATAGCAGTCAATATGATCACTACAAAGCCTCAATTTTGGTCTCACCATAATATAAAATCTTCATCGATTTTGAGTTGCCCATGTGCTTTCTGGGAAACATTAGGCGAGATGTCATGTCTTTCTTAATCTTAACCGTGGGTTTTTCTTTGCTAGAGTGGCATTACTCTGTGAATGGTCAGCTACCCAGTCAATAGCTGTTGTATGCACCTCAGCTGTCGGACTGTAGCTCCTCCAGTGTTGCCTCCCTCTCTACTGCCATTAATGTTATGTCAAAATATTGTTTCTTTTCCATTTCCTATGATGGACCTTATTGCGTCTGAGAGATATGCAGTCAATTGGCTATTTTCTCATTTTATTTAATAACCCTGTGGCTGATTTGCCTGCATGTTCCTCCTTTGTCTTCATGAGGCAGTTGCTGCTACATATATTCCATGTATTTAACTTACAATCACCTGTCACTCCTTCATTAAACACAGGCCTCGACTGAACTCGTAAGTCAACCTTTAAAAACAATTAGTACTGATGACTTAGGTGTGTTGCAGAAAAATGCTGCATTTTCTCATTTAAGGTCAATGACCACGATGATCTAATTTTTTCTGTTAGTATTTAAGGTAAATAGTAAATAACATGGTAATATTGTGGACACACAGGCCTACAATACAGTCATATTAAAACAAAAAGAGGTGTAAAGGAAGAGAGTGGACTTTCTGTACTGCTTATATAAAAATGTTGTTGCATTCTCACAGAGATCAGGTCTCTCATCTGTCAGTTTCGGTGCAGCATCACAAGCTGCGTGGTGGATGCCTTCGTGGCAGCAGACACAAAGAGATCCTGGGAGGGGAATGGCGATGGCTGCTGGTGGCGGTGGGGGTGGAGTGTTACTAACAGAGTTTAGGGGGGGAGGGACGAAAGATTACCCCCTCTAGATATCCATTACTCAAACCCGGCTCTGCTTGGGGGGGACCGTTCTCCCCCACAGCAACCCATGAAAAAGGGGTCACATACCTCATCATGACAGCAACGTAATCCCCACATAGCCAGCTCAAAGCAAACACACGCTGGAGACGAGTACTGTATCTGTCAGCCAGATATGAATGCAAAGAGGTACCCAGGTGATGGAAAGTGCGGGCGACCATATTCCCCGTCCGCCTGGCTTAACTGTGGCTTTCCAGGGAAATTCTCACACAGAAAAAGAGGGCCGATGATGTTGAGCTGTGTTGTTCTTTTTAACCTGTCATACAGTATTAAAGTGTGTCGCAAAGCACGGCGCTGCAAGGCGGCTTATGTCCCAGCGGCTGTCCATTCATAGCTATTCTACACACAGCTCTGAGGCTTGTTGGACAAAGGCCGCCACTACTTATGATTTGGTTGCCGGACTTCTGTGACTAAAACTGATGACACACATTAACAATAAGCATTACTCTGCGAGGGGACTTCAGGATAAAAGCCATTACCAGAATAAATAACACAGATTTTAATACATTATAGGATAAACTTAACTGTGTTTGTAGCAGAAAAATGATTAGGACTCACAATCCACTTGACTTAAAATATCATATCAGTTCGCCTGTTACTGCGTTTGTCATGTCTCTGTGTTACATAATACAACCTCTGGGATAACATGATACATATTAGTAGTGCGTGTTTGCCAGCACAAATGTATCCATTGATATCATATTCACAACCGCATACAATACGACATGCCTGATCTAATACAGCGTAAAAAGAGAAAGTCCGCGCAGTGTAGCGGAGCTCGGGATCAAAGCAACCCTGTATCTGTCCTGTACACACCACTCAAAGCGAGCTTATCTTCTCAGTGCACGGGTAAAAGCACACGTCGTCACAGGCAGGGGCTAAAAGGGGACAAATGAGGGTTAAGCTGCTTTCAATATTAGTTCTTTTTTGAAAAGATGACTCCATAAATATGTAGAAGGCATGAATCCGGGCTTTATTTACAGGTCAGATGACTGGATGTGTGTGTGTGTGTGTATGGACAGGCAGGGAGACTTTCTTGTTATAGAGTGGAAAAAGCTGAAGGAAAACCTAGTTAGTTAGATTTATTTTGCTTTTAGATGGATGGGGCAATGAGAATGTATCATTTTGATTAAATTGACCTGACTGACAGCAGATTGAGAAGGTCATGGATGCAAACTCAAATAATAGTCTAAATTCTACGAAAGATTTCCAACACAGACGATCAAATAAATTGGATACATACTCTGAAATGCACAACAAAGTACATGATGCATCACCCAGAGAGAACCAAAATGTACCATGATAACATAAAAATAGATTGGCTAGCAAATTAGGAATCCATAGCTAAAGACTGACTACAGTGGTGTCTACAGCTACTGTAACAAACTCAAAAATTGGTCAGTAGGCCATAATCCAGAGTTAAGGATCCTCTTCTGTGCCTTTTTAGCTGGATTGGCTTACTTTATGTTTGACATAATGTGGGGAACACTCCCAGCACACTCCCAGGTGATCAGAAAAAACTAGGACAAGACATACTATATAAATAAAGAGGGACAAACAGACTGTGCCCCCCCCCCCCCTTCTGATCTGCTGCTATCCTTTCAGCCCTGCCCTGAGCAAATGTAACTGGAGAGGTGACTGTTTGTATTGGAAACTGGAGCTACCTTTGCTGTCAAGCGGGAAAACAAGGTAGGGGACTTTAACCTGCATGTGCAGCATAAGAGTGCTCTGAAAAACAGAGGGAGGGGACAAGCCAGGACGCTGTTGCACACACATGCAAAATAAAAGGGAAAAAAAGGCATATCTCAGCTGATTTGCATACACACCTTGGTTGTAAAAAAAAAACAAAAAAAAAAAAAAACTTGTTGATGCTGGAAAATGATTGAGCTGAGCCTTTCTTTCCCTCCCAGCAAACCTCCAATTGATTTCTAGGCTATTTGAGGCCAATTCAGGAAGTAGCTACAGCTGCAGAGTAGCACCATGGAAACTATGGTCCCACCCCAGTATTGCAGAGTTCAGTAAACAGGTTGTGGCTGTAGCAGCTATGAGTAGAGATTAGAGATGGAGACACAAGCACAGAAAAAGAACAATGACTTACTTCAAAAATAAAGAGGATAGAGTCCAGCTCCTCCCTTTGAGATTTGTTCCCTGCAAGACAAGAAAGGTACTTAAGGTTTTTAAACACATAACCGAGAGGTATACTGCATTAGCCTCATCAATAATGTAACAATAATATGGGGCCATTTCGTAAACACTTGAAGCAACTTGTGTTACCATGAGAACATACTCCCCGTGGGAGTGAATCCCCTACCCGTGACAATGTTAGAGGCAGAGTAAACATACAGAGATACACTGGACGTAACCAGAGATTACTTTTATGTGGGCTTACTCTCATTGCTCTGTAAATGTAGAGCAGTGGGGAAATAAACCTTTATATAGCATAGAGAGCAGGGAAAGGGTTAATCATTGAACCACCATTGAGGGTGAGTGTGTAGTTTACATGAACAAAAAAAAAAGAAGCTTGCACTAACCTTTTTGTTTTAAGTTGCTTTCCAGTGTAATGAAATTTTCATAGAAGATAAAATAAATCTGCGAACAGTTGCTCTCGAAGAATGCCTTCAGTTCACTCTTGTCAATGAAATCTGTAAAAAAAAAAAGAAGAAGAAACAAAATGAAACACTTAGAATGAAATCTTGAATTAAAAAAGAAAAAGTACCCACATTAAAGCAGAACACTTGATAATACTGACAGTACCCAGTTGTCAAATGAGAGTCACATCTGAATCAATAACATAACATACAGATACTGTGATATGAGGGTAGGTTTCGTTACATGATATTGTGGTAGGGATGTGCGATGTAAATTGTCTATGATGATATCTTAATTGTTTTAACGATGTGTGAGCTGATGTTATAAAGTATGTCCTTCACTTTGCAAAAAACAATCTAACACAGCCTTGAGCATCCATGCATTCACTGCTGCTCGTCTAAAACAAGTGATCTATAAGCCATCAACGCAACGGACAGTTCACTTTGATGACTTGTGTATCAGTTGCTGACGAGTTGTGGGCTTGTTCGCCACGCTGCAAGTTAGCAAGCTAGCCTAGCTGCATAAACATGCATGTCTGAACTAAGTTAAAATGAGAGAATATAACAAGTTCAGGAGAAGTAGCACAGACCAATTATTTATTCATTGTGTTAAGATGTGCAATATCAGGATAGGTATTGTTATGGGGATATAAGATCATATAGACTGGCCCTATATTGTGCTAAAGTTTAAAATCCTAAAAAAAAGTGTTTTCCCTGATAATGAAAGCTTAATTATTAAATGATTTGCTCTCAGAGAGATTTCTGTTTATTATCTCAACCAGTAGTCACAACCAACAGCTGTCACGCCACATTGATATATAGTGATACTTGATTTTGTCAATATTGTTCAGCTGTAACAGGATCTATGTCAGCATGTGTACTGTATGTGTCCATATGTCAGAATCTGATTGTGAACAGAAGGCCGAATAAAACTGTCACTACAACATATTTTTAGACACCTGAATGTTCAGCAAATGTCATCCCTCTCCAACAGTCCTTTATTGCTGCTATTTGCTTTCCCTTTTAATCCAAAGATATATTTTAACATCACCGTTGACTTTGTTCTTGTTTCCCTTTTTGCAGATTACATCGGTTTTAAAACGGAGGCAAATTGCTTCACTTCCTTACCCTGTGCAACTTCCCCCCCACCTGTAATTGTCTGTTGAATAATGAAGGACTTTTAGAGGCATTGAGAAACAACTTTGCCTCCCAGTTTAATGTTCTCACAATCCTTGAAGGCTCAGATTCGTAAAAGATCCCATTTCTGATACAGTATAAATGACCCCACCCAACGTACGTTCAACTTTTGTATTGAGGATATTCTTCTCTCCGCAACACTTTCCACACTTTTAGCAAAACCATGACTGGATACACACTCAGCTAATATATGCTGATGTTCCAGCTTGCAGGACAATTCCCATTTCTCTTCAACGGTTCATTTAGGATGTTGTTTTCTCATCTGTGCCTGGATGAATTTGGGGATTATCTCATGTAGACTTTTGGGAAAGGGGAGGGGCGGTCTGGATCGAGGCCAGGCTGAGGTGCATTTACAGTCAAACCAGCTCAGGCTGCGACAGTTACAGTAATGAAGGAAGTGGGTGGCACACATGACAGCCACAAACCGACTGGCACTGACAAAATCTAAAATTCTTCATGTCATGAAGCTCTATCATTCTGTACTTATACAACCGTGGTATTGAGATCTGGTCAGGTCTGGTCTGAATAATCAAATATAGGCCAGGAGGAGTCCTGGCACAATAACAGCAATTAAGATTCACCTTCTGTTGCGATTCTTCCTCTGCCACATGGCAGACTGGAAGAGCCCCAGAAGCAGTCCAGCTCATGGGGAGTGCTGGAATGATGTAGTGTGTGACAAAGACTCAGATGAATTATCTTTGGCCTGAGATTAAAGCAAAGATAATGAAGACACACGCTGGGCAGATCGAGACAAAAACATTCCTGAGTCTTCAGCTTTGACATGCACGATGTTGGACACTTTGCCCATATCCACAATGCTCCACATTTTGGCCCACTGCCACCGGCGATACATGCACATATTTTTCCCCACCTGGCTGAGGAGACTATTAGGCACACAATCATAGATGGTACTGAAGAATGACCAAGAAAATATATGAACTGGAGTTTATTAGACAGACAGAATGAATGTGTAGGATTTTATCTCTGGTCCACGGAGCAGAAGGTGGCGCTAAATCACACAATACACTGGCTGCCAACCAGTGCGGTACGTCCTGTGAGCCGAGGTGTTTCCTATCTTTGTAGTCGAACACAGCAGCAGAAGTCAGCTGCCAGACAGACCCGCTGCTTCTTAACACTCAAACCTGGATAACAAACCGTGGCTCGATGCTCCGGTTGGATGCACATGTAGAGTCAGGGCTAGCTGGGAGGCCGGCGGAGGGTTAGCACAATATTGCAAGAGTGAAGCACAGCCAGCTGTCAGGGTCTAGCAGTCCGCAGAGGAAAGCACAGCCAGGTGAAGGATAAGGCAACGAATTGACCTGTCATATTGGCAAAAATGTTCATTTTGACCGATGCTGATATTTCATTTTGAAGCCTTTATCGGCTGATACTGACGTGCTGATATTAAGGTGTATCCCTACCAGCAAAGCAATATCTGGGGACCCCAGGTGGCACACTGGTTCTTTTGTTAAGAACAATCAATAACATCTTAAAATCTAGTCTAAAACTCACATGTAGCCAGAGTCTAAATCTACAATGAAAAACGTAGATAGCCACATCCTGTGTTCAAACTCTCACTTCATTAAATGCTCCTTGCTCCTGGCATCAAGCTAATCATGCCTGCTCAATTCACATTTAAGCACAAAGAGTAACACACATGAGCGCACGCACACATAAACACACACACACACACACTGTGGACTTTAAGGACAACTTTAATGGTAGGAGTAATGATTGGCCATGTGGTGACTTAGTCCCTTTGAAACTGAAGCATTTCTCCCCTCTGGCGTGAGCTTCAACAGCCACCAACAGAAGTGGAGGGTGGGGCTGGGTGTGGGTGTGTAGGCAAAGTCTGCTTGTCTGGGATGAAGTTAACACTACTGGTGTTGTGGATACTTTGTTATCAGAGTTTTGCTTGGCTGAAAAACACACAATGAATACACTGCTTACATGGGCGATCAGTTCAACACAAACTATGCTGTTTTCTTCTCATTGTTATAGGCACTGATCTCTTGGGTTAGCTCTGAGCTGGCTAGTCTTCAGTGTAGGTAGCTGGAAAATCCCAAGGGACACTGTGCAGTCAGCTGATGAGAACGGATTAGAACGTATACCCCGAAAACAAAAACTGTTTCTGTGTGAAATGATTTTTTAAAAATGGCAAAATGTCACTTTAAGCAAACAAACTGATGGTTCTGTTTGAAAAAGGGTTGCTCTTTAAGTTATGAACGTGACTCTGCAATAAATCTATTCCAGCTATTGAGGACCAGCAGCAGGGTAAAGACTAATACCCCAGGGTTGGGGTCTGAAGGCACCTCCCATACTGGCCTATCACATGGTTCATTTTCCCTCTGTTGGAGGGTTTCCTGAAGCTCAGACATACAGGAGAGGAGGAGGACAAACTACATATGGAAGGTGCTGTGGTCAGTGTAAGTGTGTGTTGTTGTTGAGAAAAGCGTGATAGTGTTTATCATGCATATCAGTGAGTGGGCTGCTCCTCAGAATCATGTTTGAGCCAAATTACCAGCGACTTGCTTCATGTTTTCACAATCGAACAGACACACATCAAATGTGTCAGGAATAATAAAGGCTTCCTCTTGTAGATCAGTTCTAAGTAAAATAATGTAGTGTCTAATACCCAATCAGGATTAGAACATGTTTAATTAAGCAATCAACAAATGGAATTACCCAATGTAAAAACAGGTCTGATCAGTGCAAATGGTGTGTGTGTGTGTGTGTGTGTGTGTGTGTGTGTGTGTGTGTGTGTGTGTGTGTGTGTGTGTGTGTGTGTGTGTGTGTGTGTGTGTGTGTGTGTGTGTGTGTGTGTGTGCATGTGTCTAAGTGAGATAGAGAGGAAGTCTGTAAGGTAATGGTGTAACTCGAATTTGAATATTGTTGGGAGCGTGAGGAGTTGATGGTGTGGGGGTGGGAGTATGAAATGATTTCATATGCCATGTTGTATGTCACAGAGCCATCAGAGCTTGTCATCCTCCTCTCTACAGCCTTCAGACACACTGCTCTCCATCTGCTCAAATAACGCTAACTGGTCACCAGAGCATGACGGAAGGAGGGAAAGGCCGGAGAGAAGAAGAAGAAAAAAAAAAAAAAAATCACAGGATTTTTGACAGCGAGCAAGAATCTCAGGTGGACGCTAACCTTGTTGGAAAAAGGCAGACAGGACACTGATCTGCCTCCCAGTAGTAACAGACCAACTGTCCAGGTTATATTCAGTATACCATCCACATGTGTGTGCAAAGCCACTGGTTTACTCAATGTTATGTGCTTAACGGGACAATATCATGTAAAATCTTTACATAAAATGCATTAAAATAAACTGTAGTGATCAAAATTACACAGTCATTTTTCATGTGAGCTCAACCTCTAAAATATGATAATTACAGGAGCACTTTAAGGCTGAATAAGCTGCTCCTTTTCACTCTAGTCTCTGCTTAACTTGTGGAAAGTGCACTAATGAAAAGTTGTCCAAAAGGTAATGAGTGTAACAGCTATGGCAAACCTTATAAAAACCAGTGATCAGTGAGAAATTGTTAGCTAATATGAATTAAAGCCAGTAATGAATACTGGCTTGACATTTGAATTGTCAGTTACTGATTACATACTGTGCTAATAATGATCTGCAGGTCCTTTTTTTTTTATTTTTTTAAAGCAAATGTTCAGCTGAAAGGATGAAGTTGTATAATGGTCAACGGCATTGTGAGCGGCGATACCCTTCACTCAATGGCCCTCGTTGACTTCTCAGGTAACAGCGTGGCGACAGAAAGAGACAGAACCTGTTTTCCGGGCTCCTGTGAATGCAGGAGATGACACCGAATCCCCCTGAGCCCGACGAGATGACTGCGTCCTCCGATTGACACCCCCTCCTGCCCCCAAGACTCTTGTGTCAAATACAGGAAAGCGCTGTTGGATGAAGAGCAGCTGTAGAGAACTGCGATCACAAAGGAGCTGGTGTTTTGGGAGGAGAACCTTGTGTCTTAACACTCGCCTATAGCTTGGTGCTCTTTGTTTTCATAATCAAGCGAAATCAATGCCAACACTTAATGACCTGATTCACATATATAAGCACGTCTTGTAGAAGGGGGAGTGGTGAAGAACTAATGGAACGGAGGAGAGGAGGATCACTAATAAGACTACTTCTTATTGGCTGAAGCTAAATGCTCAGCTGCCTAAACTACAGTAAACTGACTATTCTGCAAGTGTATAATTAGGTCAGCCTTATAGTTAACTGACTAAAGAATTGGATGAACAATTGCTATAGATACTACTGACTGATGCAGAGACCTGTAATCTTCTATAGTGAAATTAATGAACACATGCCAAACAGACCAGCCTTTACAGGTTTTGGGTTGGATGACACTGTTTGCCATTGTGATGCATTTCCTGTTAACTGTCAGGCAGATGTTCCCACCCCCAAGTGAGAAGACCAGCTGGAAAATAATCACATGCGACTCGAGCTCCGAGGGGCCGTAATGTAATATTTGGAAGCGCGGAAAATCTCAAGCATCCTCTGAGAATGTTCTATAGAGGCAGATATTATCAGCTCACTGTCCTCCTCGCTAAAAGTCTAAAGGAGAAAAAATATCCCTGCCCAATGTCAAAGTGCAAAGATTACGTCGTTATTTTCCGACATCTAACTGGAAAAACATAAATATAAATACATATTTGAGATGTCATCGCGTCACTGAGGGTCTCTCGCTGTGATTTCTGGGGCTAAGGGTAAAAGGGTAGAATGAACTGCTGACTCCCACACAGTATTAACTTTAGTGCATAACAACTTCACATAAGGTAACCAGGGAAAGATGTACATGTCCATCTAATGGGCAAAGTATTATCTTTTTAAGCTTCAGGTGAATAATTAGTGTCTCTGTTGTTTGCTATTCTAATACACTGAGTTTAAACTGGGTTTGCCAAGCAAGCACTAAGAGAGCTTGTTAGCCAAGTGGGTGAAGGTCATCTAGTCAGCTGAAGCCTATGGTATATTTGCACAATCAAAACCAGACGCCTACCTGTTCAAACGCTATCAGCACACAACACATGAAGTTATAGGAAACCCACGTTTAATGTTCAAACCATATTTAACCCCCCTGGGCAGCTAACACTGTATGCCGTTCATACCACCTGCAGCAGGATCATTAACATGCCGTGTCATACTCAAAACACGCTCTAATCAGGCCTTTGATCACACTTACCATCATTAGCATGAGCTAGCTAACTCTGCAGGTGCACTATACTCTTGCCAGGATGGAGATGAGCAGAGAGCAAAGACCGATACTGTTTCTTTGGCAGCGTGCTCAGAACAGACACAGAGGACTCTTTAAGGAGTCCCAGCAGAGGGATGCCTGGAGGGCACCAACACATCGTACAAGAGATATGGAGGTGGTAGCTAATGTGGAAGCTAATGGAGGCACCGTGGAGTGGATGGCAGTTCACTCCATGAATGCTTGACTACACACAGAAAAGGAGACCATGAGGAGCATTATAGAGATGACGGGAGACGGATCATTTCATTTGACAGATGAAGGAGGTGCTGTCTTTATAGGAGCTTGGGTTTTTTGGTGGGGGTTATTCATGAGTGAGACCCTAAAAGGCAGAGACAGAACCACTGATGGGAACATTCAAAAATTACAGACAAAAATATAAATATACTGAGTGGTTTCTAAATTATGTTTTTTTATTCATTTTTGAATTTTTTTTTATTGAAAATTAATTATAATGTGCTGTTTAAAACTAAAAAATGCTTAGCTTGCAAATAAAAATAAATAAAAAAAAGCCGTTACACATGACACATCTTTTGTTTACACCTTAGCTGCTTGTTATGGGTTAGTTATGCAACATGATCATATAAAAAAGATAAGTTTGCTGACATGGCTACTAGTGAAAGATTATTAAGCTGAGTCGACACTTTAGCTGTGGTGGTAGTAACAGTATTGTAGCAATCAAAATGAAGAAACTCACTTATGCCAGGCTTATTTACATGCTACATTGAATTTTATGTGTTTTCTTGTCTTTTTCAATTAAAAAAAAAATCCCCCAAAAAACAACTGCAGGATTCTACAGAAAATGAGGATGATGTCATCAGCTATGGACAGAGCACTGTGGCCTATGACTGGACGAAGATAGCTGACCACAGTGGAAGGAGGTTACTTATAAATCTGTTAAAACCAGCTGAGGAAGGCAAGTCTGTCACATGAGGCAATTTACAGAGTTACAATAGGTAACAGGCAGCCTCATTTGACTCATTGATAACACACACACAGCTGCTTCTAATACTACTGAATGTGCTGCTAGCTGTGCCCGTCTTGAGCTGTCAATCATAAATGCAGTGCTCGCCGGGCTAAATTGATGCTCCTTTTCAGGGGGGGTCGATTGGAGCCAATTCACTTAAGTTTCTCTAACAGTATTGACAGGAGACTCATCTTTTATGAGAGCATTTAGCCTATAAAGTTTTCAGTGTGCGGCAAAAGGGCAAGTGTGGACTCTGCAGTGGGCTGGCTGATTTAGAGCTGCCGCTGCCAGTCAGCTAAGGAGAGACCATTAAAAACTAGCTTGGCCATGCCATGCATCATCCTCTCTGAGCAATGTATTCACAGAGAATGATTAACATACTGCCAGGCTAACGCAACCGAGCCAAGCATGCAGCTCTCTCAGAGTCAACAGAGGCCCAGCGTGAGCTGTAATTCATATAAGGTGTAACCATCTATACAATGAAATGTCAACAGCTTTGTAATGACTCTGAAGAGAAATGTGACAGTCAGAATAAATGCTGCAGCAGAATATCATCATATTATTTACGATTTGATTCAGTACAAACCAAAGCATTCAAACAAGCCCAAAAGATGTAATCATTATGGAAAAAGGCTCTTTCTAGCACTCGCCACACTTTTGTTGCGCATAATTTCATTACGGTGCCAGTGTGCCAATCGCTGCATGACTGCCTCTCAACTTGCAGTCAGTGTCTAGCTGTGTAACAGATTGTCGCCTATGGGTCTTCACAGAGCACAGTGGGAAACAGTCATGGTAGAACTGGCAAAGCCTGACCTTATCCCAGTCTGAGCTCACACATTAGAGAGTGGCTTATCTCGGCGGCTTAGCGCTGAGGAGCTGCTAAACTGGCAACTTTCGCTCTCACTTTTCAGGTGGCCCTAAAAATCCCTGTCTTTATGAAAAGAAATGGTCACTTCAGTTTCCCTCAAATAGAGGGGCTGATAATTTGCTAAATTCAAGTTCAAACAAAGTGGAATTCAGTTGAAGTTCCACCCTTGTTTCTTAATTTTTGTCTACGAGCAGTTATATAATGCCACAATTCACCATGAAGCCAGGTCAGATGTCTACTGTAGGTGTGCTGTGGCAAAGAACTCTGCAGACAGCTTGTGGTTAAAGAAAGTCAGGTCTAAAGCATAATCATTTACGTTAGGGACAAATGCAGAAACACCAGCCTTAATTAGCATAAAGCCAATGAGGAGAGTCTCTTAAAGTCAAAGAACGAGAGGAAACACTAGTTCATTTACAAATCCTAATGTTACTGACACTACTGATGCTCCAGTTTAAAACACTAAATTTGTGTTACAATTTTCAGCAGTCCATTCAGCTTCAGCATGACAAAGAAAGACAAATAATGCTACATAGACAAAAAAAAACAAAACAAGTGTACATATACAGTATCAGTCAAAAGTTTGCTGAGATATTTTAATATACTTTCTAAATTCTAACTCATAACACAGGTGTTGTAACAACTCTGTGTAGCAAGTTGCAAATAAGCCAAAGCTAAGTGTTTATTTTCTTTGGGCTTTAAAGCTTGAAAGCCTCAGCAGATTAGCAGGAGCTTGGACATTTAGAAAAAGCCTCAGAAAGTGTAAATCCACTGTGAGATTAGCTCCTGATAAGAAACGCTACCACGACAAACTGCAGGTCTTCAGACTAGGTTTGGCTATTATAAAAGCAGGACAGGTAAACAGGGGAACTAGACCAACTGGTTTTTCATGCGCTGTGTAAAAAAAAAAATCACACTGATATCATCCACCGCAGAACACAGAGCTGGTGTGTTCCTATCTGCAGCTCTCCGGCAGGCCAGCAGCTAGAAAGAAAACAACCTTTCATTCGGCACCATGTGATTTATATCATATTTGAAATTGGGGTTTTAAAGGAACTTCTGAAACACATGACAGTAATACCACAGACTGGAAACAAAAACAAGACAAAGAAGATTACCAATGCTTTCTGTACAGTTTTGAGATCCTAGAGGTTAACTATGTTCATATTTTGAAGTTATGAGTTACAATAGCCTAATAAAAACAGTTTGATGGTACACTGAGACTACTAATAAATGATTCAACTGGCCTTCTGGAGCAAATCCCACAGCAATAGAAGATTCAAATCCACTAATTGTCACATGTAGACATTTAGCCCTATTATGTATTGTAATGGTCTGACCTGCTGAACCTGTTTACTGTATGTTAGCGGTGACGAGACACGTTACAGATTGACAAATAGCCGTTATCATTTCATGAATACTGATGAAGAATCCGCACACAATACCAGGAAGAGCCCATCATCAGACGGTGCAAAGGCGTGTCATTCCGGCGCCGGTAATAAATATAATGTGCAGAGGCTGGCTACTGTGCTTTATCATGCCGTAGTTTGCAATTCTAATTGGCCCCAGGGATTGTGGCACAGGACTTTCTTTATACTGCCAAAATGCTTATCTTGAAGCTGCTGCCAGTTTAGAAGAAGCCGTACACATGCCACCTTAACTGCAAGAGTAAGAGTGGGCAGAAGTTGAATCCCTCAGTGATAGAGTTAATTCCCCCCCCCCCCCCCCTTATTGTTGGCACGTGCAGCTATTTACCTAACTTCCTCACTAAATTGTTTTATTAACTTTACTGTTAAAAAAAACCTTAACAGTAGCCAAAAACAACACAAAATCAACCCTGTGACTACATGTTAACAGCTTACAGTAATATTCTGGTTTCTGGATGTATTAACTCACTCCTGGTATCTGACTCCCACCTCCTTTCCTATAGCCAGCCTCTGGATCATTACTACTCCACAATGTGTTTGTTTCTTTTTATAGGTCTTTCTAAAAAAATCTTTAAACACGTCCTAAAATTTTGCAGACATTACACCCAAAGATAAAACAACATATCCTGTCAGTATTCTTCACTCACGCGCTATCAAAGCCTCACCATAGCAGAGAAAACACTTCCTTCCTTCTATCTTGCTTAATATGATGAAGTCTTCGTATTTTACGGGACAGGACGTCTAAGCATGTGAGGTGTAGTGTTCTTTTTTTTTTCTTCCACTTTCCAACTGATTTTAGGCAGTCAGTACCAACAGTTACTTTGATTTTTTATATGGAGGCAAAACCAGATTTCTCAAATAAAAACTGAATGATATCAGCAGTCCTATTACATATATTAGTACTGGAATGTGTTGGAGAAGTGAATGACTCAGCAACACTGAACAATGCTCTAATCAGAGACAGAACCATAAAATCCAGTAAATCTGTTATGACTTTGCTTCTTTACAGCTTTTCCTAGCGGTTTACTATTACTACTTATATTACTCTGTAATGTCAGTGTTTACAACAGCTCATTCTCCGACTCATTCTTTATTTCAAATCAGTCTGCAGCTCAGCACATCTAATTCTGAGGGTGAGAGCCGAGATGCTTCATGCCAGGATCGTAATGACAGAAGCTGTTATGTTAATAAGCCACACCACAAAGACCTGTTAATGCTCGTCTAGCGTCTCTTCACTTCAACAGCTGACAATCTTGCTAAAATTGATATTAACAGTGTCAATGACAAAGGCCTAGATCCTGTTGGGGTTTTTTTTTCTTGCCCTCTGCCCATGAAGAAAAGGCTCCAGCTGCCTCAAATTCTGTGTGTGTGTTCTGGAGCGTTAAAGTTTTACGCTGCTGGAGCTACTCCTTTACATTTCAGGATTTTAACTGAAACTCATATGATGATTTACATGCAATCAATCAGGTAATAGATAGGTTACACACCACTGCAGATCTAGATTAAGTGTGAATATTTGGGCCAGAGGGGATAACATACATGTGTACAGATCTGTTTTCACTTTGACTTTAAAGATTTTTTGTTTTGTTTACCATTGTCAGCAATCTAATAAATACACTGTGTTTTTTGGGTTTTGTATTTAGCCTTTTCCCCCATATAACTTTAATCACACTCTCTCTCTTACAGTTTGATTCAAACAGGTTGTGTGACTGGGTGGTGAATGTGGCTTCTTGAGCAATACACTTGATTGTTATTGCATCAATGTTGCAGAGAAATGTGTTGAAAATAATGCATATCTATTACTGCATGATGCTTAGAAAAGACTTGTGAATTTTCACCATTTATATAAAGTAGTTTACATATGATTAATTTCAGTGTGACATAGCCTGAAACAAAATAATACCACCTTAAAACCCTAAGAAGTGAATAAAACCGTTGCTATTTTAGAACTCCACTTTTAGAAAAGCCATTGAGTGTTGATATCATGCCTACATAGTGTGTGGGCTAAAAAGATGGTGAGATGCTAAAGTTATTCACGAGTCTATCTTGAGTGTTTTTTCCAAAGGGGGAGAATCAGAAGTCGAGTGATCTCAGCCTTCACTTCAGCCACACAGAGGACCTTCTTGAGAGCCTTTCCTCTGCTGCGCTCATTGTTTCCCCTGCTGCTTCACTTCAGGCCGCTTCTTGTGATTTCCTCATCAAACGGCCGTGCTTTCAGCTGACTCTGACCCCGACAACACTCAAGAGCCCACACATGGTCAAAAGTAAGACATAATAACACTGCATTTCATTTTTTTCTACAGACTGCAGAACAACCGCGCTGCAAACTCGCACCATCTACCGTGTACACCCACAAACAAACCCGGGTCACATGATTGTTATCAGTAAAAACACTTGCAGACATCCACTGTTGTTCCTATGCAGTTCACTGAGAGTTTCAAGCTGGGCATGTCAGACCAGTTGAAGAGAACAAGATGATTAGGTGATGGACTTATTTGTTCTTTAAGCATGGAATCGGATAACAAAGCATCTTTGATCTAGACACTGAATCACTGCTAGCTCCAGCAGCACTGACTGATCTACAGCTGACCTGGCACTCTGACCTCCCTGTGGAGGGAGCAGTTGAAAATAGAAATATGCCCTTTGAGAATCAAAGGGTATTCCCCCAGAAAAAAGCCTTCTGTGCACAATCAGATCAGTGATGGGTTTCCTACATTAAAACGCCAGCATTTTCAGGCTTCAGGCTAATATTTGGAGGAATTGGAGCAGTGGTATGCTAAGACGAGTAAGTGCAGAATGAGCCGGGGCCGAGCATGAGAATGACTTTGAGCCGGTTACGGGTCGGAGTAATAGCTGCTTGTGCCTCTGCTGAGAGGAGCAGCGAGTGATCAGGTGGTTTGCTGGGCTCCTGTAATTAACAACCTCAGCCAAATCCAGCCAGGCATGACCAGCAAATTAACATGCAGCAGCTTTCACACTCTATCCCACAGATCTGCTCAGTGAGCAGAAAACCAATACAGGGCCACTCTGAAAATAGCCCAGACCACAGATTGTCCTTTCAACTACAATACCACTGACACCACCACTACTTTCTGGCCCTGGTATTACAAGATGACAGAGACAATGAGACATAACGTACTCAATATTTACTCCGATTTCATATAGCTTAAGGGACAATGCCTCTGGAGGCCTGACACAAAGTAAACAAGCTGTCAACAACTCTCTTCAGATATCAGTCTGGTAAACAAGCCTGTAAAACTACAAAATGTAACATGCAGGATAAACAGCTGAACTTTGAACCATTCAGTTTGACATATAATGCTAATTCTGTGCCATCACAAGCTACATTACTCTTGTTTAATGGCTCTGAAATAAATTAGGAGTGTTGACGTTTTACAATCACCTTGGGTAAATACTTTTTCTTGCTGATACCAAATAATATTATTATTTTCATAAATACAAAACACTGTGAGCAACGAAAAAAGGTCAGCGACATTTCCCCTAAGTCAATGTCCTGTCCTCCACAGCACCCCATCTCTCGTCGCTCCTTCCTGTCCCA
Source organism: Scomber scombrus (assembly GCF_963691925.1). NCBI lineage: Eukaryota > Metazoa > Chordata > Actinopteri > Scombriformes > Scombridae > Scomber > Scomber scombrus. Next base: position 18,991,217 of record NC_084988.1, on the reverse strand, counting down.
CACAGGAACCAGCAGCACCAGGAGGAAATCCTTCCTCAGCTGAAAGCGTGGTGAAATCAGGGAGGTTCGGGGGGGGACGTCAACATGTAAGCCTCGACTATCAGCTGCTGGACAAACAGAACGGCCTTATCTCCCACTGCACATGAGGGAAAGAAAAACACAGAGGACATGCAGACTGCCAGAGGACTGTGTTGACCTCCACTTTGGCTTCGCTAGACTTGACATTGAAGGTGGTGTGTCAGAAAAATCTAACCATATATTTCCAACATTTTTGCACACGCTTCGAGCTACCATTAAGCTGGTGATGGCTGTCACAAACAGTATGCTTGGGTACTGCTGCTGCCTCTGTACAAGAAATCAATATAATAACACAATGGAATAGTTAGCATGTGTCAGTCTTACTGTCTGCTGACGCCCACTGCAACACCAAAAGTGTCTTATCTGTCCTTAAAATACAACTGTACTGTGTCATTTTTGTGTGGTTTACAGTTCATGTCTTAACCAATTTAAGTTGACAGAAGTTTTAACTATTTGGGATGCCCATTTGTAGCCTACCTGATGTAATTGTGCAAAAATTACCAATTACCATGATATCAACTTCCTCTCTATCACTCACCTCAAGTAGGGTCAACTATTTTTGTCTTTTCAAGGCTGTCAAATTCTGTCTATTTTAGAGATCCTCCTTTCCAGAGTTAAACCAAGCATACTTACATAAGTAAAAACCTATGCTGAGTTGACTAGACTACATATTAAAATGCATTACTTAACAAAGCTCAACAAAATATGTCTGAGGGTATAGAGCAATACTCGAGCATTAGTGTCCTGACCTACTTCGACAGAGATTCGAGGGAGAAAGTGCACCATAGTTTGCACTTTTTCTTTAATTGCAGTTTTCTTCCACACCCAACAATTCCCTCTTGACAAGTTTCTTTCGCTCCACACTTTCCCCAAGTACCCACTGACCCAATTCTGGTTCAGAGAATAGTTGTTACAGCTCACCAACACTTTAACTTCATCTCGCGTGTAAAAAATGAGTCTACTCTGGTAGGAAGCATTGAAAGACTTGTACCTGGATACCTAGAATAACATTTAAGTTATGAGTTCTGCTTTGCTTTGAGTGTTTTTCTTGAGTAATATAGACTGGTTCAGGACATTAACAATATCACAAGCATGTCTTTTGCCTTCTACTAAAAGGTTTTTGGACAGCAGATTTAGTATTTAGCCCATACTATAAACACTTTAGAGCACTATGATAGTTGACTGATGAGTAAAACCTTCAAAGTGGATTAGTAATAGGGTCCATTATGTGTAATACAAAACTACTATCATAGTGTAGGAAGACAGGGATATATAACTGTTTTATGACAGTCATAAATGTTCTACTTCCTTGTCTATGGAAAGAAAGAAAGGTCAGTAGAGACCAGTATGGCACATTTACATTTTTAATCATTTCCAAATCAAATATCTCTGGGCTAGTGTAACTCGATAGCAGCTCAGTCAGTCAATGGGGAGAAGGCTTTATTCTCACTTCAGCTGGAAAACATAAACGGTGCCTTCAGCTTTGAGCGACAGAATGACCCTTTTTATGTTTCCTGAAACGGTCAGGATGACAAAGGACTAAATGAAAACAATGGTTTTGTGGTGGGTATCTGCTCTGCTGCTCATCGACTGATGCCCTGACAAGGCAGCATCAGTTAGCATCGGTTGGCTAGTTAGCCGGGAGCTAGCTCACAGCAGCTAGCCTCCATGCCTCACCATCACACTGACTTGTTTGATAATACTACCTCGAATAAATCAATGAACACATGCGGAGTGTAGGCATACACTTCACACTGCAAAGGCAGCCCTTTTGCAAAAATGTTACCCGTCAGCTCGCTTCCTTTTGAGTAAACGCAGTGACAGCCAGCTAACCTTGTTTGACGTTTAGCTGTCGGCTGATGCCAGCTAGCTACCGTTAGCGTGACGTGCTAAGCAGCGGAGATGCAGCATCAAAAAGCCCCGTGTTGTGACATTTCACTCACCTAACAGTGACCGGAGGTGTTTGAGTCGGGTCAGTACATCCTTCTTTGGGTCCAGAACTTTCTGTGTAGATTTCTTGACGTCTCCATGCCCCCTTCGAGTGAACATTCCGCTGTCAAAATGCAACCGTGGAAGCCGAAATCACCTGTGTTTTAACCATACACCGAGCCTCCAGTGTGACTGTCACTTTCCTCGCCAACACTCTATGCTTGCTCGGTAAACATTTCGTCCGACCGCCGCTAGTGTCCTGTTCTTTTTTTTTTTTTTGGTGGGTGTGTAAACACGGAAGCCTGACAGAGAGGAGTGGTCAGATTAGATCTATATGAATACGCCTCCTTGTTTATAACCGTTCCACCTTGCATTTCCAGCAGTGTTATTCTGCATTTGAATGGGGTACTTCACCTTTGGTTTACTCTACTTACATAACTACTTACATTTTCTAGCTAAAGGCCAAGCTATTTCATATGCAAACTTTTTGTGCCTTGACTCTTTTTTTACTAACCTATATTTTAAAATGGTATATGAGACCACTTTCCCATTCACTTCAATGGGAAAGTCGTCTACTGTAAAGACTTTTGGATCTACTGTATATTTATATCTTTAGGCCTAATACTTGTTATATTTTGTTATAATATTTTATATGTCTCCTTTGCATACAGTCACCGGCCACCTGTGCAATCTAATTCAATCCAATACAACAGCTCTGCCATAAATTCTACTTTTTTGAAGTTTATACATTGTCAAAAAAGGTGATATTTCTACTTTATGTTTATTACTGAGGTCGTACTAAGTGGTGGTGGTGTACTGGGGTGCATTATATTGAATGGCCCCCTTCATGTATGTTTATGGTGTGGTCAAATATTAAGAACACCAATCAATATAATGCATCCCAGTACACCACCATCACCCACTATGACCTTAATAATAAACATAAAGCAGAATTATCATCTTTTTGACAATGTCAACCAAAACTGAAAATGTATAAACTTCATAAATATAGAATTTAAAATAGAGCTGTTCTGTTGGATTACATTAGAATGCACAGGTGTACCTAATAAATAGGGCAGTGTGTGTATATTTACTGTTTCTTCTGTAAAAGGGACCTCCAGCCAAAGTATTCCACACGGCTGTACTTGTATAACCGGTGTGACAATAAACAACTTTAATCTTGAGTTCCATATCTTCTCAGAAATGGTGAAGGACTCACATGGGCGTACTAACAGGGCTTGAACCACTACACTTTACACTGAAGCTGATTGTCAGCCAGCTTCAGTCTATTAGAGAGATTTAAAGGCAAGTACAGAAGATTTCAGCAACAAGGCAATTACAATTACATTAAGCTTAAAAGGCATCAAGACAAAATGAAAAAGAAATACATTATAAAAATATATTTAAATAAAAAAATAGTGCAACTACTGAAGAGTTAAGAGATTAGAAAACAAAAACAAGCTATATTAGAACAGGACAGATAAAACAGGAGCATAAAAGTTACTGTGTAGTGCAAGAAAGGAATCAAAAGCTTCAAATTTGATTTACTAAAAGGCAGCAGCAAACAGAAAAGTCTTCAGCCTTGATATAAAAGAAGTGACTTGGAACAGGAATCAAGTTTTCTGGGAGTTTGTTCCAGATTTTTGGAGCATAAAAACTGAATGCTGCTTCTCCATGTTTAGTTTTGATTCTGGGGAGAGAAAGCAGACCTGTCCCAGAACACGTGAGAGGTCCCATCTCTTTGATACAACAGAGATATGATGATATGAGTTTGGGGTCTGGTAGTTGTAGTGACTCCCAAGCGCCCTCTGGTGTTTTGAAACAGAAAATCTCTAAAATAAGCGAGATAGGTTGAATAGCATACATTCCCAAATTACCCTTAAAAAATACATATTTTTTATATAATTAATTTATTCCCACAAATCAACTGAAAGAAAATGAAAAATTAAAAGACTCACCAAGTGATTTTCTTTGAATTCAAGTACAAGTTTGAGATTAGTTGGTTTGTTTTGGGACACATCAAGGGCTGCAACTAACACTAATTTCCATCCTCCTTAATCTGATGATTACTCTCTCAATTAATGGATTAAAGTGTTTGCTCCATTAATTTGAGAACATAATAAAAAGCATCAATTACAATTTCCCAAAGCCCAAGATGGGATCTTCAAAATGCTTGTTTTGTCCAACCTGTAGACCAAAAACTAAATATATGTTGTTTAATATCACAGAAGAAAACAAGAAAATATTCACATTTGACAAGCTGAAAAGTGGGAATGTTTTGCATTTTTGCTGAAAAATAAAACATGATAGATTATCAAAAAGGTTAATTCATTTTATTTTATTTTATTTTCCATCAGCCACATATAATCAACATATAACCACTAATCATTTTAGCTCTATCTCTTTCAGCTTCTCAAAGGGATTTGCATAAATGTAGAATTGTTGCAAAGATACCCACTATGGACTCCCATAATCAAATTATAATGCATGTTTTAATGCAATCAGCAGTAGAACAATGCTCAAATATGCAGTGCAACATGGATGCATGAAAAGAAACTGGACAACAGCATTCATCATTAATGTATTATTAATTGCAAATACATTAATGACAAAAAATGGTGTGTCTACCTTTGTATCTTTAACATTGTTTATTGAAGTTTGTCACTGAATTAAGCATTGACAATTATTTGCAGTGGATATTTGGACTTGTCAGTATTATAAGCACAGTATATACGCTTGTGTCTCCCTATTAATTCTTCCAGCCAAGTAAGTGCACTCATATTTACAATGCAGTTATGAATAAACCAGGGACTTTCAGCTAACTTCCAGATCAACAAGACTTATATTTTTTGGATAATCACACTGCACTGTGGTGTTATTTAAAAAAAAAAGAAAAAGGTAAAAGACCTTCATCGCTCATTCAAGCTGCTACTTGACACTCTAAACTGGAGCTTTTCATGAATGACTGTAAGAATACAAGGGAATTATGAAAAAGAAGAGCTCTCCTGCTGTTCAAGTAAACTTTGGGTTATGCCACATTGAACTGAGTTCAGTGTACTTTAATGGATTTTCAAAATTATTTGTTCTACATGGCTGTGCAGACAGCGAATTCCATCATGAAGAAAAAAAAAGAAGTGTTTACGTTCTGAGATGAATCTTAAGTTTGAAGAAATTGGATGCATTTGTTAGACTGACATCCCGTGCAATCTCACACTTTCGCTTGTCTGAACCTATCTGTCTTGTGGCAGGCAATTAATTTTGAGGCTAAGCTGGCAAAATTATTTTATTTACACATTTTAGATACATCTCATTGACGGCAGAGCTCAGACTGTAGAGTTAGAATGGAGCTGAAGTCAGTGACTGAGAAATCTTTTCAGACTCAGTGATAGATAATGTCGACTAATATAAAAACAGAGACATAAAACTAACAGTCCTATCATCCATCATTATTACACCTTACATATCTAACAATTTTAGGTTTTGCAGGCTTTGTTTTCTAGATGATAATAAATAAATAAATATATTGGGTGAGTGAGACTCACCCTGCCCTCCTGAAGATGACCAAATTTACCACAAGTTGTCCAGGAGATGGCGCCTAAACCATTAGTATTGCGAGTGTGAGAAATACACCAAACTACCAAACAAAGCTACACATTTTATTCAATTTGTGTTTTGTTAATACAAAATTACACATATTGTTGTGGCCAGGGCCAACATATAAAGGGGTATTAATGCAGAAGAACAGGAGGGAGCAACTATGACTAAATAAGGAGTAATTTATCTTTGAATAACTCAATTCAAAGAAAAATAAAGCCATTCAAAAGGATGCATTGGTAGTGTTTAAGAGTTGGCTGAACAGGGGCATGTCTTCTCAATTAAAAAGACAAGATTTGATTTCATCTACCACCCCCACATATTGAGCGGTGACAATGTTGTGAGAGCGTTTGTCTCTCTTTTTCAAGGTTCTCCACAATGGAGATCTTGAAAGACAGGAGAGGGAACAGAGAGTAGTGAGAGCGGAGGCCAAATAAGAGGAGTAAAAAAAAAGAGGAGTAAAATCAGCCTTTGCCCTGCAGTTTGGTATGACACTCATTATCTGAAGTGGGCCATTCTGAGAAAGGAGGAGGTTGCCTGTCACAACAGATGTTGATTACACAAAACAGGGTAGTTTGGAAGGATGCGTGAATAAAACACAAGCTCTCTCTCTCTCACACACACACACACACACATAAACACACACACACACAGGGTTATTGTTGGTGCTTTGTCATCAGTCTTAATTGGTTGTAATCACCATTCCTTCTGGGCAAACCTCCCCTGTTCTTGAAGTGCAGGTTATTGCTCATTATCTAAGATGGCATGGACCTACGATAATCTATCAAGAATCACAATGGGACTGAATATTTTCTTCCCTCGCTAGTCCTTGCACCTGGAAGTATTTCAGGTCCAGCTCATTTTTGATATCATATACTGTCGGCTAAGACAATTCGACTTTATAGTCTTTTATAGAGCCCTGCGCTCCTTTCTTGAACATGGCTCGGTTGGACAATTATGGTTCCAATTGTGACATTATTTTTGAACGAGATCATTCATTTCAAAATGGGATTTTCCAGAGTATAAAACAACATAATTTATTCTTTTTAATACAGGCCTAGAATTGACAATTGCCAGCCACTGGCAGTGAAATGAGGGTCTCATGACCAAATGGTGGCACTGTAGCCTTACAAATGTAGCCCGCTCCTCTCATGGCCAGGCTGTCGGACTGATTCCAATCCAAGGTTTGAAAAGCACTTGTCTGCTCTAAATTGTTCTTATAAAGAGCTTGGAAATACTTGACTTTTCTCCTTATGTGGTTATGGATTTCCTTTTTGTACAATTAAGTGCCATTAAAAGCTAATGTATCCTGTTAAACCACATTAAGGTGTTGGGGTGGACAGTGGCACAGTTATCCATCCACATACTGTGAATAGGGAGCCCGCTTCCTGAGCATTTTTTGAAATCTATATTGGGCCATTCAGAAACTTCAGGATGAAAAGGATCAAAGGGAAAATGTCCACAGTGCTTCTGATTTTCCGGCTGTGAGACCACCCACAGCTGCTTGACACAGATGAGCTACGAAGAAATGAACGATGAAACAAACTCAGTCTGTGTTTTACTCAACCAGACTCACAGTATCTAACACTGTTTGGATTTTAGGTTGCTTTTAGTTCACCTTTTTTTCTCTCGTTTCTCTCTACCTATGAATTTCCAAAAGCCTATTTAGATGGGTAATCATGAAAAAATATATTGTACATTTTTAATAATATATTTAATTAATTAAACATATTTTGGGCCCACTGCTAGAAGCATTATATTAGAAACCTTGGTGCCAGTTGTTAACAACAAATTCTACAAATAACACACAAACAAGAGCCTATAATTTGAGATTACAGCTCCCACCAGGGGTCGTCATAGTGCCCTCAGCTACCAAGGTTATCTCACAATTAACAAGTTCAATGCACAAAATCCCTATTTATACTGGCTCTTCCATTTATTTTGAACATTTTGAAAAAACCTACAATATTCAAAACAGCAAAATGAGGACATGTCTTGTGTTACTACACTGAATTATTCTCATGACTTATTTTTCTAACAGAATAAATAAAGCTGTGTATATGGATATAAGCAATTTCTATGTCTAGTGTTTGTAATGCATACTGTAGTTTGGAGCACATCTCCACAGAGGTTAATGAGGGGGCACTCTGAAGTAATTAAAACAAGAGCATTATAAGGCAGCAGTTTCACATAAGGTACTCACTGCAACATACCCCATACTTAATTAAAACTCTTTGCTGACAGCATTTTGTATCTTCTCAGGTAATCTGCTGTGAAATTAATAAGGAGGGAGAATTAAATAACTAATGTTGGCAAAGAACGGCTATTTTTCCCCCTTTGCAGTATGTATGACAGGGGTCTCTATCTGGAATGCGTGATCCATATTACGCTGAAAAATAGTTCTTCAGGTTCTTCCCGTAATCTGATTCCAATTTCACTTGTGGTGTGACACTGCAGCGACAAGCCAGGGGACGTTTAATTGAAATGTCCATGCTTTTAATTGGATTCTGTTAAGATGTGAAATTACCTCCTAAATTACAGTCTTGTACCTTTAAATGCTGATACAGACTGGTTTCCAGCGGTGATCAGTTAAGGAGCTGAAATAATGCCTCCATTCAGCGTTGCATCACTGTGCCGAGGCAAAAGAACATTCTCGAAATTTAAAGACAAACTGTTCAAACTGGGCCTTGCATTTCAAAGGCAGACATTTATCTGTTGTTTTTTTAACAGGGGAGTGCTTCAGAGACAATGCAATACTTAAGAGTAGCCCTGTAGCACCAGACATGAGATTTGACACATCTCATTGTAATTCTGATGAGATCTCTTTAAAGAAAAAAAAATCGGAATCAAACTCTAACATTTTAAAGTCATCATATACACCGCTTGCTATCGTGACACTATATTTAGACTCCCAAATACCCATTACCAATAATACAGCTGCCAGATATCCATTGCAAGGCTAGTGAACCTGGCTTTCATGATATCATAGTTAAGCTGAAGGTGCTAGCACCAGACTCTGACATGTTCAGGTAATGCGTGGGTGGTAGGCAGCAAAGCTTCCTTCACCTTCTTGAGGGTTGTGCTCTCTCAACCTCCTACATTGAGATTTGTGAATTTTCCCATTCTAGGGCCTGTGTCACCCTGCTGTGGCTGTGCAAAACATCCCTGCTCTCCCACTGCTGCCTCCTCCACCTACATCCATGACCCCTTCTGATAAGCTTGGAGTTCATCCCTTTCACTGATTAGTTTGCTGGCAGATTGAATGCCCATGTCTACAGCCCCATGTCACCCCAGGCTGGCTCTACCTGTGTGTGGTTAGATCAGCAGGTGGCTGGCACACTGTCCAGTACGATACTGAAACCATTATTTATACATAACAGTTCTCTGTGTGCTCAGCAAAGCCATGTTGCCCACCTCAGACAGAATGTATAGGGAGTAGATGACATCCTTGGTTATTTCATGATTCTAGTAAAAACAGATTATGCCTCTGTTTATGCTAAAGATACAATGTTAAAATGAGAACACACTGGAACTTTGCAACAAAATAAAAAAAATCCCTGTGTGATGCTAGGATTCATATTCTGTGCAAGCTTAGATCCTGAAAATGCGAGGTCATTAGTAAGTTCTGTACCAAAATCCCCTCTCTTCAGTATACAGTGTGCGTATGTGTGTGTGTGTGTGTGGTTTACGTGAATTCACATGTGTTTGTTTGTTTACCGTGCCACCACTGGCCCAAGTTGGAGCCACAGGAGTGTGAAATAACAAGCACAAGAGGGATTTCACGCCTTTACAGAGCTGAAAAGATATGTTTTTTTTTGTCATACAACTCAGTCCATTTCCATCCGCAACAAACTTTGTTTACTCTCCGCTACTCGCAGCCTACCTATTTCCTAAACTCCCCCCTTCCCCCCTTCCATACAATTAAACACTATCATTATATATGGGTTCCCACGGGTATAGCATGTTCAGGTTTGCTTACGTTACATCCCTGGCCTGTTTTTATCGCTGTTATCAATGGCGAACGGTGCATCGTTAGAAAAAGACAAACAGCGCTGTTTTCTTTCTGGGGGGCAGACATGCTGACAGAAAATCAATGCTCTGTTTCCCATGAGCACCTAATTAGCTGGACACTTGTGCACTGTTGAAACACGGGCCAGATCTCTTTGTCTGCCGAGTCGATCAGGTGAAATGCATGAGAGACACCTTCAGAGCTGATAAAGTGTAACGGAGGTGAGGAGTAAACACATAAGTGACACTTATGGTCTAGCACGTCTCACACCCACTATATGCTTTGGCAGACTTGATTTGAACTTTATCATCCATGTCACAGAAGCATTTCACACTGAGGGCAATATGTGCTTATCAAGTAAGCTTTCTTATCTTGCAAATACCTCCAATGATATTCCTGATATATATACATGTAATAAGGCCGTGAAATGGTAAAAGACCTTTTTATTAAAGCGGAAGTTTTATTCAGTCGGCTACAACAAAGGTGCAGAAAACAAGTGCTGAATGTGTATTTTTAACTTGAGTGCCATGCAGAAGGCAGGTTTATAAAATGGCTCTGACTCAATTGGTCTCTCACAGGAAATACTAAACATTCAATAAAAAAAGGGAAGAGGTGGAAAAAAAAAAAAATCTAAAATGTCCAATCCTATTCTATAACCTGTTAGAGTGACACTTGCGAATTTTCACTATGGACAAGGTGGCAGTACAAACGCAGATAGACGAAGGGGAATAAAAGGAGCTTCTCATGACAAACTTTCTGGAAATGTCAGCCTTTCATGCTGTTGAGAAGACCTATTTCATATCTATTACAGCAGGCATTCTGTGTCCGATATTTCAGATTTCAGTCCTCCCGCACTGCAAATCCTCTGCCAATCTTCCGCCCTTAAGAATCTCTGCCAGCCCTGATGCATTATTCCCCCTACCTCCTCTCTCCCCCTTTTGATGTGACAGAACAAACCGCGACCTATTAGGATTAAGGCTTTGAAAAGATCTTTGAAGCCGTTCAAGGTTCCTTTAAACTGGGGAATGACAATATGAGCTGTGTGGCAGCAGATGCTGAATGGAGTGATTGCTAGTCCTCCTCAGGGAGGTCTGCTGTCACACAACACACAGGCACACAAACACTCACAAACGCGCGTGCAACTGTGCATGCACGCACACCCAAACAACTTGCGCCTTCCACCCTCACCCAAAACACTGCAGTTGTCTTTTACAGTATATGTATTGTGCTCATAAATGCAGATTTGGTTCAGCACTTTCGTGTGTTTTTTTTTTTTGTTGCAGTGTTTTGCTGCGAATTGTCAGGGCTGAGTTTGGCTCCGAGCCCTTGCGGTATCTGAACTGCTGCCCAGGATGAAAACAAACAAACATGACAATACCTTGCATTTTTCCCTTTAATGATCTGTTCCTGTTTAGAACAGTCATGTCAAAAGCATCAACGGAAGGCAGGAAGCCGAAATGTGAAGGACAGGGATAAACACAGATGGATGTGGGCTGCTGGAAGCCGACATGAAAGAAAGAAGTCGTAACCCACTTGTGTGTGCTAACGATGTCTGTATGAGTGCATGCGAATGAGAGTTTTGTGTCTCCTTAAAACATAATGGCATGCTGCGGGAGCAGTTTATCTGGCTGAAAATTAAGGGAGTTCAAGGTGTCTCACTTTTCAGCTCGAAGAATCTCAAAAGCATAGAAGAATTTTCATTTTATCTTTTTAAAAAAAATGTTCCCTTAACACTGACAGTGCATCTGATGATACTGGAATGATGGAATGCTGCACTGATGCAAAGGAGAGCAAATTAAGTAAAAATGGCATCCTGAATGTTACCTATACACTTCACTTCACTCACACAGACATGGCAGATTGCAAATACCATTGCAATGCAAGTCCCACAATCAAAAAAAGAATTTAGCTTTCTTTTATCTAATCACTCCTCTGAATATCCCTTATCATACCTGCCTCACTCCCTGAGGTAGCCAAGGACAGATGTGATATCGAATATTCAAACCAGGTGATTCCTGGAGAGATTTATCACAGCAAATTTCACAGGCGATCCTATTTAGATATTCACTGTCTGTTTTGCGTGGTGTCTGGGGTTAAACATGCCCCGGTGTGAGATGTCACTGAGAGACAGTCACTACAGATAGCCGGTCTGTGGAGAAATGAAGCCATGGGGCACACAGGGTAAAGGCTTCTCAGTACGCAGTCAGAGAGACAAGTTCTCAGGGAGCTGCCACCATAGAGCACATATTGATCTGCCATTGCATCTTATCTTTGTGACTCTAGATTAAAAATGCTCAACATTGGCTCTCCCTCTCTCTCTGCCAGGCTGAAGGCCTTTCTATATCCCTGAGTGGAGGAGCTCTAATCTCCCCATGAAGTAGTGGGAGCCTATCACTGGCAGAAAAACGCACAGTTCTCACTGCAGAAAAGGGGAGCTCAGAAATTAACCGGCTTAAAATGCTCCCCATCTAAAGAGTAACGTGAATGATAATCAGGTTTGATCCGCGCTCTGCGTCTTTTGATGCCAGTGGTTGTTTTTTCTGTTTACAGAATGTTTTGGTCTGTGAGACTGGCTGACTTTTTTCCCCCCTTTCTTTTTTCCTTCTCTTTCTTCTTCTTCAGGCGCTGTTATCATAGTCCAAACAATTGGCTGTTGTAACTGTATGTATTCCTCTTGTGGGAAATGGCTGGGAATCAGATCCTCTCGGGTCTTGTTTAATGTCCTGTCCAAATGAGCGGGGAAGAGTTGAAGCTCTGACAAAAACGGCCAGGAATAAAGGGGGGAAAGCCTGGGCAGACAGACGGATGAGCCCCAGGCTCCAGGGCTTTGACTTTGGCCAAACAAACGTTTGTTTTTCAAAGTGTTTTTATAGTAGGATGGATTAAGGCGGATGTGGACCAAAGCCCCCTACCGCCCCTGCCCATCCGTGGTCTTGTCAAACGGTGCATTGAGAAGAGGGGTCGCACCTGTTAGGGCAGCCCAGAGGAGCAGGACCAGGATGATATTGAGCAGGGCTTTGTGGGTATCAGAGTCAAAACAAAGCTGTCAGCCAGGGCTCATTCATCTTTGATGTTCATTGATGAGGAAACTGGTGGGCCTCAACAGGGCATTGTTTCCTCTAAGTGGTGCCCATTGATAGCCAGAAAGCCACGTTTGTTTTTAGTCTGTGACGGGTGGAGCTCATTTTAAAAGGCTTAATGGTGCATTTAACCAGTCCAAAACACTGTGCTTTGGAGCCATCCTTGCACCATTGGCTCGGGGCTGTCTTCCTGCTTCCTAAATGGCCTATAAACAATAATAAAATGCTAATCATGTGTGAATGGCCAACACCGGTGGGCATGCATGTATCGTCAAATCCTGGTCTCTTCTGAATGCCTGCTGTGACAAATCAAGATCCAGAAATGAGAGCATTTGACTGCCGTCGTGTCTGCTTCCTGGCCCAACCTGCACCTCTCCACTCTCTTTGTCATAAAAACCTGGATAGCCTTCATAAAGTGCATTTCTCATGCTATTGTTCAGCTAATCATATCCTCTCCAACAATTTCAGGATGTGACAAGATAAGATAGGGAATATTAATGCCATATCGCCTCATCTCAAATTATGAAAATGTGTGGATGGGGGAGGGCATCTAGGGAAGAAATAGAAATCAATTTGTAGCGCTTCCATTTTGTATATTGGCATGAAAAGAAAACAGTAATTTTCCATGTTATCTACCTCAAATCCTATTAGAATCAGGTTAATTTAGTGGCAACGATTTCAAAAACGTTTTCATATCACCCTATCTGCTCATGTCTTTGAGTGCTCTCTGTTTGTAAGGTGTAACTGCTCAAATTTAATATCGTGTCAGATACCGTATCTGACTGATGCGTGATCTTGTGTATCACTTGCAGAACGGTGAATGTAGGAACACAATGTTAATTAAACTCTAAATTGTAATAAGCCTATGAATAAAGTGAATGGAACTGTGCTGCAGATGGAAATCCCTCCTTTCACTATTATAAAATGCCAAGTTGTTTATTGGGTTGATCTTATATGCCTTTTCTTTTTTTGCATTCAAATTTCTCTCTTGCTATAAGGGCGCTACACTTCATCAATTTGAATTTATTAGAAATATATGACATAGCCAACGCTATACTTGAAATGAACAGTATTAGATGTATATTTTTTTTTCTAGTTACAACCATGAATAGTCTACATGATTTTATTATTAAAATGGTTTGCAAGTTTCCAGCATTCCACCCCTCATGAAAAAAATAAAGCTGCATGCTCATAGTTGTCCACTATAGATCCTTAATTCATGAATATGAATGTGTTTGTCTCAAGGGTTGGCTCCTATTGTTGCAAGAAATCAAGGACTCTTGCCTTTTTTCAGTGCAGAGGTGTATCAAGGATGCACGGCCAAATCTTATCTCATATAAGGGTCTCTGTTCACACCTTTAAAGCACTGGGAGAACAACCTCTCACAGACTTTCTTTTCGTCTCCCTTCCTGATTGTTTGCAAGCTTGATTCACTTGGAATCTTAAATGATAGGCTCACACAGAGCCCCAGACTCTGTTTTTACGTGGCCGTGTTGTTGGATGGCTGCCTCCTTAAGTGTGACGAGATATGCAAGAGCAATCAAATATTTCTATGGCTTGTATAAATGATGGTGGATGGGAGAGGAAGTTTGAATTTTTCACTCCTCATTTGTGGTTCAATTGCCAGAGTGTGTATTGCCTGTTTTCCCGGAATGAAAATAGATAGCTTTGTCACTCAGTATGCATAAACTGTTGGTCTGTTTGTTGTACGCTGTCAACGGAAATGATAGAAATTCTAATTGTCTTATGAGAAAGACATTGTTACAAAGTCTGAATAGTAGTTTTCATGAAAGGGATTGTTTGTCCATTTGTCATTTTCCTAAGACATTATATGACATATCGACACGTTTCAAAATATCCGGCACCCCTGTCACAATGTGATATGTTAAGAGGGAAACAGAAAAGAAACTTGACATATTTCATATACAACTCCATTATTACTGACTGAACAGTTTGACACGCTGGCCCCTTATTCCTGCATACAGGTTTCCGAGCTAGTATCAAGCAAAAACTTGATACAAGTGCAGGTAATTATGAGCTACTCGTCCAACACTAATAGTACACCGCGGAGATTACAATTTGTCTCTTTATCTAAAATTACAGACTGCCATACACACAGCCCGTCTACATCTACCTTGCAGTCTCATATCATTCCGCACTTGAACCAAACATATATCTCTATCAAGGCGCGGGAGAATAGCATCCTCCGTTTTGCGCAGAGGAGGTGTGTCCCCTTCTATCTTCACGAGAGAGGGAGAGAGAAAGAGTGTGTGGTGTTGGGGGGGTGGAAGGGGGAGATAGAGAGAGAGAGAGAGAGAGAAAGAGAGAGAAAGAAAGAGAAAGAGAGAGGGTACCTCTCTTTTGTTCACTCCCCTCTCTAACTGGTAGTGTTTGACTTCCCCCAGCCAGGAGTGGGTAATTCTGGAGCCCTGTGTGAGGTTGTTAGATCACTGAGGCCCAAGACAGCACCATTCTTTGCAGACCCTTGACAGCAAATATGTGGTAATGATATTGTCTCCTGCTGGGTAATAACACACAATTCAGACTGCCACATACTGCAGTCGCCCGGGAAAAAATGGAGGGGAGAGAAAAAAAGAATTACACTGAAGTACTGGAGGAAAATGACAGGAGAAATGTCTTCAACCTGAAGTGCTATATTGAAAAAATTCACTCCTGCAGGACACTGCAGTAGGAACAACTGTTTTATTCCCCTCTTCTCAGACTGACAATGCACAGAATACAACGGCCACTGTTATCTGTAATAGGACCATGGAGGTTTCCTCATGCACATATCCATTTGCAGTTTTCCCTGCCAGTTTTGTTATCTTTTGTACTGAGACCTTTTAATGATCATTATTGTTTTCACTCAGGGATTTTAGTAGCCCTGTGTCTAAATGCTAAATACTGTGGTTAACAAAAACCATGGCTTCAAATGACTACAGCCCTTTGTACCTATATAACACGCTGCATAGTTAGTGTTTAGTATAAACAGCATTTTCCTACCATGGAGACCTTCCATTGTTAACCAGACCACACTGGCAGCTTCAACCTTGACCTTTGTGTTGCTCCACTTGGTACTCGGCTTGTAACTGTCAACACCATCCATCACTGGCCAATCAGGGCCTGGGATGGGGGCCGGTCCCCCTGCTGTAGTGTGAAATTGTGGCATGTGATCCTTAATGTGCGTGAAGTAGACAAGGCCTTGACACAATGCATCAAGCTTCAGGGGGCTCCTCTGGGCTAGTCTATTAGCCTCCCGCTGTGTCCCTGGCTGCCTGGACTTATTCCTAGGGATAAGTTGGAATAATAGTGTTATGTCTGCATGCCTCCAAGACACCAGCCTTAGCTCTGCTCACACCCAGGGTTGGCTGTCAATCAATCTGACCAGAGAGACAGGACGTCATGTTGTCAGCTGCCAATTCCAGCAAACCACTGATACACCAACAAAACAATTAAAACAGATTTTCTTCTCCTTTATATATACATGTCAGTGACAGAAATTGAGGATATTTGGGCAATCCTCACCCCTAAATGAACCCTCTCGCTTCGTCAAAATTATCTTCTTCCGTCCCCACTCTCTCTCTGCTAGCATCCATGATCTTAGATACAGACTTCGCCTCTCCGCAGAGCATGAGAGAGAAAAAGAGAGAGAGAGAGAGAGAGAGAGAGAGAGAGAGAGAGAGAGAGAGAGAGAGAGAGAGAGAGAGAGAGAGAGAGAGAGAGAGAGAGAGAGAGAGACTCCCTCTCCTTATTCATACATTTGACTGCCAGAACAGCATTGTGCAATGGGCTAAAATAAATGAGAGCACCATGTAAAAAGGTAGCCTTGATACCGCACGACTGGGTGAAAAGGGAGGCACATTGAAACGGAAGAATTCATCTTTTCTATCAGCCTCTCCGCTCACGAGCTGAACCAGGTATTCAAATGGGTTCAATCTCAGCCGCTCAGATTTGCATAACACAGACAGATGAACTCAAGTGATTGAATTGGGCTAGGTGGAGTGAAAAAAAAAAGAAAAAAAAAGAAAATGAATTTCCAAGCGAATTAGGAAATGATGGAAACGGCAAAGGGTATATTATTTATTTTTCACACTGAAATAATTACGGAATTAACCTTTCCTTCCAATGTGACAGCCCTCTAAACCCTCTTTATCACAATGAATTTGATGTGCTGGACTCTCTTGGAAAAAACTTGACTCGTTTGACGAATAAAACAGCACTACCTATTATCCCGAAAAAGGCTATTTCTTCTCACCGCCATACCTGCGCGTATCCACCATTGGTCCAAGCTGTGTCAGCTGATCGGCTCTGGCAGGCTAAGCTCTTCAATGTTTTGTTGTCTATCAGTGATGTAACACTAATGCCTGTGCACCTTTCCCCGTGACTGGCAGTGACCACTATAGAGTCACAACACTGCAGGAGGGGAAAAAGCAATTTCATGGTTCACTCTGTGGTTAATGTGCTGCTGTAATCTTTAGAGGAGCCTGTCTTTTTTGTTTAAGTTTCACAGAATAAAGGGTTGTACTATCGTAAGCTCAGGCCAATTAATCACTGGACTAAAAGGTGGTAGGAAGCCATCCACTGGGAATGGTCCATGGTGAAAGTGTGCATCTATGTGTGTGTATGTGTGTTTGGTTGAGTGAGTGGTTAAGTTCTTTCAAAAGGAGTCAGTCTTTCATTTCGTTGGTGTATGTGCTGACATCAGCTGGTGTGTATGCATTTACCTGAGTGTGCAGTATGTGCTTCTTTTTAAGGGGGGGTGGTAAGGTGGGGGTACTTTACTGAGTGTATCTTGTGTGTGTGTGTTTGCGTGCTGTGCTCACACAGTCAGGTAAGCCTCTCTAATTGCCACGAGGTGCATTAGCACTCAGCCACCTCTCTCTCTCCCTCTCTCTCCTTGTGTCTTTGTTTTTCCTCTCAGTGCCAGTCTGCGGGCCAGAAGACAATCAGACCAGAAGGGTCATTTTCTGCAAGAGCTCACCTCCCTCCTCCAAGCCTCGCCGCTGACAGGCTCACGCTCGGCAGGAGCCCTAAATTAACACTTGACGTCTGCGAGGCTCAGCCCTGATGAGGCCGCAGAGAGACAAAATGTCAGAAAACAAACACTCCATCATTTTTGCTTCATTTCCTCCACCACTGGAGAAACATACTCACCTGGAGGGCTGGAGAGGGCTGAGGTGACATTCAACCCCCCTATCTGTTGCGGTGGATCGGCCCTGGTGCCCATGGGCCAAGGTGAGAGGTTGAGACCAAAGAGGAATAAGGAGGGATGCTGTGTAGGAACTGGTAATTGGGTAATTTGTTATCATCAAGCGAGTGTTCATTTGATACCTTTTGGGAATAGATCAGTTAGCTGAACGCCAATCTCTTTATTGAAACACATCAGGCATAATAAATGATATTATGACCTAAAGTAGAGTGATAACTTAGTGTGTGTTTGTGTATTTGTGTCTCGTGTGTAAAAAATATGCATATTTTTTGTGTTTTTTAATTTTTTTTACCCCCCCCCCAAAAAATTAATTTCTTTATTTCTCTGCATTAGGATTGCATTCATCTCCATTCTGCTATTACAAAGTAAATTATTTGTTTTCCTGAGCGCATCAACAACAACCCTTGTAATTATTCCTCACTGGGGATGTGCACAACACTAGGACTCCACACTGTAGAGTAGTATGATACTATTGAAGCCTACTTCAAACACAGTGCCCCCAGCGAGTTCCGATAGCGCCAGTGTCTATTTTATTATTTGCTTTATCTCTTTGTTGCGTGAGAGTTTATTTGTTTACACGAGAGGGATTGGAGGTTTGGTGATCTGAGCAAATTGCAGCAGAAAGTACTTCAGATGGGAATGACTGTAATTAGCATGCTCTTAAATGTGGAACGCTCTCCTAATGTTTTTGTTTACATGGGGCAGCTGATCTGTGACTCGGTGCGGGGGCGGCCCACAGGCAGGTTAAAATCACTTGTCATGCCAGAGATCATCATTATGAGCTTACAATTGGTCAGTGTTGAGGAACAATCAATGCAGCGCCAGGTAGACACTCTACAACCAGCCTATGCTGTGAGATTTTGTGTGTAATTTTGTATTTATAGTTGTGTTTTCCAGAGTGGATAATTTGAAAATTAGAGTGTGTTTATGTGTGTATGTTTGTATGCGGTCATGTTCCTATGTTTTGGCTTATATTTTTTTTCCTTTTTCTAGGCTTACTGAACTGCTGTGTCCTAATCTCTGCATCTACACTGAAGAATATGTTCCATGACACTCATTAAGAGTAAATTAAGAATTTGCTCGTGTGCCCAGTTATTCAGTCAGTGATTATATTTCATTGGAGGATAATATCCAGGTAAATTAAGATTTCGATTTAATTCAGCCCTGGTTGTCGCTGCATCTCCATTTCACATCATGGAACAATTGAGATCTTATCATGGATTAAAGTGGGGGATATTACACCTAATTTAAAATATGCACATCTACGACTACACGCACAGCTTAAGCATCCGCCATGATATCATGAAAAAATGTTTAAAAAAAGAGCGAACAATTAAGCGCCTAAGCCACAAAACTCAAAAGGCTGGGAGATACAATTCATCAAATTGGCAGAGGAATTCGGGGCGGAAACACTGCCTTAAAGAGTTCTTGAGAAAGATGAAGAGAGGCCACTGAAGAGAAGGAGACACGAAAGGAGCAAAGAGGAGACAGGAAGTTGGGAAACACTGAAAAAGGGGGTGCCATGCTAGTCAGGTGACAGTGTGACAAAGTTGTGCTTGTTTA